>NW_015150571.1:848802-907994 GCF_000732505.1 Cyprinodon variegatus
TATATATATATATATATATATATATATATATATATATATATACATATATATATGCAAACCTTTTCGGTTTTATACTTATAAAAATTGACAAAAAGCATTGCTACCACATGTATAATTTCCTATACAACTTTGTGTTGGTCGACCCGGTAAAATTCTAAATAAAATATAAATATTACATTTAGGAATGTTATATGAAACAATTTGGATAAGTTAATTGCAAAGCACTCTGGGATAATTAAACATTAATATCAGGGGTAGTACTGTTTTTGAACACTCACACATCCACAGTTTGTACATTTTCCTGCACATGCTGCGGTGCTGTTCAGGAATCTCCTCAAAGTTTTGATAGAAACAGGGCTTCAGAGGAACGAACCCGGGCAGCGGGGGGAAATTGGGCTCCGTATCTGTAAATGATAGAAGAACAGTTAAATATGTCACATTTATGTCAATCATTTGTTTGTGCGTGTGTGTTTGTGTGCGGAGGGGGTCGTTTTTATTTTATACTGACCAGCCATTAGTGCACAGTTTGTTTTCAACCTGGTCCTGAACCCTGTCAAACAAAAAGAAACGTCAGTTTTGCATATCTGGTAACTTGTGGAAAATCTTTCAGAGATTTTCAACTTAATGGTGAGGATCCTAGAGCTGCTACACCGAACAGTAAAAAAGTAGGTTAACAATAGGTGGAACAGCCGTCCAGGAAGATTGAATATTTCTGCTTGATGTCAACGACACTATCTTTCCGCTTCCATCATCTACGAATAAATATTAACACAGACTGGAGGCAGCCTCACGATGAGACGCACTATTGCATTCTGCGATTGCTGAATATGTTCGAGCTTGCTGTCGTTTCCAGGAATTACGGATTGAACAGGGAACTTAATCTGCTTACCTCCGACAGCAGCGGCTCCTCTGCAATATGCTTCCACACGGCGGTTCACCTGTAACCTGGACACGCTGCGAACACCGATCCAGCGCTGCCTGACTTCACTATTGGACGATAACGATACTTTTGTTGCTCGGTGTAGCTGTAGTAATAAATAATGGCTATTCTAAACATCCACCAATCACAGCGTAGAGCTCTGCTGTCAGATTGATTCGGTCCAATGGTGGGATTAGTTTAATCCTTGACGTTAAATTGTTGACCCAATCACTGTTCAGAACCCTGTCCATGGTGCTGAACGCGGAGATTTAGCAGCCAATTCGTTTTGAACATTTTCTTTTTAAAGGAGATTTTAAAACGATTCTTAACACAGTAGCGTCTTATTTCCGTAACCTGTCGGTTAAAGACATTTTAAAAGGTTTATTAGGTGGGCAATCTGCGTATGTGACCCGTGACAGGCCTATATTAACAGTTGAAGGGCTTACCCCCTGTTATTTGAGCTGTCTTAAGCAAAATCAACAAAACATATTTGACAGCTGTTTTACATGTGTGTCATAAAAAAGTTCCTCAAGGATCCATCCTTGATGCTATCTTCCTGAATATCTGAATCTCTCCCAAGGCTGAGTCATAAGTTACAACGAGGAAAAATTAATTTCAACTTTACATAAAAAGGAACTCCTTATTTCTGCTATATCTGCCACATCCACAACTCACTTCATGTCACTGTCCACTGTAACCTTGGGAATGTGACTGAAACACTCCCAAACTAAAAGCCCTTTTCATATTATCTGCAACTTTTCCAAAAACTTAAATCTAAATAAAACCATGCCTTTAATATGCTAGTAATAAAAATATGAGCGTCTCATTACTCTAGTCCTCCATTTCAGCCATTGCCACCTCAGCTCTTCATTAAAGAACTGGTTACTTCAAACACCAAAGTACATTATCTCTTTTCACTTTCATCACAACTTCAACTCCTCTGTACCAAACAAATTTCTATGAAAGACTAGGTCTTAGCTGACTTTTGTCTGTGGAATACATTTTCACAGCAAGTGAAGGAAAAGGTTTGATAGAACAGGGAGCAGAAGCTGGGGTAAAAATTACACAGAATCTTAAAGCAAATTCCATTTGAAAGTGTTGGAAAATTCACAAGGCATGGAATGAGCTGGAATCCTTGGTCCACACTATGCCACTACACAAAATCCATCTGAACACATACTACACATTTTGCACTCCTTGTATTACGTACATTTGAAACTAAGAAAACATCAGAACCCTCATACTTGTTCTAAAGAGAAAAGGGTAAATTGTTAAGTGGACTATTAATGTCAGAGAGCCAGGAGTAAGAGTGGAGAGGTACAAATTCCAAGTAGTCAGTTAAAAAATGTTCATTGATTTATAATTCATAGTCTTTTTTCCAGCCTTTTTATTATCATTACACTGTCACATGTACAGCACAACGAAATTCACTCTCCGCATTTAACCCATCTCCTTGGGGAGCAATAGGTTGCCACTGTCAGCACCCGGGGAGAAGTTCGGGTCTTGCTTAGAGAGGCAGAGTGGCAGTCTGTAGGAGTGGGTTTCGAACTCACAACCTCAGGATTCCAAGCCCTATCCAAAGAGCCATTCCCATTCCGATGCTGCAGTATAAGATGACTTAAAAGAAAAAAAAAAAGAAAAGAAAAGCTATAATTATCTCATATAGGAAATTTTCCATCTTAAACAACCAACAATTTATGTATTTTTAGCTTTTAAAATAATATTAAAACACCTAAATTCTAAGCTAATTAAAAGAAAAATGGCTCTGAAAACCTATTTTTGGTTCTTTTAATGTCATTCTTTCCCGCCTTATAAAAAAACCACTAAAGCTTTTAAGACTGATATTTATTATAGTACATTATGTAGTTCTTTATATACATTTTAGCCACTATTAAGATCCCCTGTAGAGGGTCCAAAGAGCCACATGTGGCTCTGGAGCCACAGGTTGTAGAACCCTGCCCTATGCCCTAATCACTAGTCCACCATTCTCCCCTCTTCTTTCAAGATGTTAATAACATACAATATGACTTGTTCCTGTTTTATCTCAAATCTACAATTATCTTCCTAGTTTTCCTCACATTCAGGATCAGATGACTGTTTTAACACCATATCACAAAATGGTTCACAATGTTTCTGTACCATCTTGACCATCTCTGATCCATCCTGCAACTGCAGAGTATTTTTGCAGATGACAGGATTCTGTCTTCTTCTGTAGGTCAGAGGTATACAGAGTAAAAGTCTGGTGTGAGTACCACCCTGCAGTGTTGCTGACTACCTGATTAAACAGTTGAATCTTCAGTCTCACAAATGGTGGTCTATTTTCAGACAGTCTTTAATCCCAGGGAATCTTGAGCTCTCCACTTGAGTCTGCTGGATTTTCTAACAACTCAAATCAGGTGGAATTGTGTTAAATGCACTGCATAAATCAACATAAATTATCATCCCAGTGCTGTTTAAATTGTCTAAATGAAAGTGGGTTTGATGATGCAGGTGTATGAAGTGACAAGCAAACTGCAGGGAGTCTTGATAGCTGCTTGTTTGCTTGCTCAAGTGAACCACCAGGAGTCTCTGTAGGGCCTTTGGGATGTTGGATGTTAGGGTAATAGATTTATAGTGATTAAGGACTGTTGGCTGTGTTTTCTTTGTTTAGTAACAAGACAGGAGGTCTTCCAAATAACTGGAACCATCTAATGGGTCATGCTAAGGTTGAATTTATACTGATAATCCCACAGAGCTGCCCTGGACAGGGCTTAAGGATTTTGAGGCTGACACCATCAAGACCTGGTGCCTTATTATGATTCAGTTAACTAAAATTGTCCTTCTCTCTGACTCCAAAAGACAGACAATTGGAAGGCAAAGGGAACAGCATCTTTTGATGTTGTTGAAGATGACTTCAGATAAGCTAGATAAGCTTCAGATAAGAAAATGAAACATCTGAGGTGTAAAAGAGACGCTTTGGGTCAAAAGAGAAAAGGATGTCCATTTGACTGTGGGCCTGGGAGATGGACTCTCTGAGCTTGTTCTTGATATGAACCTACTAAAGAATGTGTTCTGCCCAGACTTCTGTATCTCTGAAGCCCTGGTTGTCACTTTTTAAATGATGCAATGTTTTTCCATATCAGACTGATTACAATGCATATAGAGATTCAGCCACTACTCTTTGGGAAGCAAATCCCAATTTGTGAAGATTTGTTTTCACTTAAATATAATTACCTCAAATGAAAATAATGCCTCGCATTTGACTGTGTCGGAATTATAAAAGTGAAAAGAAAAATTTAAAATAAACAGCTAGCATGATTGCCAAGTGAAGCTTCATGACCAGCCTGTGCAGCAACTACAATTAAAAGAAGGACAAATCAGCAACAAATGATGTGGGACCTTTTATATTGGTAGTGGGTGAGGCAGTGGAAGGTCATTCTCAGAGAGCAATCTGTGAAGTTTTTCAGATTGGATGCAGTATTTTGATTGGTTTGTTCAGCGCTTGATCCTCCTTCTATTGGAAACCTTCTTTATCCATCCCTAACCATACATCTCAGATATTGTTTTGCTGTAGCTTGTTTTCCAACTTTTTCCTGTATGCCTCTTTGTTTTCACATATCTTAACCTTTACCCATTCACTAACTTTGTCAGCCATGGGAAACAAGGGCCAGGCATGTTTTATTTCCTTCTCAGAAGAGGTTATAATGAGATCACAGGAGGTCTACTGCTCAGGGAACCAGGGTCCTCTGAAAGTGTTCAATGGTAGGAACAGGCAAAAGTCAGGGGACAGAAACATGGTCGGGTGTCCAGAGATCAGAAAGCTCAGAGTAGTCCGCTGTGGGGGCAGAATAGAGGTTGTGATCAGACAAAGATGGAATGTTGAACATCTACTCAGGTTAGGATTTTTGGTTAGATAGGAGAGCTTTATATAAAGGCAGCAGAAAGCAGGTATAGTGCAGGGGGATCTGATGAGCTTGATTACTGAGGGAAAACCTTGAAGAAGAGGATCAGAGCAGGCAGAATCATGACAATATATACTGGATTAGTATTTCAGTAGAATACTTTGTCCATCAGTTATATAGCTATGAATATTTATTTCTTAAGGGATAATGCTGTTAATGTGACAAGCTCATAAAGTTTTTAGAGGTGATTTATGCATGAGCTTAACTCAATGTTGTTAGAGGATGGTGTGTTCAGGGTGATGTAGAGCAAATGCCCCATCTAGCCAGAGCACCTAGCAATCAGTACAATTTTCAACCCTTAAAGGTGGTAGGACTCTCAGGCCCTCGCAGAGCTTCTATATACATATAACGTTTTAATTACGCACAATTCGATTCTTTACCATTATAGTGACTTCTTAAGCCAATTGGCTCCGACGATTTTATTTGGATTATTCATGTAAATGAAGCTGAATATGCATGCTTCACTTTTAGAACTGTATTTAGACCAAAATTAGTGAAACATGTATTATTTAAATTCAGTTCAATTCGATTTATTTATATAGCACCAATTCACAACATATGTCCTATCACAACACGTTAAAATTCAACCAGATCATCCAGTCAAACTGATTAAAAGTTTTCTGTCTAAGGAAAACCAGTTGATTGCATCGATTCACTGACTCAAAGGCAATCCTCACACTAAGCATGCTTGTAGCGACAGTGGAGAGGATAAATTCCCTTTTAACAGCAAGAACCTCCAGCAGAACGAGGCTCAGTGAGAGCGGCCATCTGCCGAGGCCGACTGGGGTTCAAGGAGACAGAAGCAGAGATACAAAAGGCAACTGTAAAAAGCAGCCCTATTAAGGAAACACAGCCAGGCAGATGGGCTCCGAGCCAGCTCCCATGTCAGAGGATAAAGAGAGCACATCCAGTTAGTCACAGTCAGAGAAACAGGACTAAACTGAAAAACAGGCCGATCTCCAACATCTATAAACAAAAGTCTTGATTGCTGCAGCACAGCTGATATATCTCTCTAGGATGGTGTCACAGCCCTCCTCCTAAACTACACACTACTTTATGTTTGTCACTTGAATCCATGTATATCTTACATTGATTGGTTTCCTTCAAATGTCCTCTCTCGTACTGCATGTTGCCTCATGCAAAGGATCTAGAAGCATAATTTTCCAGTAGAGAAAGTCTAATTAGAAAACCTCAAGCATCTTGCAATTCTCCTTGTTGCAGAGCAGGACCTTTAGTTCCCACTCTGAAATGTTTTGCAGTCAGGTGCTGTAGTGCAAAATGCGAAAAACAGTTTAACCTTGCCTTCTTGTCCTCTTGTTACAGTGCATTTTAGTGAGATTTGTTTCTTGGGTAAGCAAATTGCACAGATGTGATGTTGACGACTACAAAATGTCTCAATGTCACAATGTTTTATTGAGCTGTTTTCCAGTTCTTATATTTATAAATCAATTATTGACATATTCATTGGTTATGAAGCAAACAGCTATGTTTTCTTTTCTTTCAGAACCCAGATCAACTTATTCAAAAATGTTAGTACAGTAACTTATCTGTTGAATTGGGCCTTTAGGCTAGTATTTGCTCTTTCGACCCCTAAGTCTTAATCATTTTCCTTTTGCTGCTTCCAACACTTTAACTTTAAACATAGTATGTTTACTAGTTACCTAATACATCTAAGCCACTAACACATGCTATGATGAAGAGATAAGTCTCATTTCAGTGGTTTTAATGCTGTACCTAAATGTTATGTTTTAAGGCAGGTAGTTTACACTTTCTGACAACCCCCCATTTTAGTTTTCCTCCATTAAAATAAGATTTTGAGGAGATGACGAGGCCAACTTCTGTCTCATTCAATTATACCAGTTCACCTGCAACCATTACCTCCACCAGCAGGTCATGAGTTTTTTAGCTTGCAACGTGTAGAGAATGAATGTCATATATTTTTTTTTTTGTCTTAAATTATTCAAATGAAGCATTAAGGCAACATAAACTAAGGCCCCGTCCACACGAAGACGAACCCTGGCCTAAACGCACAAATTTTTCACCAAACCAGCCTCTCATCCACACGAAGCCGGCGTTTCGGGCGATTTCGAAAACGCCGTTTTCGCGTTTCCATCTTTACGCTCTAACCGCATTTTTTTTTTACACGCATGCGTCATAGCGTCGCCTCTAAACACGCATGCGCAACCAGTATCACAACAACAATGGCGCCGTTGCTGCTAATGCTACTCACCCTGCTGTCGGGCTTACAACAGAATCTTCTTCTTCTGGAATATCTCCAGGAAGAACAGAGCAATACCGATACATAGTTCAGCACCTGAATTTGACTTAACCACGAAAATGGACCCGCAGGGCAACCATGTATAAATATTAGTGCGCATGCCCAACATTTCGTCGCTTATTTTTGCTTTGGCACCACAGCGCCACTTACAGGCCTGGCATACATTTTGCAGCGTTTTCATGCATTCGTGTGGACGCTCACATTTATTTTACGTCTCCGTCTTTACGGCAAACGTTTTGGAAAATATCAGCGTTTCGTGTTCGTTTTGACTTCGTGTGGACGGGGCCTAACATTAATGGTTCACCATGCAGACTTCTTTTCAGCCTGGGATAGGCTGTTTATCAACAGCAAATATTGAAACCCTAACAAAAGCAATGCTGTAGTCCTGTTTCTCTCCTAGACATATCGATGGACTCAGCTATTACTGTGATTAACTGTATGTGATCTCTTTCATCCCTTGACACCAAAACTGTATAACTGTTTTTTCCTAAACAAGGCTTCCAGCGTTGGAAGCTACTTCTCATATATTTCTGCCTCTATCTCCTTCATCCCCGAGTTGGCCTCGGCGGATGGCCACTCACACTAAGACTGGCTTTGCTGGAAGTTTTTTTCCAGCTAAAAGGGAGTTTCTTTTCTCTGCACTGTCGCTATTTGCACACTCAGTGTGAAGGATTTCTGAAGAGCCAGTAACAAAATACTAGCAAATATCATTGTGGCAATCTTATCCACAGGCATATCTTTCAAGTAAAGTGAAGTCAATGACTTCAGCTAGTTTCCCTTAAAAGAAACTTTTAATCAATCTGTCTGTATGATCAGACTTCATTGTGTCTGTAAATTGGCTTGAGAAGACATGTATTCTAAAGTGGGTCCATATGAAGAAGAAACTGTATTGAATTGAATTGAATTACAAACTGAGCATGATAAAACAAAACAGCAGAAGACAAGAAATAACGTATGAAAAAAAGAACCAATTAAGACTGATTTTTTTCCTATATCATTTTAAAAAAGGTCATGCCCTGTCAGCCTTACAGTATGTGAAAGAGAATGAATGAACATCATCTTCAAATCTTGCAACCTGTTCTCAATTCAGTTCTGCTCTGGTCTCTCCTATTCTTTTGCTCATGCTGTATCTTTAAGGTTTTGTATTTGTTTTAGTCTTTTTGAGCCTAGAAAAGGTTACCTTCTGTAATTGTCTTTTATTTAGTTTAAATAATATTTTATAAACTTTGATTTGCCTCTCTGTACCTGTTCATGAAAACATCCTTTTTGCCTGATGCTGCCAGCACCATGTTCAACCAGATAGTTTTACTACAGGTGTAGTATACTATACTATAGGTGTCATGACTTTGGCATTGATGACTAGCTTAATTATTCAATTCATTTACCTGTCCCATTCTGCCCGGTTTCTCCTTAATGCTCATCTGATCCATCTGCTCCTGCAGGTTGTTCTCTCCAGCCAGTGGTGATAGTTTCTTTAGAGTTCCTTGGTGTTTCTGATTACCTTATCTTGACCTGTTCTGCCTCTCAGCCACTGAGCCCGCCTGGTCCCATCTGATCTCAGGGGTGAGAGTGTTTTTAGCATTACCCGAGTGTTTCTGATTACCTTATCCTGACCTGTTCTGCCTCTCAACCACTGAGCCTGCCGGTTCCATCTGAACAGTTTGCCTCAACCGTCTTCGGACTGCTGGACCTCTGAGCCTGCCTGTTCCTTTTCTGATCTGTTCGCCTGACCTTGTTGCAGACTCCTGGACCTCTTAGCCTGCCTGTTTTCATCTGATCTCAGTGGTGAGAGTGTTTTTAGCTTTACCTGAGTGTTTCTGATTAGCTGATCGTGACCTGTTCTCCCTCTCAACCACTAAACCTGCCTGTTCCTGTCTGAATAGTTTGCCTGAACTTTCTTCAGACTCCTGGACCTCTGAGCCTGCCTGTTCCTGTTCGGATCCATTTACCTGACCCGGCTTCGGTCTCCTGGACTCTTAGACTGCATGTTCCTGTTCTGATCTCTTTGCCTTACATGGCTTAAGACCCCTGCATGTTCTCCAGGCTTGCTGCATCTGGGAAACTCTGTGCAGCGTCCACCAGATCTTGTTGGCAGCCCAACTGCTCGATCCCTCCTCTTTCTCTGGCTATGGAGTGAACTGTTAAACCAGGTTAGTGACTTACGCATTCATTATCATCCTCAGTCAGATTTTTATGGTCACTAACCTGTGTTTCTCTCCTGCAGAGGTTGCTGTCTAGACGACCTAGCCACTGCAGATCGCTGCAGATCCCCCTGTATTTAATAAAAACTTTTTGAAGTAATCCCACTGTCTGTCTTGCCTTGAATACTGGGTCCTCAATTCTGAGATGACAATAAGATAGAAATCCCCTTAAAGTTTGTAATTTTGTAAGTATTAAAAAAATATGTTTCTTAAGATAATGTATAACCTGTGGTGTAGTTGTGTATAGATCTAACATGAAGAACCTTTGTATTGTTTACATAAACTGCCAAGTCAGTGGCGGTTACTGATAGATAATAAACAATACACCCACATATCCAGACAGTAGTCATGGTCTGTAATCCATCCTGTAATGTTCAAATACGATTCGAATGTAAATAGTCTTCAACCATTTCATACGTGTTTTCTGTTCCTCATTGAAGTAATTCCACAGCAGTACATAACATTCCATCTTATCTTGACATTCCTTGCTTTTAATCAGAAACCAAATAATTTTATTAACCCCCTGCGGGTTATTATTGTTGTTGTTTTTTGCAGTGCAATCATTTATAGAAAAGAGAAAAATAAGATTGTAAGAAAAAATAATACACAAGAATAAGATAAGGATAAGAATAAAATTAGATAAGGATGACACTACTGAAAATTGACAGTATTTTCAATTTACATTGCTGCTCACCACCAAATTACAATTATTGCATATGACTGTGTTATTGTTCATAAGGAAGTAATGAAATACATAAATAATGAGTAATGAAATGAAACGACTGTTAGAGAGATTAATTCTACAGTCTGATTGCCACAGGCAGGAATGACTCTCTGTGGTGCAATGTGATCAAATGAGTCTCTGACTGAAGATGCTTGAGTCAGATGACCAGCATCTGTCGATGACCAGCACATCATAAAGAAGATGTGCAGAATTGTCCAGGATAGATTTGGTCCTGGTCAACATTCTCCTCTCTGACACTGCTGTCAGAGAGTCAAACTGATGTCTCCATGGTTCTGGTTTGTTTAACTTTTTTCATGTTGGATTTTTTTATTTTTTGATTCCTGCCTCAGTTGTTTGTGAACCTCTCATTACATCTACAAAAAACTCACCTCTGCCTCCTTGCCTCTACATTTAGGTCCTCAAACCTCAACCATCCCTGACACACATAACTTAATTAGATTTTTTGCATGGTAAACTCATTATCAAACATTGAATCAAATGTTATCATCAAATAACTAAACATTTTTTTAGTAGTCATTTTACAAAAAAAAAAGATCTGCCTCCCATTCTACTTTTAGAAATTCCAGGAATCACTAGTAAACCTGCAGATTAAGAGAGAAGTGCACTGTTAGGGACATAAGGAACAATCAGATATCTGATATAAGATGGAGCTTGGCCATTAATGGCTTTATATGTGAGAAGGAGGATTTTAAATCTATTCTGGATTTAACAGGAAGCCGGTGAAGAATGGCTAGGATACGAGAGATGATCTTTCTTTTTAATTTTCATCAGAACTCTGGCAGCAGCATTTTGGATCGGATGAAGGATTTTAACTACAGTTTGTGGACTTCCTGATAGTAAAGAATTACAATAGTCCAGCCTTGAGATTTTTTTTATCTTAATTAAATTATCATGATATACTCCTTTCAGAATCGTTTCTAAATTATTTGATTTTAGTTGTGGGCAAGACGGTCTAGATGGAGTAATGAGTGTGTAACAGTAGAGAAGTTGCAGAGAGTTGCGTTAATAAACTACGACTCTGCTTCCTGGTCTGCACCCTGGGTGGTCAGGGTTTTGGAGGACAAATAAATTCGGCCAGACTCCTAGTAAGAAAAGCTGAATCACACCAGGCTTTCCCGAAAAGGATTCCCAATTATTATCTCCCTCTGTACCTGTTCAGGAAAAGCAGGTACAGAGATGGAGACCAAAGGAGATACATCATATGGAGAAGTAGATCCATAACTGTAGAATGTGTTCTGCTGTCTTGAAACAGTTAAAGGGCCATTTGCTTATTGTGAATTTTAGTCAGTTTTAGCCTCTATGATGTTACGTGTGTACTGTTTTTCTCTTTATTTCCTGTTTGATCCAAGATTCTTATGTAAGTTTTTATTTTCTAGCACTATCTATGGTATATTTAATCTGTGAAAACAAAATAAACAAAATGTACTTATCTACTTGTGATTTGTAATTATTACAATTCAAAAGAGCACTTTTAAATCACTCTCTCAAATAAACTGATTTGTGATCAGCTGTACATAGTGTTATGTCTCTTCAATTCTTCCATACTTATATAATAATAAGTCTTTCTAAAAAAAGAAGGGCATTCCAACTTACAAATCTTTTTTTCTGATTGAAGAGACAACTTTGCCTGTTTCCTTTATTGTGAAATTTCAAAGGTAATGACAGGTTTAAAAAAATACTGTAACCTGATCAACATTTAAAATCACTGCCCAATGCCCTTAAGGTCCAGTAAACAAATCCGCCACTTTTTTTGCTGACCAAACATGCAGAGGGCACACCTCTACCGGAAGGGGATGGAATAACACTGTAGCAAAGCAATCATACATCAGTCTCGTTTACATACTTGTTTCCAAACATGAACTATGGACCGTGATATATAATGTTTGTTCGCTAAACATTTCACTGTAGATGGATAAAAGTCAACTTAAAATGGAACACATGCGTATTCTTGCAGTATTTTAAGGAAGAAAATTATTTTTTAAAGCTATTTCGAGTGAATATAGTGTGATTGAGATCAAAATGCAGACTCCTTTGCAGCTTTTATGAGGAATTTATTTACCTCAACAGAATTCTGAGGAACTAAACTAATTTAATGCTTACCGGAGTTAATAAGTGCTACACTCTAACTTCATGCACCTGTCACAGAAGCATATGCATCATGTGGATTTTAACATTGAGCGCCAATAACATTTTCTATCATTTTTACCTGCATATTCTCAGGACTGGAGTTAAACATTTTAATTTGAAGGTGGGAACTAAATTACATCTCATGTCTGGTGATTCGACCAATAGATTCATGAGTGTCCATGAGGTTGTTCGCTCCTGGGATCTCATCAGCAGAACCTTTGACAGAGAGAGTGTAAGATAGGGGGTCCGGGAAAATACAATCCTCTCAATATATTTACAGTTAACTGGAGTGAAGCATTTATGGCCCAATCTTTACCACTAAATCACTGTCTGTAGTAGAGGAATGTTGTAATGCTTTAATGATTTGTATAGACCTGCTTATTATTTGGCAGCTAGCATTTTCACTGTTACATGGGTTTCAGGGGGAGCAAACAAAAGACAAAATGAACATTTATTTTAATTAATGCAAATGGTGATTTGAATTGTTTCAATATACATTGTATCTAGCTAAAGTGTGTACGCACACTGATTTTCTTTCACATTTTGCCAAGATTTTTCTTGTACTTTTTTTCCTTCTTCACAACTATGTTTACCTCATTTTGTAAAATGGCTCAAGTTTAGTCAACTATGGTTGATAAGTGTCTTGATCATCCTCTCCACCCTGACTCTAAGCGCCTAGTTTGAGACAAAAGATTTAGAGTGCTAAAGGCTAAATCCAACAGGATAAAAAAAAAAATTATTTTTTTAGGAATCACACAACTAACTTGATTTTTAAAAGTTAACGGTTGTGGTGTAATAATGTGAAGTAATAATGGTCTTGTGTTAAGTCATCCTTCATGGTTTAACCACATTTTTCACAGGTGAAAATAAAAGTGAAGTTGAAATTGAGACTAAAAAAAGAGAATTTGTCTAATTTTTTGTGGCTATATCACAACCAATTTTGAAAATCTTCAGACACATGATATGTCCTTTTACATTAAGATATTTTCATCAATAAAAAGCTAGGCATTCATACTGTATGAATTCTGATATTAGTCAATACTTTGTAGACCCAGTTTTCACTGCACTTAAAGCAGCAAGTTTTTAGGGCAAGGCAAGGCAAGGCAGGTTTTTTTTTGTATACAGTCAAGTGTCAGAGTCAGTTCTAAAATAATAGATTTCTAACTTCGATTTAAAGAGCTTAGGCTTTCTGCACTTTAAGTCTTCTGAGAATTTGTTCCAGAAAAGTGGAGCATAAGATCTAATGCTGCTTCTCTACAGTATGTTTGGTTCTAACAGAATCAGAATCAAGTTCATTGCAAGTAGATTTGCACTGACAGTAATTTGACTTGGTTTTGATGGTTCAGACAAATGATATATATTTACAGAGTACATAATCTATAGTTATATACAATATAAACATACAATATACTGTATACAATATATAGTATATAGCTCTGTACATCCTGCTTGGGTGTTAGTCTTTTTTTTGTTTAATTTAATTTTCTTTATTTAATTTTTTTTCCATTCAATGAAACACACATAGAACTTGGGGCACTAATTTGTAGATAAATAGAAAGGAAGAAAAAATCTAGTTTTCATTACAAGATGTTACGCCTAGTTTTGTTTCCTTGCTCTTGTATGTCAGCTATTTAGCGTTTGTTGTAGTAATGTCCTTTTATATGTAAAAGATATGTCAGTTTTTCCATGGAGTGAATCTCCTCCATGACTTCCCGCAAATGGTTAAGCTTGGGAGGGAAGTACTTAAGCCAAGACCCTGTTATAGCTTGACATTAGTCTTTTAATGATGGAGATGTTCTTCACGTTATAAAAGGCTGACTTGGTAACTGCCTTTATGTGCCTCTGTAGGTTCAGGTCTGTTACCTTTAGGGGTCTTTAGGGGTAAAGCACTTTGAATTGTTTAATTAATGACATTTGCTGTTCTGATAAACTTTATTGCCTTGCCTGGAGGTATATCCCTGCAAGTTTTACACATTTATACACATTTAGAGACTAGAAGTGCTGAAGTTTATGTTTAACAGAAAAATCAATGCTCAGTCAAATTAAACAAAAATGCTTAAATTCTTTCAAGAAATTTTTCAACTGAGTAAAAATCTTAAATGTAACAAGGGGATTTTGTGTATATTACAAACACATCGACTTTGTTATATATTTTCAGAGCACATTCACCTGCATGTTTACTTTGTCCCCTCTGTAGGTTGTGGCAATTGTTTTTTACAGTTCTCTTTCAAAAATGGATCAATACTTGCCCCTCCTCTGTAAAAGGGGGGTTTGTAATGTGCAAGACTGACTTGTCTTTTTGACCGATTGTCCTACAGCACTTGTGCCGTTTTGAATTATGTGCTACTTTGTTCTAAACTATTGTGTTCAATCCTAGAAAAATGTGCTTAGAAAATTATAGATGCATGTTAATACATGTAAAAAAAAATTCAAAGGGTATGAATACTTTTGCAAGGGAATGTGAGCAGTATGAAAGGCTTGTCATATATGGTGGGGGGATAAATTAAAGAGCCGGCTTTAAATATCATTGCTGCATAATCATGTTGAGATCAGTGAATTCTCTATCAGAAACCTAAATCAGGAAAGGACATTTGTCTCCATCTGATGGGAACCAGTCGTTCCTCTTCTGTTTGACTGCTGCTAGTGCCTCCATAAAAGTCTGTAAGGTTTCTCCCTCTGCATATGCAGATTCAATTGGAGGAACTACATATTGAACTTCCAAGCTACATCCACAGGGTATCAGATAAATTCTGCATTCATTATTTTACATCTGCCAATGAAGGATAACAAAGAAAATTTGGTCTGAACAACAATTCCAAAGGTATGGTCATGAAGCTAAGGTGGAAATTCAACTGAAGAAACTCTGATTACTTCCATTCAATCTGAGGCTGATCCGCCTCCAATGCAGCCAATCCACTTCAAGCTACATTTCCTCGATGCCCAATCATCTTCCAGCACTCAACTTAAAAGCCACTCCAAATCATCTCTAGGCCTGCTCTTCAACAAGCGCAAGATCCGTCGCTCCTATGTCGGACTTTGATTCAGACAACCCACCTCCATCCCCTTCTCCACCATTGTAGTAAGCTCATCCGACTCCTCCTCAATGCTCCTTCAACCTCACCTCCAGTGTGTACTCCCTCCAGACTTTCATGGAGTTCCCTGTCACTTTAAACGGTCCGGCAGAAGACCGCCATGATTGAGCCTGGTTCTGCCAGAGATTTCTTCCCAAAGGGGAGTTTTTTCTCTCCACAGTCACTTCATGCTTGCTCTTCATGGACAGTTTATGCAACCCTGTTCATTCAGTGACATCTAACTCAAGCATCACCCTGCATACCAGCCTCTATGGATTAACCAAACTTCATCTATCTAAACTCCACCACCAGTTTCAGGCCCGGGGGAAATATCCTTATTCTCATACATCAGTTTATCTGCATTAAAGTATAAATCAGCATTCATGTTTCCTGCCGAGGCCTGAGCGCCAAAGTTCAAACTATTGTATCAATAAACTCTTCTAATTGCATCTTTCTCTCTCTGTGAGTTTTTCAGATTGAAATACTATCTTGCTCAATTTAATGAACAGCCTAGACACTTACTTTAACCAGAAACCTGGGAGATGCATCCATTCCATTTCTTGAACTGAAATCAGTCCCACATCAGACATGAATAAATAGTGAGTCAAGAAATCCAGCTGCATGAGATGCTATTCCTAAAAAAGAACACTTTGATTTCAGACTCATTTGATTTAGTACCTTTCCTTTAGTTTAAGGCGACACCAGCCATTTCAAAACGATTCATTCATAAAATAGCAAATAGGAATAAAAAACATTAATCTAATATAATATATCAGAGTTAGCACATTTAAAATAAAATTGTCCTGGTGAACCATTTTTGCTAAGATGCCTTGTATAGTTTTTAACTTCAGGGAAACTAAAGGGGAATTGCCCGGTGGAAGGTTTTGATCCTGACCCTGACTTTCTTCCTCTCTTAATGCTGGTCTGCCTTGTCAGTGATGCTGAGGGCCCTGCAGGAGGCCTGCTCCAGGTCCAAAAAGGCTCTTGTTTACAAGCATAAGTCAGTGGGTCCCTTAGTACCCACAGACAGGGGTGGGGGCAGCTGGCTGATTGATCAGCATGCAGAAGGAGCCCCTCCCAAGAATACACACCCACCTATCCACCCATCCACCACCTCTCTCTCACTCTTTTTTTGTTTATTGGTGGGGGGGGGTTGATGGTGGGGGTGCTCATGTACCACATGAGGTCGTCCTGCTCCACCCCCTTTATCTAAAGCCTGACACAAAACATTAGAGAGGTGAATGCTTCCACCTAGATAACACTAACAATAAAACAAGCACATTTTAAGAATGACTGCGAGCAAACCTAATGTCTGCGGCATGTGCAGCTATTTGTCCAGATCTCCTTAAGCACCAAAGTCCGTCCCACACTGGGTTCATGGGGGGGCAACTCATTAGTAGTCTTCACAGACACTCATCCCGACTGTTATCGACTCTTAATATCACTCCCGCACATGCGGGATCCTTGTCCTGTGCCCCTCTCTGCAGACAGACGCGGGGCTGGAATGGATTATTAACACATTTCCCATGCGCATTTCTAGCCTGCAGCGCGTCAGGATGAATGGAAAGCATGGGGTCCAACAAAAAGAAGGAAAAAAAGGTGTTTGTGTGTGAGGGGCTTTTCTGGACTCCACCGGACTATAGTCAATGTCTGATAAACGGGCGCGTGCGTGGAGGGTGCGTGTACACGCGCGCGGCCAAGCGTGTGTGTGCGTGATGATAGGAAGGCTACACTCGCCCTCTTTCACACACACACACACACACACACACACGCTTAACATTGGCTCGCAACATGGCGTTGAAGCGCCGAGAGACACAGCAGCTCTGCCCCGACTAATGCGGTGGTTCTGTGCGGGAAGCTGCGGGACCAATGCCCTACAGTCACCCAAACCCTCAGAGCGCTCCTTTTGAGCTCCGCCGCGGACAATAGCGGATTCCAGCGTGTGCATGCTGCTGTAAATGCTTCAAACTACGGTGTATGTGATTGTATACAGGCGCACGCTTCTACCCCGCTGGTGGAAATCAAAGGCTGTACATGGCGGTGGAGATTACAATTTGGCTTTTCTGTCTTCTTTCGCTGGCCTGGGGTCCAACCAAGCAAGGTAGGGTCTTCTTTAATCACGTCTTCTATTTCTTTCGGTGAGGTTAAGTGTCGCTCAGATTATCCTGAAGTGCAATCACTCAGCACCAAAGTAGGTCTGGGAATCAGACAGGACAGAGCAGCCGGGGAAATGGACACCTTGCGCCTCGCTGCGTCTCCCCAGTCTCCCCCTCTTCACCTCACATGGCCCCTGTTATGTTTATGAGATGAGTGGATATTGCTACTTTGGTTTCCTCTTAGCAAAGGAAGCACACAAACGACTGGGGTTGTTAAGTTGCAGAATCCCAAAATGTAACCATGGGGGCACCATGGCGCTTTGAGCTGAACGCGGTGAAAGTTTGAATCCTCACTGTTAAGATAAGCGAGTTACTGTCTAAATATCCAAAGGACAGGGATTTACAGTTGTAAACGTTTAAAGCTAAACTCAAAGTGATTGATTAACCGAGCAATTTGGAAATAGCAATTACCAAAAAGACTACAGAAAAATAAAAAATATAAAAAAAAAGGTTTCTGATTTAATTCCTGCAAAAATACAGTCAAGGAATAAAATATTAGAACGTCCTTGTTTTCTTCAATTTATTGTTCTAAATGTTTATTGTCTGAATAATATAATAAACAAATTAGAAAAGAAAGCAGGCAAACCTTTTTTTCGTTGACTGTAGTATTGCACATTGATTATTGCATTTAGACTAATAGTATTAAAAGATAATTATCTGTTTTTTTAATTTTCTTATTTTTTTAATGGAACCGATTGAGTTAAATAGTATTGGCATACAGCAGTGGTTGTATTAGGTAGACAATTTTGTTTACTCTTTATGAAAGTTTTAATGGTATACACATGTGACAACTGAAGAGTTTTTCCTACAATAACAATGTATGAAAGGCCTACACTTTTCAGACATGTAATTAAATACACAAGTTTCATGAATATCATTCTATTTTCTCTTGGGACTTAATATCTGTCATTTATGTAGATAATACAATCATATCCAGTCAGCAGTTCATTTCATATAGTAAAATGTGCAGTTTTACGGTATGTAATGGTTGAATCTTAGTATTCTGGAACAAAAGTGCCAGGAAAAAACTAATAAAAACATAACAAAGCACTAAGAAAATCTCAAAGGGCAATTTTTCAAAGTTATTTCTTTCTCCAAGCAACACAAGCGTGGTCCAATACTTTATGTCAGCATGTCATTTTAACTTTTTTAAATCTAATAAGGTAAGAAAGTGATATGAAGTCCCTCTTTATGAGAATTATTTAGTCAAATAAAAAGTTATGAGGAGACTAAAAGTGGTCAAAAGTTTTATCTTGAGTGTCTTTTTGCAGTTATTTAAAGCAGTGATTCAGTTTGTGTTTTTATGTGTGTCTTAATGATGGTATCACTATAAAACATCCAGGTGACCTGAATGAAATCTGACTGGAAAACATAAATAAGGCAGACGCTCAGATTCTGTTAATGCTCAGGAAATTCACAGCTGCTGATGAGTAAAAAATATAATATTGTATTTTTTGGTATGTAGAAATCTTGTTATGTATATTGTAGTAGCTAACGAGTTATTTATAGGAAAGAAACATTTATGAGCTTACTAAATACAGTTGTTGACTTGACCTTTCCTCTTCTTTGGCATTGTCAATGAGGAAATGCTGTTGATCAATCATTCAGCTGATAAATTTATCTAAGGCTTTTCAAGCATAATTTCACAGGTGTTTCTGGTTGAAAATGGAAAGTAGAGTTAAAAATCACAACTAAATGGTTGAAACAACTTTTTAACCACCCATCAATAAGTTAAACATTATAGAACTTGTAAAAATGACAAAACATAGTCTCTGATATAAGTTGGAGAACTGTAAGCTATGAGGAAAAAGTCAATATGGACAATTCCATGACGTTCAGCTTGACGTTGATTTTCTTGTGCTCTCTTTAGTAAGTTTAAAGACATAAATCGATGTGTTAATGAAAGAACATTATGGTTAACTTGAGAATGTATTTGCTGCCAAAAATGAAAAATTGTCCAGGATATCAATAGGTGTCACCAAATGAAATCTGAGACCATTTTTAAGACTATGTGAATGAAATTTAAGGTCTATGTATCAACTTGTCCAAAAGAAATGTGGTAAAAAAATTACACTCAAAATTAGAAAATTAACTTAAAGAGATTGACTAACTAGATACATTTACTAGTTAGATTAACTTAGGTAAAATGTACTTTTGTAGTTTTGCTGGTCTCTACTTCTTACTGATATTTAGATATCAGGTTGTATCACTATTCTTAGTTTAGTAAAATTTATGCCATTCTATCCACTGCCACTAATTTCACTGTATGAAAGATATACCTGCTTAACCCAAAGTGCACCGAAGAGACAATTATCGTGCATCTTAGTGTAATACCTCGTTTGAACACAAACTTTGTCTGGACACATGAAACATCATGACAGTCAGCTCTGAAAGTAAGTTAAGATCCAAAGACATCATGGATGTCATTAAAAGGGGTTACAAAGTTGTTGTCTTTCCTGGGCAGTGGGAAAGTACCCGTGCCAATGCTGGGCGTAGACCAGAGCCACAGAACTGACAGACAGCTGTTGTCTGTCTGACAGTGGCGGAGCCAGAGGGTTTGTTGGGGAAGAAACCCCAGAAGAAATCCTTGCCACCCCTCTTGCCACCCCACTGAAAACATTAACTCTGTTTGAAATTTATGAACATATGCGAAGATAATTTTGAAAATTCCCAGCAGACATGAACGCATCCTTACGCAGCCTGCTTCTGCTATACTTGTAATTGGCTCAGCTGACGTGCTGTTCCGAGCGGTACACAGAATCAATGAAAAAGATTTGGTTTGCTGGTATGTACATTTCCTGGTACTAAATTAAACAAAGTGCTGTTTTATCGGTAAGCAAGGGAGATGTTGCACCGCAGTGCTTGGGCTGAGTAACACCTATGATTATTTTGTACTACTTTAATTACTGGTGTCATGAAACAGAGATATACCGTCACACTGGCTTGAAAACGCTTAAAAGAACACGTCAGCAAAATGTTCCGCAACACTCACTGAAATTAGGTAGAATTATTCATATTGGTATGTGTAATGCAGCATATTGCTGCATTGAGAGACTTGTATATGAATTTCAGAAAAGTGGAGAGAGACCAGCTTCTCTACTTAAGTTTGCTGCATTTTAGGAACCTTACAAAGAGAATTTCTATAAATTTTTTAGGCAGAGTAAAGTTTGGCTTGTGATATCAGTTAGCATTGCATACTACGAAAGAAGTTTCTCTGCACTTAAATTAATAAAAACCCGCCTCAGGAAGACAATAGCAGATGATAGATAAAGTGACCTGGGAATACCCAGTGTTGAGTCAAGGAGGGCATATTCCCTAAATATAGAAGACTTTGTAAAACATTTTGCTTCATCTCACAAGAACTGCAGATTTTTTTTTTCTGATTGTTTTTGTGAACTTGGTGTTGTCATATCACTGGGAAGTGGTCAACTACAGTCAGTTTTAAAGGGCTGTATGTTTTTTTTTTTTTTGTTATTCTATTTTTATGCTTCTTGTGGTACACATTTAAATGTGCACCACTGCTTGTCCTGCCTTGTTTTCACAGGTCCAAATTTACCTTCAGATTCTGTTTACTATTGGATTTGATTAGCAAGGAGCACATTGAGTACTTGTTTATTTCTATTTTTGCTGTATACTTAAATTATAATACTTTGTACAGTACATAATTGTATACTTTGTGGAAAATAAACTACTTTAAATCAATCAATATACAGCTTGCAAAAAATAATTAATGTTTGTAGTCTAACTGAACCCTTTATATACACTTATTAATCCCCCCAAGTAATACCTTGCCACCCCTTTGCCATCCCCTATTTTAAAAGCCTATCTCCGCTACTGCTGTCTGAGGAGATTTGCAGTGGTAATAGGACTTTCTTAAATACTACTCATGCATCAAACCTTTCCAGTGTTATGTTGTGTTTTCTTGGCTTGTTTGTTTTTTTGCAAAAACCGCAGTGGTGTTTTTTGATGCCGAGTGTTTTGGCATTTAACCATGACTACAGCACAACTACTTCTTTTGTTTCCACAAATGGGCCATCAAGCGATATGCACTTAACAGTTATACGAAATCTGAATGCCTGGCTGCAAGCTTTTAGCTAGAAATACATTTAATAAAGTATAGTTCAGTGTCACAGGGTTGTTTTAATGTTTTTGAGGTGGTATTTTGAATTTAAGAAAAGACCTATAAAAAAAGACTCTGGTGCAATATAATTTGATTGAATTTAAGAAAATTAGAATTTATAAATTCATGAATAGTTAAGCCCCAGTTGAAACCCTGTGGGTCCCATATAAAGAAAAAAAAAAGGCAGAGGTGTGGTGTTGGACAAGAACAATCTAAGAAGGATCTGCAAGAAAAAAGGTAACACAATTAAACTGGATGAACTAAATATATAACTTAAATAATATAGAGCAAGATTTAAGACCTTAATTGGAGTTAAAACTGTATCTGAAAAGGGGAGAACTGAAATTACAAAAAGTGTAAGGCGTGTTCACACCAATCCTAAACTTATTCCGCTTTGTGCTTGTCACGTTGTTATCAGCTTGAATATGTTTAGTGTTCGATTTCATATTTCTGTAATGTGTTTGTTGAAATATATTGCTGATTATTAGGAATGCTTGACACATTGTCATTAATAACGGTATCTGCCAATGTTGGACATTTTTAAGCTGATTGCTTCGGCATAATAAGTAATACTGGGCCAATATTAAGAGATCGATCACTTGGTATTTGTCGGGTGACATGACAGTGATTGTGATGCAGCTCAGGATTGTAGAATCTAGATGACAATGTGTTTTTCATGGCGTCCGAAAGGGTATGGAAATATATAATAATGGTATATATATTTTATCAGCCATAACAGCAAAATTGATATTGGATAATTATATGGACCCAGAATTTCTTATTGGTGCATCCCTACTGTTTCTACCTAGTAACTCTTTTACTAGCATTTGTTTAGTAGGTAAAATTCTGTCTATGCTTATTTTCATTATTATCAGGAACAAATATCAGCTTTGAGTAGTAACTGAATTAATGAATTGAAGAGTAATGGTGGAGATTAACCCTCTCTTCACAGCCCTTTGACAGAAGATTTTTTAAACAATATCAGACTGCTTCATGCATGTAATAGGTTTCAAGTAGAAAATAACTGATCCACTTTTTTTAGATCCCGATACCTGGGCTAAGTGTATCGGCTAATGTCCAATACCGGTCTGATTCCATTGTTGAATGATGAACCATATATCTTACCATGTGAGTAAATAATTTAGTCTTATAATAAACTTTTAAAAAAAGGTAGCAAATGTATATTATATCATCTATTAACACGTAAGCTCCCAAAATACATAAATAACTGATCCATGTAAAGTGCACTGGATGAGATCTCCGATATCAGATATTAAATCACAAATATATGACGCGGCTAGTTGATGTCAAAACCAATATCCAATTCCTGGATTGGATTGGTGTGTATCTAGTTTTAAATGGAAACGCCATTTGTTTTTTTTTACATTGGGCCCTTGATTTTACGTTATTACATCATGTTCTACTCACCCATATGAGTTTTGTGTCATTTGGAGCCATTCTGAAGATATTTTGTTAGGTTATATCCAAGTAACATCTTCCTTTGGGTTAACAACTTGAAGGCACAAACTAAACGGAATATCTTAAGAACAGCTCCAAATGCCACAAAACTCAAATGGGTGAGTAGAACATGATGTAATAAGGTAAAATCAAGGGCCCAATGTAAAAAAAAAACCCAGCCGTTCTACTTTAAGGACATGAACTAAAGCTATAGCTGGAATTTAGACATTTTCTGTTTCAATTGATTGTGTTTTGGCTGCTTGGTGATGCAGTGCTGCTTGGTTGCTGCCTTGCAGCAAGAAGGTTCTGGGTTCGTTTCCTGGCCCGGGGTCTTTCTCCTTGGAGTTTGCATGTTCTCCCTGAGCATGCATGGGTTCTCTCCGGGTACTCCAACTTCCTCCCACATTCCAAAAACATGACTGTTAGGTTAATTTGCTTTTCCAAATTCTCCTTCGGTGTGAGTGTGTGCAGGAATGGTTGTTTGTCCTGTTTGTCTCTGTGTTGCCCTGTGATGGACTGGCGATCTGTCAAGGGTGGACTCCGCCTCTTGCCAATAGACAGCTGAAGATGGCCACCAGAACCCCTTGTGACTCCAGCAGGGATAAGCATGATGGATGGATAGGATTATTCAACACAGAGAGTAGTTGTTTTATATAATACTTGCATGTGTTGTACCTTGTTAAACATGCATAACAGGGAATAGTTTAGGTGGGATTTATTAGGCACTGAGGGAAGACATTTTCACCACTGTTTATGTGTTAAAAAAGCTAAATTGTGCAGCCTTAGGCGTTCATAATGACCTAATCGTAATTGAAAAGTTACAGTGTTGGAATTGCTGATTCTTTTTAGTGGATCTCTGGTATATGCAGATATATTTACAAATAGATACATGATATTTGATATAAATTTGTTCTAATAATTCTAACAGATATGGACACAATAATAATGATGGAAAACAGCAAACAGACATACAGGAACAATCTAGAGAGCAAGCTGCAGCAGGACAATATCAGAGATGTTTGGTCAGAGATGAAAAAGATCACAGGCTTCAAGCAGAGAGAGAATCAGGATGGAATTAAGTGAACACCTTTTTTCAATAGGTTCAACTCAGTCAAGCTTAGCATTGTTCTCTCCTGCCTTCAGTCAAACAGGCATCCCACCCTCCTTTGACCCAAAGCTTTCCGGTCACACCTTTGATTATTTTACGTCCAAATCTCCAACGTTTCCTTCTGCTTCAATAGGCTTGTTCTAAACTAAATCAGGAGATGATTTGGCTATCTTTGCCTTCCACCCGTGTATCTCTAGAAGGAAACTAGGAAACTCTGTAAGTTGAGACAGCTTGAAGAGGAGGTTGTTGTTTTATGAGGAATGGGAGATGAATATAACCAATCTTATTGGGGAAGAGGACTCTGCTAGGGACAGGTGAGCAGATGTTGAGCCTGGAAGCAGACAGGTTGAATAGAGACTGGAGCAGGTGACACAGAAATTGGGCAGAGCTTGGCAGGTGAATGAATGAAAAATCAAGGAAGTCATCAGCGCCAAGATCATGGTGGTAAATGCAGTTATGAGGAGATAGAAATTTTCTTTTGCATAAGTTCTGAAGTGGTGAACATCTGACTTACACAAATGGACAGCTATTTTCAGCATCTTGAATGGAAGCATTAGAATCGCAGTTCTCTTTTAATGCCTCTTGATGGCATGCACCCTCACTAATACAAGCTGACATGATAAAGTAAGTGCCCAATTGCAACACATTCATTAAAACTACTCTATTACTGATTTGCAGTTTCCATAAATTTGCTTTCTCTGCTTCCTGATTTTTACAGCCAAGCGTAACATCAATGTATGATGACATTATGCGTCGCATCACATGGTTAATTCTCTCCAATCAAAGCAAACACATCTAACTCCCCTTACATTTTAAAAATTTGTATGACATCTGGATAGGAACAGCCCAATATAAACTGGAAAAACTACATAGTAAAACCAAATAGCAAAACTATAACAGGGTAAAACAAGACCAAACCCCCTTTTTAAGTAAAAACCTGAATAAAAAACTAAAACTAACAAGAAAAAACTCCAAGATAAAAGTATATGACCCAAATTAAACCCCCCCCAAAAAAACAGTTCTTAAAAGACCACAAAAGAAGAACAATGAGGAAAAAAATCAGTCATTAACACAAAAGAAAATCAAAAACCTGAAATAACACCAAATCATCTCAGTTTCATATATTTTTGTTTCCATCTAACTAATTTCCAAGACAACTCACACCCTTGATATCTTTCTGGAGCTCCTCTAACTAGGTTTCCTATATAGGCTTGTAGATTTAAAGCATATGGCAATTGAAATCTCAAGCTGTCCCTGACCTTTTCTATAAATTTTGCTTGTTTGGGTGACATGTACTTCTTAAGGAGAAAGTTGCCTCTCAGTGGGATCTCCTGCTTATAGATTGTTACATTAGGCCTAGAGTTGTAAAGCAAGGGGAGGCTAGTTGTGTGCAGGGTTGACGTAGGGCTTGTCTACATTTCAGCTAATCCATCATTTTATCTTCTTCTGCAAAGTTGCTTACAGATTCACATCCTCTCCATTGTTACCAGAACCTTGTCTCTTTAAAAAAATAGCTAGCATGGTAATCTTTGTGGATATTAATCTTTTTGTCACCTCTGTCTGTTCTGTAAAGCAACACAATCCTAAAAGTATGTTTTATAACTGTATATACAGATCTTTGTCCTCCGTATATACACTCACCGGCCACTTTATTAGGTACCCCATGCTAGTAACGGGTTGGACCCCCTTTTGCCTTCAGAACTGCTTTAATTCTTCGTGGCATAGATTCAACAAGGTGCTGGAAGCATTCCTCAGGGAGTTTGGTCCATATTGACACGATGGCATCACACAGTTGCCGCAGATTTGTCGGCTGCACATCCATGATGCGAATCTCCCGTTCCACCACATCCCAAAGATGCTCTATTGGATTGAGATCTGGTGACTGCGGAGGCCATTTTGAGTATAGTGAACTCATTGTCATGTTCAAGAAACCAGTCTGAGATGATTCCAGCTTTATGACATGGCGCATTATCCTGCTGAAAGTAGCCATCAGAAGTTGGGTACATTGTGGTCATAAAGGGATGGACATGGTCAGCAACAATACTCAGGTAGGCTGTGGCATTGCAACGATGCTCAATTGGTACCAAGGGGCCCAAAGAGTGCCAAGAAAATATTCCCCACACCATGACACCACCACCACCAGCCTGAACCGTTGATACAAGGCAGAATGGATCCATGCTTTCATGTTGTAGACGCCAAATTCTGACCCTACCATCCGAATGTCGCAGCAGAAATCGAGACTCATCAGACCAGGCAACGTTTTTCCAATCTTCTATTGTCCAATTTCGATGAGCTTGTGCAAATTGTAGCCTCAGTTTCCTGTTCTTAGCTGAAAGGAGTGGCACCCGGTGTGGTCTTCTGCTGCTGTAGCCCATCTGCCTCAAAGTTCGACGTACTGTGCGTTCAGAGATGCTCTTCTGCCCACCTTGGTTGTAACGGGTGGTTATTTGAGTCACTGTTGCCCTTCTATCAGCTTGAACCAGTCTGGCCATTCTCCTCTGGCATCAACAAGGCATTCCCGCCCACAGAACTGCCGCTCACTGGATGTTTTTTCTTTTTCGGACCATTCTCTGTAAACCCTAGAGATGGTTGTGCGTGAAAATCCCAGTAGATCAGCAGTTTCTGAAATACTCAGACCAGCCCTTCTGGCACCAACAATCATGCCACGTTCAAAGTCACTCAAATCACCTTTCTTCCCCATACTGATGCTCGGTTTGAACTGCAGGAGATTGTCTTGACCATGTCGTTGCCGCCATGTGATTGGCTGCTTAGAAATTAAGTGTTAACGAGCAGTTGGAAAGGTGTACCTAATAAAGTGGCCGGTGAGTGTAGTAAAACAGTATAGCAAGTAAAAAGAAAAAAAAAAAAGAATTATGTATGGTTTTGCAATTTTTTATGTAAAAAAATGTAAACCCCTTTTTTGTCCAACAATGGGGAAATTCACTCTCTGTATTTTGACCCATCCACTTAGGGAGCAGTGGGCTGCCACTGTGCAGCTCCCAGGGAGCAGTGTGGGGTTAAGGGTCTTGCTCAGGAACCCAGAGTGGCAGTCTGTGGGGATCAAACCTGGTACCTGCAACCTTCTCAGAGCACAAGTGCACTGCTCTAAACCACTAGGCCAACACTCCATTTTAATGCAAACTAAATGGAGAACAAGTATTTTTGTCTTTTAGAAATGTTTGTCACAGGTGCCACACTGATTTAGCTCTTGAATAGAAATACCTCTATCTCTATTACAAATGCCATAATGACTTTTGATTTTTACATTAATTTTATCCTTTTGCACTATAGTTCTGGCATTTTTATCTGCATTTCTGATAAAATATCACTACAAGCTTTACTCTGATTCTAATATAGAAAATTAACTTTTTGTTTTAGTTTTAAAATGGTTTCTATAGACATGGCTGGGGTAACATTCTGACAGTATGACAACCTGAAAATAAATGTATATAGTGCTGTATTTTGGATGACAAAATGGATCACATAAAACCACTTAAAATTTTGATTTATGGAGCAGTTTACCACTAAAGTCATGTACAGTAGAATAAAATAAAGATTGAGTCATAAAAATTAAAGCAACAAAACTTAAATGAAAAAAATAGTGCAAATTGTGCTTTATTTAGTTAAAAGCCAGTTTAAAAAATTTAATTCATACTAAATTTTGAATTCAGAAAATGTTTCAAATAAGTGTCAAATATTGCTGATATTGCACAATAATATTAATTCATGCAGTTACAATATTGTTATAGAGCCCATTTATTTATTGTTATGCAGATTTTGATACACAGACTGAAGTATTAATATACAATGAATGCCCACTAACGTTTGGAGCATTTTTAACCATTTCAGCTTGGCTATGGCTCAATAGAAAAACTGGTAATCTTAAAATCATAAGCTAGTTTGTTGGATTGCAGCTTCATCCCCTGTCACGTGCTGCCATGCCCTTGAGCAAGGTCCTTAACCCTAAGTTAATTTGCGTAACGGTGTTGGAATGCAAGTGCAACTAGGTGAATGTGGCTCTGGTGCAAAATTGCCTGGTTTGGTCAATATGTCTGAAAAATCCTGAAGTTTAGCTCATCTACCAGTTAGTTGTTAGTGATTCTTGTACAGAATAGCACCCATTTTGCTATAATGCATTTTATCATGTATAAAAAGAAGATATAAGTTGGTTATTACATTTGGTGGCTGCATTTGCCTTTCCTGCAAAGAGCTACTGATCAAAAGTCACTGTGTGCTGGTTAAAAATAGCATTATCTTAATACACATGATGCAATCACTTTTATTTTCATTACTTAAAAAAAAAATCACAAAACTATGCACATTTTTTTGTTGATATGAGATTTTTTAGATTTTTGTTTCAGTTTGTACTTGACATGTTTTACCGACTGGAAGGATTATTAAGTCTATATGACATTGACCACATACAAAAATACAGCATATTGAATGCTTGATCAGACAGAGAATGTGCATGCTGTAAGCTCCACTCTACGGTTTCCAATAATTTCCAAAGTAAGTCTTTACTATCAGAGCCATTTCCCATGATGAAATGTCTACTGCACACCTTTAATTAAACTCTGGTGCCTGCAGTGGAAATCCAAGCCTCCAAATTGATGCTTCATAAATCTCTTTGCAACATTGCAGTAAAGCCCTTACTGCTATGTCTATGGTGGAGTCTCTGAGGAGTAGCGAGGATGATCAAATGTAAAAATCAGAAGTATGCTTTGAACCTGTAAGGTAAGAGTAGATATATATTTCAATATTTAGGAATAATGAACAAAATCACTCACACAATCAAATCACAATATCTAATTTGTTTCTTTTTTGGAAAAAATCCAGTAAAGGATCTTTATCATGACTTCAGAATGACAGCTATAAATATAAGTAAAAATATAAGTTCAGGACAAGAAATGAATGTTTATTTTTGTAAGGTTCCACCAGCTATTGCTTTCATAGACATGTGATTTATTGTTAAGGCTCATAAAAGAAGACCCAGTGTTCAAGGCAGACAGACAGTCAGATATTTCAAAAGGTGTTTATTTGAAATGATGGATCTTCAGAGAATAGCTAGGGCATGTAAGGCAGGAACCTTTTTAGGGAGAAAACACAGGTTAGTGACCATGTTAATTTGGCTCAGGAAGATTATGAACATGTGACTCACTAACCTGCTCTTAAAGTTCAGTCCATTCCCAGAGGATTAGGCTGGTTCCAGCAGTTCGGCTGGCAATAATACGTGGTGGGCGCTGCACAGAGAGTCCCAGGCCGGCAGGTCGGAGGACAGGCAGAGGATCAGAACTGAGCAGACGAAGGAAGCCAGGATAATCCAGAAGAAGCCAAAACCAGTGTTGAGGATGTGCGTAGGCTTCAGAACCAAGAGATCAGAGGTCTGAAGAGGTACTGAAGATAAATCCAGTATGTTGTCAGGAATCAATTCCAAGTTCAGTCAACAGGCAGAATCTAGCAGGAATCCGAAGACAGTTAAGACAAACAGATCAGAACAGGGATCTGCAGGCTCAGAGGTCCAAAGGCAGAACCGGTCAGGATCAGGCAATAAGTACACAATAAGGTACGCTAGAGAAACTCTCACTACTGGCGTGAGAATAATATGGCACTGATGACTGGTTTGAAGGCTGGTTAAATAGAGGCAAGAGCAGGTGGATCAGATGAACGGTAATGAGAAACTGGTTTGAGCTAGGCAGGGCAGGAGAGTGAAATGAGTTATCAAGCCAGTCAACAGCACCAAGATCATGATAATGAATAGTTTCTTTAAACTAGAAGTAAAATTTAACTGATAAAATCTACTAGGTAAATTAATCATAGCGCTTATGTAAATTGCACAAAGGATTTAAGGATGGACAATCTGTTCTAGCAGGGTAGGGCAAAACAAGCAACCTATCTGATAAACCTCTGAGTTTAACATAAATCTCACTCAACTTATCAAATTGACAGGATTGCCAAAAATACTTCATGAAATGTTTTAACATTTGCATGGTTTAAACCCTTGCTCAAAGACTTTGATTCATCTTCTGTTCTATGCTTCATGTAGAATGGGCTGTCTGAACTAATACCCACCTCTGTGCTGTGGCTTGCTGGCTTCTACCTGTTTAGAGCGGACTAAACACAGAATGTCCTGTCAAAGCAAAGAAGGCTGTATCTGTTTTTAGATTAAACACAGCGGGTGTAACGACATGACAGTGATGCAGCATCACTGCTGTTCTAATCTGGAATATTTTTACTTTATTTACCATGTTTGGCATTTATATTTTGCTGCTGGCCAACATTGCTTATGCATAGTGCATGCTGTTGACCAGATTGAGGCGCAAACCCAGGCTACTTTATACTTCTTCTTGGTGACTTTAACAAGGGACACCGAAGCCAAGAACACCCAAAATATAGATATACAGTGTCCAAGCAGAGAGGGATAAAACTGCGAACCACTGTTGCAACATGCTGTCCTCTGTGCTGCTCTCTGTCACTCTGATGATGTCCATCTCAGTCCTGCATACAGGCTGATATTAAAGCTGTGTAGGACTGTGGGAGGGACATAAAAAATGTGGACCAGCAAAGCTTTAAAGAGTCTTCAGCCATGTTTGGATTACACTTAGTGAAAAGTATTCTGGACCGTTACCAATAGCCTGAATGAGTTTACAGAGGTTGTAACATCCTGCACCAGCTTTTGTTAAAGACCTGTATAGCAACAAGCACCAGGGTGAGTTTTAACAATGATAGACGCTGGTTTACAGCCAAGCTTAGACACAGAAGGTTTGAAAGGAAGCTGGAATTTATGAGGCGGACAAAAAATATTTTGGTCCCCACTAGGTTTGGGTTTAGCAAAGAGGTGTGGGATGCTAAATGGTTGTACTCAAAGAGACGGAAAGACCACTTCTCTGCAATGTCACAACCACTGAAAGGAGCTCAGACAAACCGTAAACACAGAGTCCCTCACTAAATTAAAGACTCTTGCCTTACAAATAAGCCAGTTATATTGCTGCTTTGAGTCAACCAGCTATCATTCCCCATGACTCGTTCATTCAGCTCTGGAACCACAAGATATCCCCTTCTCAAAGTTAGCCAGCTCCTTTCACCCAACCCCAACCTTTAGAAAGAGCAAACTCTCACCTTTCCCCTTCATCCTGTGTGACTCCTTAGTTGCCATTGTGGACTATTTTCACTGTCTGCCCACTATCATCAATTAGGATCTTAAGTAGGAGCTGAACAGCACCTCCATCACCAAGAAAGCACAGCAGAAATTGTTGCTGCAACTGAGAGTTGTGCCTGCCGCAAATAATGAGGATGCACTTCTACTCCTTTATTATTGAGTCCATCTTCTACTCAATCATCATCTAGCACCCTATTGCCAACACTGGGAACAAGGGTAGATTGCAGGGCATCATTTGCTCTGCAGAGAGGGTGATTGACTGTTATCTTCCTTCTCTTCAGGAACTATGCACCTCCAGAACCTAAAGGCAAGCAAGTAAGATTACCTGACCTCTCCCACCATGGATACAAACTGTAACAGAATTTTTGTCTTGGCAGGAGGCTGCTGTCCATCAGGACCAAAACCTCCCACCAACAAAAGACACTTCTTGCCATCGGCTACTAGCTTCATTATCAAAGCCCAGGTCCCCACTACTGACACTTTCTAATTTATGTAATATGCTCTTCTTCTGGAAACGATGCATTATTCATCACTATTCTTAGAGCATCACTAAACTACTTGTATTTGTTTATTCCAATTTATCTATTATATATCCCCAGATTGTATGTCAGCTGTTCATTTGCTTGTTCGACCAAGCTCCTCATTTATCTCTAAGGGAGTGCCTGGAGATCCTGCTAAAAATGACATGGTTTTGCTGGCCCCTTTCTGCCAAGACCTACAGCATGCACCAGGGCAGTTAATGGATAAGGATTAGCTCCTCCAAGACCAAGGCCATGGTTCTCGACCAGAAAAATCTGGCTTATGTGTTCCTACCTCAAGTGGAGGATTCCAAGGATCTTGGGGTCCTTTTCAGAAGTCAGGGGAAGAATGAAGCAGGAGATTGACAGGCTGATCAGGGCAGCTCCCACTATTATGTAGATGCTGTGCTGGTACCTTGTGCTGAAGAACGAGTTGAGCCAGAAGTCAAAGCTCTCAATTGACCAGCTGGTCTATGCTCCCACCTTCACCTATGATGGTAATGATACAGAATTCATGAATTCTGTATCATTACCGAATAACAAGATGCCAGATACAAGCAGCCAAAATGAGCTTTCAGGTGCTTGACATTTTACCACAGGATGCCCGGCCATTCTGAGAGATATATCTATATATGTATCTCCACAGTTCATTTAATTTAATTTTCAATTATTTGTTAAATTCAAGCCTTTTCCAACTACAAGTTATTTTCATTTTATAATGAAAAATCTATGTAAATATTGATAGTGCTGATTAGAAAGTATGTCTCAATTCAGAGCCCTCCTTAGCAATTTTATATCCAGGCAGATTTCTGAGACTTAATAAAAATAACACTCTGCAATTTAGGTCTCTGTTTGTTTTTTTATTTGTGTGTGCAAGTGGTTAGATATTCCAATGTACCCACTGTGCCTCTTCTTGGGGAGCTTGGGTGTGTTAACTGCAATTTGTGACTATATCTTGAGCAATTTGTGACTATATCTTGAGTCATTCCCCAAAGAGAAGATACTACATTAGGACGCATATTATTTAAACATGCCCTGGGCTAAGTATTATATGGGTAAATGTGTGGAATCAAAATGTTGATTTTTATGTCATCTTGTGCAATAGCAATTAAAGAGAGAAAACTTTAAGTCAGTGCTGTGCTGAATGTGGGTGGACTCTTTTATTCAGTAACTCAAGCTCTAAAATGTTAAAGCAAGAGGCTTTGTTTGCCAGCTTTATTTCAGTTAGCATTATAGTGCATTGATGTGTTAATAGGGAACAGTTACCTAACCATAAGATATACTGCTAATACATTTCTCATTCCACCAACTAACATTTTCTACAAATTATAAATACTTTATATTCAGTCAAATGAAAAAAAAAACATATAGCATATGGGCTTATTTTATGTATTTTATTATAAATACAGTATAATGGCTAATAAAAAGCCTGTTTTTAGATTCTCTGTAAAAATAATAAAACAAATACAAAAAGAAAGAAATTATTTGTTTCTAGTTGGTTAATATCTGCTATGATCCTCTTCATATACAACTTGTATTTCTCCATTATAAATGTTTATATTCCCATATTTATCTGTGTTTGCTGTATGATTGCTTGCCCATGTGTAGCATCTCATCATAAATTGGTTGGTTTTGTAAAAATAACAACAACACATTGAAAGAGGAAGCTTATCTTCAGATGAAGAGGAAGGAGGTTGAGAGCAAGATTTATGGTTTATGGTATTTAGAAGAGTAACCCTATCACTGAAGGGTTGTTGGTTCTTTCAGTCTTGTTGTGTCCTTGAGCAAGACACCTCACCTCTATTGCCTACTGATGGTGGTCAGAGACCCCGATGGTGTATGGCAGCCTCAATTCTGTCAGTGAGCCCCAGGGCAGCTACCTACAGGCTATTTACCCTTTACCATCAGAAATGATCATTTTCTCTAACTGCCTCAACAAGCCTATTCTCAAAAGTATCCTTTAAAAAACAGATCACTGTACACATTTCCTCAATATAAGGGCAGAATTTCCGCTTTTCCTACTGAGCAATACCCTTCCATATCATGACTAATTTCACAATAGTGTGCAATAAAAAGAATCTGCCCAAGCAATATGTTTAGAATAGGCAGCAATAATCCCTAAGATAGGGCTGTGAGAATAACATGACATCATTTTCCTTTCCTTGCAGCTGTGAGAAAACCAAAAAATCTTGCTTCTCATAGTAAGTAAGCAGCCTTTAGTCTCCCTTTAGGAAGGAGCAATAAAATAAACAAAAATGTCTCTAACCTTTTTATTTTTGGTGCAACTTCTTTGATTATACATTGTCATGGTTTATTTTCATACCATCTAACCCAATAACAGATTCTTTTTTGTTAACTGGTGTTACAAGCTCTCAACTTTGGATTTCTGGATTTTGGCTTTTTCTTATCCGGAACCTTCTATGTTACTCCTGTGTTAACTTTGTTTGCGTGCCTTGTTGACTCTTGCAAGTGCCTCTGGCCCTTGATATGGCCATGTGGCGGCCCCATGCAGCTGGGGAGGCAGTACATGCATGAAAGCAGAGGTTTACCATATATAAATAAGTTGTGTAGGAGGCGTAAAAAGCTGTAAAGATGCACCCCCTCCCCCTTGTTTTACCCTGTTACCAGAGGCGTGCACAGACATTTTGGGGGGCAGGTGCTCAGGAGGGGCGGAGGGCACTTTTTAGCACACGTAGAACACTTAAGTATAAAAAAAAAAAATACACACGCATATTGAATGAAATTTGACTTTTATTTGTAACATTCTCTAAAAGTGAGTTTTCAATGGAAAAAGTCACACCACCAACAGAACAGACTACAGCATACTACTTTAAAGTAGTACGCTTGCTCATCTTTCTTCTTCTTTCATCTGGCTCATCTCCCTGTTTTGCCTCACCCATCTGTCTCTGTGTCTTCCCTGAACTCTTTCTTATCTCCTGTCCTGGTAGATGTTGATGGTATAGAGCTTCCCTGCTGTGACTGGCTACAATATAATAATAATAACCATCATGACAATAATAATACCAATAATAATAATAATAATAATAATAATAGCTTTAACAAATATGCTACATTAGTTTAAATAATGGGCTATTAGGGCAACATGACTGGAAGTCTTGTCATGTGGATATGACTTATGGTAGCCTACAAAATAATAGCTATTTTAATACCTGCTGATTTTGTACAAACCACTTAAAAATAAAATGTGAACAGTTTTTAAGATTTTTCAATACGATTAACCCTCCTTTCTTGGCATTGTGCTGCAATTACTAAATCAATATACAATTAAGACAATAAAGAGACCAAAATGTGTTAATTTATGTTACCTAACAAAACCTATACAACAGAAAACATTTGTCTTAACACATAGATTTGTAATTGCAAACTCTACCGAAAATATTTGTAGCCTATGTAGTCGTCCTCACGTTATCTGTCATTGACTTGGGCTACAGTGTAAAACTTTATCTTGCCTAACTAGTTTATCAGGTGACCAGTCGGCAAAAATGCTTGTTTGGTGCTGCTGAATGAGACATTTTAACGTACAACAAAATGATTTTGCTGGATCTGTTTATTACCTGGCTAATGGGGCAGGGGAGAAGCAGCCTGTCAGTGACGGTTCCTGCTATCTGAAGACGCTTACTGAACTGCTATGATGCTGCGCGGGCGACCGCGTGGGTTCACGTGACAAAGGAAGAGAGATAGGCTGGTCGGGTGTGCGCAAGGAAATGGCTCATTTCGGGGCATTGTTTCCGTCGTTTTTAATGGCTCAGGTTTTCAAAAGATCATTTCAAAACCGACCTCAGTAAAATCTTAATAATATTAATAATAATAATAAAAAAAAAAACGAGTTTCAAAAGGGCATTTTCGTTGATAAAGGGCAAACTTCCTAGTGCTTTACCCCACCTAGTGTCTATGTATGCATGCCCCTGCCTGTTACTCTTAATTAGCAGAACAACCAATGAAATTGGTGAATAAATATAAATGTATTGTATTTTGATTCATATTTTGAGTATGAATTGCTTCAGCTAAGGTTAAATAATTTTTTTTTTTTTTATTAAAAATGTATTACATTAAAAGAAATTAAAGCATTGTACTTATGATTTAATTGATTGCTCAAATATATTAGAATCTTTTTATCTGGTCAGTGTGACATAAACTTAAACAAACTGTAAGTAAAGTAATATTTTAATTTGATAAAGTATTTCTTACTGCTGCAAATAATATAGGTTTTGGATTGGCATGAAGAACAGAGTGCACACATGCTCAGGCAGGTTCTGTAGTGAAATGTTCCCCCTTTGTAAAAATCTGTGAGTAAATGTATGAGGTGTTTTTGACTTTGAAAGTGGCTGTGTTTCTGACCATGAATTGGTGTGAGAAAAACATTGGTGTATCCATGTGGGAGGAAACACAGCTGGAATGGCTAGCACTTCACATAGCAGCTGTTACTTGGTTGAGTGACTTGCAGCTTTACTGGGGCATCTCTCTGCATGATATGGAAGGTTTATGGCTAATAGTTTCTCAAGAGCTGCTAGATGTTTTTTTTTCTTTGTTTTTTAAAATATTTTTTAGTTGATTTTTAGATCTTTTTTATAGCCCCAATCCTAACAGTTATTTAACACATGTTCAGATAGTATATTTCTAATACCTAGCAGGAGTTATAACCCTAACCCTATGTCTAATCTTGTTAGGCTTGGGATAGTTTATTTTGGGACACTGAGTAAATATGTTGTAGTTTCTCCTTAAAACACTGGAATAATGGTACTCCAAAAAAAAAAAAGAATTTCTGCCTTGAATATTGAAAAAACTGCCAATGAAACAAATGGAAATATGCTTGACAAGATTTCTAGGAAAAGAAAAGATAAAGGAAATATTAAAACTAGTCACAATAACAATTTTTGACTAAGGATTCACTACAATTGTGAGCTTTTATGTCTTATGATAAAATAGAGATGCTTAAAAGTAGTGTCCCTGTTCTCAAATATAGCATCTTTCTTTTAATCTTACATGTGATGTTGGTTTAAAATGTATATAACTTGTTCTTTATAAGGTAACTGTGACAGTGAACTAGATTCAGGTCTTAAATGTACTTAAAACTAGATTAGAGAATTTACATTTTAAAAGAAATTATCTTAAAGTAAGCTTTCCCGACTAGCACACTGCAAAGCAGTAGTCTAGAATTATTTAGAATTTTTATGAAGTCAGTGTATTTACCCTGAACTTGAGTAGGTTAGTAAGATTATCTGTCAATAGAATTAATCCTTTTTTTTAGGGATGCACGATATTGGGATTTTGGCCGATATCCGATATGCCGATATTTTAAAACTCATGTAGCTGATAACCGATATTGATACTGATGTTAAAGCTGGACAAAAATTAGTAGTCATTGAAAATAGCAGTTTTGTTATCCATTTCTGACACTTTGAAAAATAATGTACTCAAATATATTTCCATATGCTGATATCAAATTGATTTTTAAAAACGCGGTATCGATCTATTTTACTTTCAAAATCTCGTGAAATTTCATCGTTCTGTTACAAACTCTCGTGATATTTTGCAAATTCTTGTGAGATTTTGTTAGTAAAATAGATCGATACGGCGTCAATATATCAACATATAAAAAGGTGGAAAAGTTTCTAGAATTTTCGGGGGATTTCGTAGCATGACGATGACATATAGCAATATTTCATTAGTAAAAGAGATTGATATGGTGTTTTTAAATGGCAATATATCAGCATATGAAGATATTGTGATATTTTAATGTATCAATATTTTTTCCCTCGTCTTTAGAAGTTTTTAAGTCTGTAAAAAAGAAGTTTTTGAGGAAGAAGTAGTAGTGTTTTTTTTTTAGACTTTAGAAACTCTGAAGCTGATCAAATATCGGGTTAAATATCGGTGGTGTGGCCGATGTCCGATATTCAGTTTTAAGGCCGATACAGGCCGATACCGATAGAGGGCCGATTATATCGTGCATCCCTACTTTTTTTATTAACTTAAGATTGATATTAAACATACAATTGCAGCACTATGGATCACATATCTACACCGACATATAAAATATTATCTTTAAATCAACCAGCAGACACAGCTGAATGACAAGCCAAGTGAGGAATGAGGAGAAGTATTAAATCCCAAAAGCATCTCCATAGCTTGATCAAATAATCCAGTCGATAATTATGTTTCCGGAACATCTCAATATTTAGACAAAGGAAAGGTATAGCGGTCATGGATATTATGTTTTAGCAGAAGCATTAAAACTGAAGAGATGTGTGATCCTGCTGCATTGACACTGCTTGGTTTAACACTGTGGCCTGAAGGTATTGATTTATTCACATAGGGGTGCTGAGATTTAATAAGTGGTTGCTATTTATTCCTACCGCTGTGTTAATGACCCTTAAATGTCGGAAAAAGAAATACTCTAAAGATAAATCAAATATTTGCTTTGGATTTGATAAAATCCTGATTTTGCCACAGAAATGCAACCATACACACAACAATTTAAAATAATCTACTATAAGAGAAAGATGTAGCAATAGCTGTTGCTCTTGGTCAACTTAGGATATGCGCTGGACTAAAAAAAGCTCTTTTGTGCGCTTAGTTTTACACCACAGTGTGCATAACCTTGTTTTGTTGCTCACTTTCATTCTTCGGCTTAACCCAAAATGTGTTTTTTTTTTTTTTTTTTTATAATAGACTTTCTTTCCATTTCTTATTAAACTCTTAATCTCTATATGTGTGAAAAATATTTTTCCGTGATAATGAGCTGTGAATACTGGTACGTCCTCAACAAGTTTTGATTACAAAACCAACACCTCTAAAATATAATTCTTAGGTTGGAAATATGTTTTTATTTTCTAGAGCTTTCTGGAGCTTTCTGTCTTTTACTATCTAGGTTACTATATAGGTTTCTTTACATAACTTCTATCAACATTTATTTTTTAGGTTTTGGCTGATCATCATCTCTACAATTATGTCTAAGATTTACAACATGAGGTTTGTTTTGAAATTCCTTGCAGACTACAAAGCTAGGGTTGGTAACTATGGCACCTTGCAAAGTCAACTTATAGTTACGTTAATACAGCCATTAAAGGGCAATTTTTATACATTTTTTAATGTTTAGAAGGAATAAATGAAGTAAGAATCTCACTCAACCCTGATTAAAACTGCCCCTTCACCTCTGGGATCCCCAATGAAGAGCAAGTGATTATAGCACGTGGGGCATGATTTTTCCCAGCAGCTTTCTTTGCCTTTCTCCCTAAGTGTTCACAGTTCTCGAGCATATCTGCAATTAAATTCTATCTAATAGCCTTGTCACATTGTTACATTTCATTTCATTTACTTTGAAAAACATCACCAGCATTAACACAAAGTGGATGAGATTCAGTTACACTAAAGAGATTAAGGCATCTTGAAGGTGTACGAAACTGCCAGTTTGATATCACCCTGACATTTTAACCAATCTGTTAATCTGTTAATTTTATAAGGGTAATGTCACAACAAAATTATTATGAATATTCCAATAACTATGCTATACTCGGAGCATTTAACAAGAGAGGAAACTTTGTCATAGCAGTTTAACTAGCTGAATGAGACTTCTCTCTTTCTTTGCCTCCATCAAGATGTCAAGCCTTGTTGTGGGGGAAAAAAATCCCTATTAGTGTTTCAATAGCTTATCAGCGGTATCACAGGATGCAGTTGAAATAGTTTTCTGTATGGAGAATTGTACTGGTACAATTTAGTGAATTGAATATAACTAAGCACAGCTTACTGTGTGACAACTCACCAAATTTGGCCACATTTTTTTACTTTCTATGAATATCTCCCTCCAGATTGAACAATTTTTTTATCAACGTAATTCAGTGTAAATTGGCAGGATCTACATAAGCATTGAGCTTTTGGTCACCAGACAGATAATGCTAAACCGAAAGCTTAGCAGTGCTGTCAAATAGCACTGCAACAATTACAAGTTTGGCAGCCTGGCATTATCTATATATCCCAAAAGATAATTTGAAACTGCAAAGCGTCTGTGGCTCCTCTCCCTTTTATTCTAGTTGACCAAATATACAATTTTAGTGCAAATCATAATATTCGTGGGTGGATAACAAGTTAGCATTTTAAGGTAGCATCAGCACTGATAATGATAGAGTGAGCATTATTTAACAACATGAATATAACAAGCATACTAGAATGTGCAGTCCTTGACAAAAATATTAACACCATTGGTTTGGGCTGTGTGATCTGTCTAAAGATATGCTGAGAAAAGTCTTTTATATCACTCAATATCTATAATTATTGATAGGTGTCTTGTGTACCTTTCTGAAATAATGTCCAGGGAAAAAATAGCTAATAAAAATAATACATTTTAGCATGAAAATAACACACTTTCATGCAACACTCACAATTAAAGTGTCTTTCAAGGCTGTTTAGTCATGAATATAACATATACAATTGCAAATATCAGCAGTGTCATGCACCTATATATTTAGCATCCCTGATACTGTACTATAATACCGTTATACTTTAAAGTACACTTTTTAAGACAGTTTAGCTACAATCTGTTTGGGGTATATACATCTATATACTAAAATGTTTGCTCAATGTTCTTTGTAAAATCGTTAAAGTTTTTATCAGATTGTCAATTTTAATTCCTGCTTTAGAAAAAACAGCCCCGTATGCTGTTGACATCATGTTTAATAATGGGTGGAGTTAATTTAGAATATTTTTTGCAAAAGTTTTAGAAGATCTTTTATAAGCTTCCTGCCTACTTTAGATAAAGTGCTACTTTGTATTTTTCCATCACAAACGAGTCCTAATTTCTGACAATAAAGTTTGTAGTTGTAATATGACAAACTTAAAAACCTCAAAGGTTTTTAATGACTTTGTAAGATATTGTAGGTGATATGTGTTAATTAAGAGCAGAAAAAATCTTCACAACCTCCATTTCATAAAATTATAAATTAACTCTACTGTAGCAACAACCTGTCATAAAATGTTTTTTTTTTCCAGTTTTGTCTCAGTTGGTTTCTTTACCCTGTTTGTTTTACTGTTGAATGTTGATCTGGGTTCCATTATCTTTACTTTTTGGACTCCATTGCTGTTTGTTACAATAGCTCAGACCACTCAACCTATTCAGTCTCACAGTAGCATACTTTGTAGAGAAAATGTCAAAATGAACATGTGTTCAATTCTCTCCTCCTTCAATGCACCATTAACTCAAGTGACCCTTGCTATTATTGCATCAGTGTTACAATAGCTCAGTGTGTTCTAGTTAGTACAAAATCACATTCAAAGTAGGGCACTCCAAGATTTCCGGTGCAGATGTGTTTATAATAGCTCAGATTTCATCTATGTTGTTATGGATGGTAGACTGTGCTAAATCCCATTTTAAGAACTGCTTCAAGGAATGTTTTGGTTATTCTGGAATATGATTAACATAACATAAAATGTCAAAACCTTTATTGCCGTGGAATTATTTCCCAGTGTGTTATGCTGTATCAAAACTTATTACCTGTTAGGAATAAAACAAAACCATACTTTATTTTAATCTGGGAACCAGCAATTCGAAGCATGCTTTGAATGTAATCATCAAATCTCTTGGAAGAATAGGGAAGAAATTAACAATATTTAAAACCTGCTCTCAGAGTGGGAGATTATAAAGTAAGGCCCCCTGGTGTTGGGTGGAAAACCCTTTCTACACAACCAACTACAAATTTACATGTTTACACAAGAGGATTCTTCCCTCCCTTAGCATGCGTGCACCAAGAAACAACAATGGTGGACTTTAAGAGTTGTGTTGTGTTTCAAAAGTTTTTGTATTTAACTCTGGATTTTACACCAACACCTGTTTCTCCTCTATCAAGTCTGTGTGGGCTGCCTCGACGTTATTCCACAAAAATGCCTCTGGTTTCCTGGGTTTGTGGCGTTTTCCCCGCTTTGTGCTTCCTTCTTTATTTTTGGGGCAGAAACATAGATCCCCTTACTGATGTGGCATTAGTTTTAAAATGTCTATTACGGCGCCTCGGACCTTGTTAAGTTGCTTCTTCAAGTGCAAACCTTGCTTCCCATTTGAAACATGTGAGGGCTCTGGATTTGAGGATTTTGCACATGATCTATGTGTGTCAGTACATTTGTACAGCAGGTTTTTTTTCCCCACTGTAGACGTGTGCATGTGCCAACTTTCTCACTCAGAATTACCTCATTTTCAGAGGAGAAAATCAAATTCTAGTTAATTTATTTAATCTAATGTCAGAGAAACTAAATATTCCAGTAAACTACCTGTTTTATGTTAACGTCTACAAATTCAAAGATGATTTATTTATTAAAGGAATAGTACACCCAAAACATGATTAGCCTTCATTTTCTACTCACCCTCATGCTGAACAACACTCTGGAGTACTTTTTTGATATCTCAAATGCATCTGGAGATCTGGGAGGCTTCTTGCTGTCTGCTGACATTCAAATAATGGAGGTCTACGGTGCCCGAGACAGAAAGGTCCATGAAAGTCCACAAAAAAACGTGTCAATATTCCTCCATACTAGTCGTCCAATGTATTCCAAGTGTCCTGAGTGGGTAGCATCCAGAATTTACTCGAAACGAAGTCATTTAGAATGTTTTTAGAGCATAAACAGTAGTGTATAGGATTTCCTGAAAGCGCGCGCCTGCGCGTTCACGACGCTACGGAAGCCGGCAGACCAAACCAGATGAAAGTGCGCATTCAGCGTCTGCTCTACCGATAATGCAAGCGTAGAAGAAGAAATGTGCTGTTTACCTGTGCAAAGAAAGAAACAACGAAAGAAAAATGTCTGAGGACTTCAGTGTTGAGGAAGAGCATGAGTTCTTTGCCGAGCTGAATGCGCACTTTCATCTGGTCTGCCGGCTTCCGTAACGTTGTGCAGGCGCGCGCTTTCAGGAAATCCTATACACTACTGTTTATGCTCTAAAAACATTCTAAATGACTCCGTTTCGAGTAAATTCTGGATGCTACCCACTCAGGACACTTGGAATACATTGGACGAGCAGTATGGAGGAATATTAACACGTTTTTTGTGGACTTTTATGGACCTTTCTGTCTCGGGCACCATAGACCTCCATTATTTGAATGTCAGCAGACAGCAAGAAGCCTCCCAGATCTCCAGATGCATTTGAGATATCAAAAAAGTACTCCAGAGTGTTGTTCAGCATGGGGGTGAGTAGAAAATGAAGGCTAATCATGTTTTGGCTGTACTATTCCTTTAAACCATCAATTTCTGTAAATCAACTAACAAGAAACTTTGGTATACCTGTATGAACACTTATACCTTTAAAACTTGCTTATGGCTTATGAAAATACAATATAATAGAAAATAAAAAAACTGGCTCAATACGCACTACAGTATACACAATTTCATCACCATCAAAATTGTGCTACTACAGATATTTTGGTTGTGTTGTTTTAGCTCTCAGATGCAATATACGATGCACAGGTAACATATACTCCTGCCCAGTTGCTCCAGCTTAAAAGTAATGTGGATGACCTAACATACATTTTGCTGTGCGGACGACAAATTTGAAAAGACAAATACCACCCAGAAGGTAGCTTAAAATCTGACAGTCAAACAGACGATTTGACTATCTTTGTAAATAGTTCAGCAAAAAAATATATTACTTCAGGAAATTGTGAGATGAAATTGGTACATACTGAGAAAATTATTTGAAACATGGCCGTCATAAAAAAAAACATACCTAATAAACGGAAAATGCATTACTCAAACTGGGCGTGCAGGAATGGGAGCTATATAATTTAAAGACATGACAGGATTAGTTGTCCTCAAAAAATCATTTTCATTTCCACACATTTAGACTTACACAGCATTTTGATGTTCATTATTAGAGCAATCATTGGCATGACAGGAAGCTTCAGCATTACACATTTATAGTGATATATTTATAAAATTTATAGTGATATATATATATATATATATATATTCGATCACTTATTGGACCTTACTGATTAGACATCCTCAATCACTTTGTTGTGCTCTCCTAGAATAGAATGGATAGACCATTCTCCTGGAAAACTGGGTCACTCTTTCTGGTACAGCTCTTGACTGGTTTTTATTCCACTTAAAGGGAATAGATTTGTTGTGTTGTGTGATTACGTAACTTTACACAGAAAGCACAAAAATCCAATGCAGGGTCAATCTTGGGGCCCCACCTATTTAATATCTACATGCTCTGCCTTGCTCATATTATAACAAATAACAAGATACGTTACTATGACTATGATAATGACAGCTCCATATTACCAAGTCATCAGGTGATTGACATACTATGAACCCAATCAAACTTTTGGTAAATGCCTGCAAGTAATGAATGTGCTCTCATGTCAACATCATTTAAGAAAAAATAGCACATTTTCAAGTTTTTCATCTCAGAGTGTAGACCTTGAAAAACTTCTTTTAGTCCATAAAACATACATTACAGACTTGCCAGTAAATCAATGTTTCAGACTACTCAGGTCCCTTGGCTCAAGTCTATTTATTATAATCAGAACCTTACCAGATATGGAAAAACAGCATTTAGTTCTTATGCCGTAGTAATCAGGAACAAACCTGTGAAGGTGCTGAAAACCTAAGGGATTTAAATCAAAGTTAAACACCGTTTTTCTCCTGAGTTTCCATTGATGTTTCTATCTAAATTGTTCAACATTTAAGTTTGTAATCCTGACCTGCTGTTGAGAACCTACTAAAGTGCAACCTTCTTTCCTTTTTTTCTTTTTATCATGTTCTATTTGTGCAAAGTACTTAAAGCACATTAGCTTTTTAAAACAGGAATATTAAGTCAATATATGCTGTCATATGTGCGTTACGTTTTTTCTGCAGTAATAGGCTGCAATTGCATTTTTTTCTGTGGAGAAACCTGATTGGGCTACATAGAATACTTATCTGTGCAGTACTACTGTGACAAATTTGAACAGAGGCTGCAATTCTTTTTCACATACTTAATTCTATTCGAATATGTTTACCTAACAGTTGCTTTTGTGTGAACAGGTCAATCACAAGAGTTCACGTACATGTAAAAGTAGACAGAAAAATCTGGCTATATAGAGGATTTAGGTTTATAAATACATACTTGAATAAAGCTATACTTGGCATGTTTTGGACTTAAATGTAATAGCCTAATTAACAGCCTTTTTTTTCTTATGTTCTACGCAGAAAAACCTGTTGCAGTGGAACTGAGCTGTGGTGCCGGGCCCAGCCATGTAATTCTAGAGCTTGGTTCACCCCTTCTGCTGGACTGCAACCTGGGGTCCAGTGACACTCCTTTTAATGTTACCTGGTTCAAGGATGGCCAGCTTCTGCCCCCCGCACCAGGAGATCATCAGTATTTAAGCAATGGATCCCTTCTCCTGTTACCCACCTCCACAGACAGTCAGCCACCAAAGAATGTAGAGGGTAGTTACAGCTGCGTGAGTGCCAGCGACATTGGAGCACTGACCAGTCGGGCTGTAAATGTGCTGCTTGCAAGTAGGTGTTACACAATTAACAGGACACACTTCTTTCATGTAGGGATTTTAATGTAGAGATTTTTTGTGTCTCTGGGCTCTAGTCAGGTTTTTACAGTAATTTTGTGTCACAGGCCTTCCTCTTTTGTTGGTAGACAAAAGAAAACATACAGCTCTAAATTTTTAAAAGCAGGAAGTTGACGCACAATTTTTAATTCTTACGGGACTCTCTCACCAACACGAATGCAAATATACCTAATTTCCTCCACTGACATGCCTAAATTTCCCTTTTATAGCTATTTATCAGTGAGCTTTGATGGCTTGCTATCTGAATATTTGACCCCTTTTCTTATCAGAAAAAGCAGAGTTAATTTAATTTTACTAGTTGGCTGACATGGAATCTGCTTTTAAACATTGCAAATGTTGTTTGATCTTTGTTTAAGTTAAATATGTGCCTTTTCCAGAAGATTACTCTATTTATCCATTTGGAAACAGTTTCTATATTGGTTTGCTTATTGTTCCACCCAGAAAAAAGAAACAGCTCTAACAAACCTTCCCAAGTTATTATGAATTTCACAATAATGGTTTGTAAGAATCAAACCCATCTGATCATTATTATGTCCATGCATTAACCTGTCCATAACATTTATTAGATCAATGCATGTTGGCTAATTGGACATGTTGCTGATCTACTATGATTGCTCTGAAAAAGAAAAAACATCCAAACTGTTTCAGTTCCACCCTCTCTGAATTAATAAATTGCATGTATGACTTGGGAATGGCCATAAAAGAAGAAATAAGATCTGTCATGGAGTTGGAGGTAATCATGACAATAATAACAACAATTAAACAAGTATAAATGTAAATTTAAAGTTTTTTTAAAAGAGTAAATATAAATCATAAAACCTTAAAAAGTCAACTTTGATCTAGATGAAGGGACCCACTGTCTCTCAGCAGTAAGATTACTTTTAAAAAGCTGAATTTACCTTCAATTAATTGAAAATATAGCAAACCAAGATAGACCGGTAATGGTTTAACTGAACACAATACTTCACATGATGAAAGAACATTGAGCAAACAATTCATTTGTGTTTTCTAAACATACCACAATACTTCACTTAAGTTATGATGTTTCCCATTTGTGTTCATGGCTCAAAGGCTGCATTGATTAATTAAATTTTGTTGGATTTTTCCACACTAATATATTCTACTCTTTTTATTTCTAACTGTTTCATTATTTTGAAATGAGCACAGATCATTTCTCGATCACCTGTTTTTGAGTTAATGCTTTCTATTTAGCCATAACAACCTCAAAAATGTTTGCATCCTGAATTTACGTTTCCCTATTATAGTAGAATCTACATATTCATGAAGCACACTAACACACATATTTTGTGTCCACTCTTCTGGATGTCTATACATGGCACTTGTTTTCAACATCACCTTTGTACAAACTAAGACATTTACACAGGTTTTAAATCATACATAAAGCTTTAAAGCCCTGAGTTTAAGGAAAAATGTGTTCCCTGGGAAAAGAGATAAAAGTATCATTTGATGATCATATTTCCTATTTTTATTTTTTGGTAAGTGATAACTAGATATTAGAAATCAAAGTTAGTTAAATTGTGATTTTATGAAGGCCAAAGCTTAGATCAATGCAATGAAAAATGAAAAAAAGTAGATAAAAGTAGAGGTTCATAATCTCATAAGCCAATTATAGTTGTGATCTTATCGTGGAAGTTTAAAATTATAGCATCTGGTATTATTAGCAGTCTGTTAGACTGCAGCTGTTTAAAAGAGGACATTCAGAATTTTCTTTTTGCCCATAATTAGTCAGATTGAATGAAGACTTGCTTCTATCATAATTGAATTGTCAAAAAGAACAATCCAAGTAGGAGATTCACGTTGTTTAGATGGGAATTTAATGCATCCCTTCCTTTCACTTTGCACCACAGTGTTTTAGAAGTTTTTGTAGCCTTTATGTCTGAGCATATAGAGATGATGCTATTGCTCTACTACCAGAGATGGGAAGTAACGAAGTACAAATACTTCGTTACTGTACTCAAGTAGATTTTTCTGATATTTTTACTTTACTTTACTACTTATTTTTATGGCGACTTTTTACTTCTACTCCTTACATTTTTACACAAATATCTGTACTTTCTACTCCTTACATTTTAAAAAATTGGCTCGTTACTTTAGTTTTGAATCATTTCAATGGAGTTACCGTTATTATTTTTCACGTCATCAATACCAAATTCAATCTAATTGGATGGGAATCTACGTTGCATTTGACGCACCACTACAAGATGAATCGACAGATTCGGCGGTATTCATTGGCGGCAAATCATTGCAGCTTGGTGGCGGTGGCGTTAGCATAGTAGCATGGACAACGAGATGATTGAAAATGAACACAACGGAGATCTAGTCCTATTGGCAGACATCCATTTAAAATGTAGGCAACGGCATGAAAAAAGTGGTTTCTACTTTTACTTTTATACTTTAAGTAAAAGCCTGTACTTTGTTACTTTTACTTGAGTAAAGAAGTTTAATCAGTACTTCCACTTTTACCAGAGTATTTTTTAACACAAGTATCTGTACTTTTACTCAAGTACGGAAAGTGAGTACTTTTGCCATCTCTGTCTACTACTAAGCCACTTTGCACAATGGCTTGAACCCATCATTGAAAAATTAAAAATTTCTATTTAACAATTTTGACACCATACAAACTCAGCCGATTAAAAAAATAATCAACAAGTACATTTGTAAAACAGTAACCTCAAAAAAAGAAAAAAAAAGTTATCTTGACTGAAGTGGAAGTTCTGCACGAGTAGTTGTCATACTCATACTCGTTGTCTTCCATTCCCTGGAAGTTGTCCCCTGGTTGTGGGGACAACTGTATCGGCAGAGAAACTCCCAGTCTCCCTCCGGGAGGAGGCTCAGGCTACAGAATATCTTTAAGTCAACAGCTCTGGCCAACTGCAACAGGCAATCCACAGGCAGAGAACATGGTCCACTAAGACTTGATGTCGCCAGCCTCCCCTGGAATCTGGCGGAAGTTGTCTTGAAGTTGAGAGTTGATTAAGTCGCTCCCTTAGGTCTCCATCAAGCGTTCTCAGCAGATTCTCAATACCCGCTTGGTCCTCTGCCTCTCTCAATACCTGTGTGTCAAAGGTATACAGCCTAGAACTTGAATACAAAGTTGATTATCAACCTTTTGCCTAGAGTGTCCTGGTGCTACCAATTGACATCGTTATGCTTAAACATAGTGTTCATCATGGACAATCTATGGCTAGCACAGAAGTGCAACAGTGAAACACCACCAAGAGCTAGCGGTCTGGTCCTCATTATCCATAATCCCCTTTAAGTGTCACTGTTATTTCCAACACAAGTGTTGAAGTCCCCAAGTAGAATGAAGGAATCTCTTCGAGGAGAGCAATCCAACACTCCACTTGTTGGATAGCACTGTGGGGAGACAGCAGACCCTCCCCAGCACTTTGGCTCTTCATGAGGACCACTTTAAAGTAGGTAGAGTGTAGCTTCTCTCAAGGAGCCAGGTTCTAGGTATCAGGCCTCCCAGGCCTCCACTTCTGACTGCTCCCCAAACATCTTTACACTGGTCCCTCATGGTGGTGGCAACTAAATGTTGCATCACTCCTTTAGACGTGATCCGGCTAGGGTCCCTCGAGGAGGAAACTGACCACCAGGCGATGCCAACCCCAGACCTAGCTCCAGTGTGAGGTTCTAGCCATGCCATACCAGGCAATGCAGGGTGCCAAGTTGGATTATTTCAGTAACTCATTTGAAATGTATTGTATACATATTTAACAATCAATCAATCAGTATTTCTTGAGCATTTCCTACTTAGTAATATAACATATTAGAATGTTACATTTGACCACTAAAAATTATACTAAAATATGAGCTTTATGAAAAGTATGTTTAGAATTTGCTCAAAGATTATCACTGTACATTTAAGATGTACTTTGAATATGATTCAATGAACAGGAATGTGACTGAATAAAGCCTGGATTTGATGTATCTAAAAAACAGGGACATTTATTTTAAGTTTAAGTATTTCTTCTGCCATATCTGGAAGTTGATTGTGTGTTTTTACCCCACAGGTTCACACAAGGGGGTTTCATTTTTCTGTTATTAGACAGAAGATCATGACATAAAGCAACAGGGGAGAGAATTTTGTTTTTGTCTGACAAAAGGGCTTCCTTTTCTCTCAAACTCAAGTCCTGGTCTTTATTTAGTCTTTTGCTTTGTGTAAGACGAGACACCATCCAATGTGAGTGCCCGTCTTTTGTCAGATGCTACATGCTTATTTATGAGGATCTTTTCTTTGAGGAACAATAAGGACCAAAGCGCTAAAAGGAAGAGGAGCGGGGGTGTTTAATTAATGCTGTGAATGGCGAAAATGGCAAAGGACAGGTGGAAAAGTTATGGCCTTTAAAACGATTCAACTATTTTGGAAAACTATCCACACCCTTTGTAATCTAAATAAAATCATAATAATTTATTATTTTTATTATATTGAATAGAAAGAAGTATGCTTAGGTTAACCCTAACCCTTTCCTTGTGAATATGAATGCAAACTTGTTGGTCTATATCTTCATTAGCTTTGCTTTTTTTAGGATTTAGGTTGTTTTTGGTAACTTTTTAAGTCTTATTCATTAAACTGTTAAGGTGTGAACCTTTCTACTGTTATTCTCTGACTGTATATTTAGGGTTTTTGTCCTGCGGAATTTGGATCTCCATTGAAGTTCAAGATCTTTCGTAGCTTTAAAATTTATTTTTCTTCTATTGATGTTTTACAAATGCTGATTTATCCCTAAGAAAATGGGTTTTCTGGGATATTAAGGGGTTGTATTTCACTTAAAAGTGAATACAAATATATTTTTTTGATTATTTTTAATAAAATATGTTTAGTTTCTGGGTGAAGTTTTTTTCAGTTGTAAGAAAGGCTCAAGCAGAACTGCGTCAATATCGACTCTGTAGACATTTCATTCCCCCACAGTGTTTTCACTTGGAGAAGAGTGATGAGAGAATGTAGCAGAGATCACATCTGTGCAAACACATTAGAAAGACAGCTGCTCTGATTTTGCATGCGCCATGTACATATGAATCATTTGTTTGTCCCTGATAGTCCTAGAGACAGACAAGGACTTTCTCTTCTATTCAAATACAGTTTCTGATAGAGCTACTTCTTTTTTCTTTTATTCTTTTGTATTTCACTCTGTGGCTTTCTTTGTTTTCTTTTATTTAAGAGTAAGGTAACAAAGACAGCAGACAGCATATTATCTATGCAGGGGCTGAGATGACATTTTTACGGTAACATAACCTTAAGCAAAGATATCACGGTTTCAAAACATCACTGTATTCTCTAAATTCAGTTATTTTCAAATGTCTGAAATAAAAATAAAAAATAAAAGAAAGGCTTATAAAATTATTGACTAATCTCAAGCATTTTGTCAACTTTGTCAGTAGGAGATGTTTTTAGATCACAGGTGTCACTCCCTTGCAGGGTCTTACTCCCATTTAACATGCCCAATCATACTTATGATTTTTGGCAACACTGTTATTCTATAATGATGAACAAAGTTTATAGGTGAAAGAATGACTGTGTTTCCACTAGGGGTGTAAATCACACCCATCATTGCGATTTGATTCAGTATCAATTTCCTGACCCAGTGATTCAATTATTTTTGATACTCAAGAATCCGCCATGTCTGTCTTGCCTACTGTTTACGCAAGTGTGTGTGTGCAAGCAGAAAGAGGGTAGTGGCTAAAGGAAGCGAGGTAGGAGGGATAAAATAGGTTTAGCGCCACCGCAGCATGGTAGTCAGAATTACGTCCAGGAGCAAATGCATAAAAGTAGACCGGAGAAGAAAAAAAAAAACATGAATCGATAGTCTTGTGAACGTGTTGATGCATCGAATCTTCGGCTGTTGGATCGATGCATAGACACAAAACGATTATTATTTACACCCCTGGTTTCCACTGCTTTAATAGCTAAACCACACGGCGAAACCAGGGTATATAGTGCAAAAATAGTCATCCTTTTTACTGATGTTATCATAATGTTGGTAGTTTTTATATAGCATAAAGTTTATCAATCATTACATGCACAAAACAGTAACAAACAGTACATGCATGAATGGATGTACAGAAAATGCACGGCTAGAGACAGATGGAGTAACATGCCTTTTACTTAAAACAAACCAAATATATAATCAACCTTCAAAATGCATGAGACATGTTTGGCCAGTGCAAGACAATTTCACTTGGTAAGACTTCTTCAAATCATGGTATATATTCTCTAAACAAGACTTCCAAAGTGCTTCTCAAGTTGTCGTGCTGCTCTGGTGGGAGTATTTTGAGATATTTGAGCAGCTCTTGCTTGGTATATCAATCTCTAAACAGGATCACAAGGATGTTTTGGCTGGATGTAAGATTGTAAGACTTGTTTAGATACAGACTTCTCCAGATGCAGATAATATCAGGTACCACCTCCTCTGCCTGCCACTGTCCAAGCGCACCTACCGTAGGACAACCTCCGCCCTCCAAGCTGTTGCCATCTTGTAGCAGCTAAAATGTTCCCATATAGCCAGATTTTGATTACAGAGCTTAGCGATTGACAGCGTCATGTCCAGGGGTGAAAATAAAGATGTTCTGGAAGCTCCCTAACCTGTAGAGCTAGCAACAACACAGGAGGGAGGATAGTGGCATTGGAGGGATCTAAACACTATGACAAGCTTTAGATATATACCGTACAAACACATATTGCATGAACACTATGACTGAAAATGTAAGAAGTTTTGTTATTGTGAATTTTTGTGACTTTTTTTTGTGAGAATGGCAACCAGCTCATGCCTGATATTATTATAGAGAAAAACGAAGCAAGATCATCATAAATAAAGGCAGGTTATTAACTTTTCTACTATATTTATGAGACAGAGAGAGTTCTGATATATTTTTTTAATATTCAGCAGATTTCAGAAACATTTTTTTTCATGTTAAAAATCCGAAGTTGTCAGCATGTGACCAATATGTTTTTTTCTCCTGTCTCTTACAAAGAATGTGTAAAATAAAATATAGTTTTGAAGGATAGTTCCACAATGAAAAATGTTTTTGGACTAAGCTTAAAAAAAGCTTCCTCCGACAGTGCTGAAGGGCTTTCCTGACTGGGCTGCACATGCTCTGCAGTAGCTTTGACAAATAGCTGTCCAGGCTGGAGGTATGCTTGATGAGCTTTCACAATCTCAGCCTTAGAGCTGGGAAGCAAAGAGGTCACGGGTAGAATTATCTGCTTGCACAAGGGGAGGGGAAAAAAACGCTGCAATCCGATAGCTGAGGGGCCAAATAGTGGGGCACAGAATGAGGGACAGACAAAGACAGCAGGAGAAAGTCAAGACCTGAGAAAAAAGGGAAAAATATTTGCCCTTTTTTGTATTTAAAATAATTGGCTAATCTTCCTTAATACAGGCTTCACCAGAATCCTCAAAATATAAAAAAATATCTTGTCAGGAGGGTTTTTTTTAGTCCACCCTTAGCTGTGAGTGCTATAATGAAAACATTTTTTCGGTGTCATCACAACATAAAGAGCAAGATTTTAACCAAGGATGCAGGTTGAATCTGCTGTGAAATTTAATCTCGCATTCAGGGATCTTAAAAAACTCACAGTTACACTTTGAAAGAGCAGAGGTGGAATGTCTGCCAGTCACTATTGTTCCATCACAGCATAGAAAAAAGTGCTTTCTTTGAACAGCCCAGCCCCCCTCTCTTTCATTGACATTTGTTGCTGTGCACCCTTGCTTATCTGCTGTCATTCACCCTCATGTGCACAATCCGTTAGAGGCGAGATACATAGTGATCCACCAACGCAAACACAAGGAGTCAGTCTGCAAGCATTAAGTCAGGCTAGCTGCTGTGAGTTAAAAATTATTTTTCCGAAAAGCTCAGCAATTAGCTGCTGTGAGTTAAAAAATAATTTTCCGAAAAGCTCTGCAATTTAGTCTGGCAACATGTCAGATGCTGAGGCTCGTCAATGTGAAAGTGGCAAGGGTTAATCAATAGTACCTCCTTTATAGCCTGCAGCTCTTTCTGACATTAATGTGAGATTATATTTGTGCAACATTATCAATATATTAAATGGCTTATATCAGAGGTGTTTATCTCAATTTTTGTAGAGGGCTATTTCTGCATCATCAATTGTTTTAAAGAGGCATTTGTAGATGTATGAATAAAACGTTTGATAGTATCATTTCATTTACAAATAGAAAACTACAACTTTATAACTTTACGCCCATTTATTTTGCAATTTTAGACACTTTGTTAACATTAAGAGAACATACCTCTTTCCATTGATGAGGGCTGGATAAATCCATGTGAACATCTGGCTTATTTCTTGATAGAATTCACAGGTGCCACTTCCGTAGTTTTTCAGACCACGACTTTCCTATTGTTAGATCACCAGAAATATTTTCAGAGCAGAATTTGTTTTTCTTCTAAGCCAGGGAAATTCACATTTTTTTTTCATCCTTTCAACCAGCAATGGGGAACATTGGGCAAGGGAGGGAAAAGTTTTTTTTTTTTACCAACCATGTGCTTAGAAAAGCTGGAGAAAACTTAAGTCACAATTTCTCTGGAAATAGTTTTGAAGATAATTTAGGTCATTTCAATCTGGAAAACTCACTCAGAAATAAAAGACAATTAGAAGAATTTTATTAATTCTATTACTTTCATCTTTGGCACTTAGTAGGGTTGTCAAAAGTATCGATACTCAAAAAAGTATCGATACTGAAACGTTGTATCCGGATACAATACTCAGTTTCAAAAGTATCGATACAGTGCCACCACCAGTGGCACCTAAAGTGCAAAATAGAGGACAATGCACTTTCAGAACACTGTGTGATTGAATAATTCTACTCACTTTTCAGTTTCAGACTTTTTTTGTAACAGGTGCAGCTGCTGAGAATTATTTTTGTTTGGCTAGCTTCATTGTTATGTGTGTAAAGCATAGCCAAGGAAGGAACATTTAATTTAAATTTCATAAGTTGTTATCAGGCTTGCTTAATATTGTGCATAGCATACAACCTCAAAATATTGTTCTCATTGTTTATTGTATTTTATTTATTAATGAAAATATTACTGTTGAATTTTGGAGTCTTTGTTTTTATCCTTGTGGTATCGAAAATGGTATCGAGTATCGAATATTTTCCTTAGTATCGGTATCGAGTTGAAAAGTTTAGTATCGTGACAACCCTAGCACTTAGACCTCGGCAAGAAATATAGCGCTGACTTTTGCTTTGATTTGAATTAACAGGAGTACAGAACAAGAATGTGTCCCTACAGGCCTGAAACTGTTGGTGGAGTGTAGATAGATGAAGGTGGTCAGACTGCTGGCTGGAGAGATCCAGAGGACTGTGTGAGCTGATACTAGTGCTTCACTAGGGGATCTGAAAGATGGAAGTCCAGCTTGGATAACACAGGTTGCATGAAACTGTCCATGATGAGCAAGCATGAAGCGACAGTGGAGAGGAAAAACTCACCTTTGGGAAGAAACCTCTGACAGAAACAGGCTCAACATTGCGGTCTTCTGCCAGACCGGTTAAGATGGGACAGTGAAGGGAACACAGTAAGAGTCCGGGAGGAATGACATTCTGATGAAGCTTTAGCTACGATGTTGGAGGATGGGCTGGAAGTGGGTTGAATCGGGCCATCTGAATCAAAGTCAGATATAGATCAACCACTACTTGCGCTTTGGCCGGGTAGCAGACTGAGGTTTGGATTTGAAGACCCTCTTAAGATGAACTCTGGATGCTAATTGGCTTTAGTTGAGGTGTGGTTCAAAGCTTATTGGCTTTTCAGAGGCAGGTAAGGGCAAGTAATCAGTTTCTTCAGTTGAACTTACGCCCAGGATCCATTTTTGAAAGCAAAAGTTTTTGCAGTTGTTTACTTACTGTTAGAAAATATAAATAAAAAATATCTAAGTAAAATTCTTTACTGATACAAAATGTTACTGTTCTTTATCCTTTTTATTGCACTCATAAAAACTATGAACTCACAAGAAACAAAGTAAAATGTGATATAAACCGGCATGCTTAAATGAAGCAATTTCTCATTTGGGCTAAACTTTCACTAACAGGTAAACTATGGTGAGTAAAAGTTCTCAAGCCTTTTTCCTAACAATCCAGCAAACAAAATCTGTTAGATGTTTTACAGACGTGCAACATCACTCCATGCTCTGTTCATACCCTAATTTATCTTATTTCTGTTAAATGCTTTTTATAATATTTTCAGTTATATTGACAATAATTCTATATATAACTCCTACAATTTCTATTTTTGACCAATAACAAAAGTCCTATTGATACCTGTATCACATTTATTAAAAAAATAATGTCATTGCCCTTGTACTTGTTATTCTCCAAAAGAGATTTATTTTATTTTGAAAGATTTTTTTATGACTTAGACATATTCTTGTTCTTCTTCTTGAAAGGTAAGGACCCATCATGTCCATTTTTGAATAGTTTGTACGGGTTGTGTATCAAAATCAGCATCAGCAATCAAAGCCTGTTTGTGTCATGAGAATGAGATGGGTCAGACCATATAAATTCAAATTAAAATAAAAATAAGAATTAAAATAATCTTGAAAAAAAGTTTCACAAGTTTACTGTAAATTAGTAATGCAGCTCTGTTCAGACAGAGAATATGATACAGTGATATGGAAGAATGTCTGAGAAGATTCTGATTATTTGGTTATTGGGATGCCTTATTGTTATGTTCTCACACTTCAATGAACACAATCTGATATAATGTTAGTTTCAGTGCTTTTCAACCACTTATAGTGAGTATAACAGAAAACTGAAAAATCTGCACGAGCCTAATTTAAGATTTTCTTTTCTGTTCGCTCTATACTTTTTTAATGCCTGTTTTTTCTTCCTCTTGCTCCTTTTTGTGCTTTCTCAGCTTTAATCCATCACCATACTTTGCATCTCAGTCAGGGCTTCAGCATCAGGGATATGTTAAACTGTTTTGTTCATTATTTTTTACACCCATCAGCATAAGGTGGCCAGAGGTTCAATGACTTTACTCACTGCTGCCATCTGGTGCATCTCATAAGTACTCAGGGATGTATATTAGTGACAATAAATAAATAAAAAACTCCATGAATTATATGTTATATGAAATAAGAAATACAAAAGCATTTAAAGATACATAATTAACCTCTCTGAAACTCTTCAAACAACTTTTTTTTATGCCAAATAATAATAGTATTACGGTATCTCTTTATAAAAGAGAAGGGAGCTTTGAATCAGTCATAAATCCTATCTTACTGTTGGAACAAAATTTGTTGGATCCTATAGTTGTGTTAATAAGAAGATCTCTAGTTTGAAATAAATATGCTGATGTTACTTTTTACTCCCTAGGTCTCTCCAGGCTCTATCAGGAGCCATCTCCACAGACGGTGATTATTGGGGGATTTGCTCGCTTCGAGTGCCAGATGACGGGAGTACCTTTACCTGTCATTACATGGCAAAAGGACAAAGTGACTATTGATGATGATACAAGGTAATTTGTCTGTTAACCTAAGTTATATTTAATGTTTTGATTTTCAGATGTTGCCAAATGGGATACATACACTGAATTGCAAAAAAATACATATTTTCACCTCTTTGATTCTTTTTTTTTTTTTTACATTACTTCTTATTAAGGCACAAACATCATAGTGTCTTGTTAGCATTTTCAATGGTGGACAAAATCCTGAGCTATCCCTATAGTTTGCTGCTATAGGCTTAGACTGCTAGAAGACTTGGTGACCACATTACATCATTCAGTTCAATTCATTTCAAAAACACTTTATCAATCTCAAAGGGAACAGTAAATATAGGTTGTTTTATTTTTTCATTGAGTTGTTGTAGGCCTTGATATCTGTAGCCATGAAGGATATTTCTGTAGTGGTCTGTCTTGTACCGGATTTGGAGAAGCCTCTCGATGAAGACACTTTGTTGTTTAAAAATGTTCTGAAGAGGATGCTCACTGTTGTCCATATTCTTGAAGAAATCTTTGTGAAATAATGACCAGAGGTTCTAATTCCTAGAACAGAGCCGACCTTCTTTATAACCTTATTGAATTTTGAAGTCATTTTCTCTGATGCTGTTACCCCAGCAGATGATGGAGATGGGGTTACACTCTCCACAACAGATATGTAGTAAAATGCTGCAAATGATGAAGGACCTTAGCTTCCTTAGAGAAGTGCAATCTGTCCTGTCCCTTCTTGTAGCTGATTTCACTGTTTTGTTTTCTTTCTTGTTTGTTGTCCAAATGAATAACAAGGTATTTATACTACTTAACCACCTTCACTTCTTATGCCATTATTTTAATTGGTTTCAACTTATTCCTTCTTCTTTTATCTACAGTCATCTCCCTTGTTTTGTTGACTTTGAAGATCAGATGATAGTTTCCACACTGTGCCGCAAAGCAGTTCACCAGCTCTCTGCACTCAGCTTCCAGTCCATCTACCATGCACCCAATGACTGAAAAGTCATCTGAGCATTTCTGCAGATGACAGGACTCATTTACTTCAAATCAGAAGTATAGAGAGAAAAAAATTTATAGTGAGAATTCCGCCCCCTATGGTGCTCCTGGGCTGCTGACTACTTGATCAGACAGCTGACCCTTCAGTCTAACAAACTGTGGTCTGTTTGTCAGGTAGTCATTGATCCAGGCGATTGTTGATGCCTCCACTTGAGTCTTCTGAAATTTTTCATAAAGTAAGTCAGGCTATATTATGTTAAATGTGCTGTGGAAACATGATCTTCACAGTGTTATCTGCCTTCCTAAATGATTGTGGGTTTGTTGAAGCAGGTATATGATGGCATTATCAACTCCAACCCCACAGTGATAAGCAGACTGCAGGGGGTCCTGATAGCTGCTTGTTCGCTTGCTGAGGTGAATCAACAGAAGTATCTATAGGACCTTCATGGTGTGGGATGTCAGGGTAACACGTCTACAGTATAGTCACTGAGGACCGTTAGTCTTCTTTCATACTGGAAGAAGGCAGGAGGTCGTCCACATCTCTGGAACTGTCTCCAGGGTCAGACTAAGGGTGAAGAGATCCTGTAGAATTCCACAGAGTGTCTATGCAAAGGCCTTCACAACTCTGGGTCTGACACCATTGGGACCTGTTGATTTATTAGTATTCAGTCTCTCCAGTTGCCTTTTCACTTCATTTCTAGAGATAGACAGGTGAAAGGTGGAGGGAGCAGCATTAATTTTGATGTCGCTGACAACAAACTCAGATGCAGGAGATTCCATGGCAGATGAGGACAGGCTGTCCATTTCTCTGTGGGCAAGAGAGAATGGTTCTGTGCTTGTTCCTAACTTGATCCTGTTGAAGAATGTATTCAGTTCATTGGCTCTGTCCAGACCTTCATCTGATTACCCTTCTGCTTGAAGCCTATGATCTTCCTCATCCCTTGCCACACATCTCTGATATTATTTATCTGGAGCTTGTTTTCCATTGTCTTCCTGTATGTCTCCCTGCTTTCTCCTGTCTTGACTTTAAGTTGCTTCTGTATACTCCTCATTAATTTCCTGCCTGAACGCTTTGATAACCTCTATTATTAAATCAACTCTATTCTAAAAGCTATTTAAGTCTAAGACCTATTGGAATCAAGTTTTAATTACAAGTTTTATTTTGTGCATTATTTTTCAAACTGGATCTTGGGCTTTTCTTCATCATTTTTACAAGGAGGTGTTTACTGGCTTAGGTCAACTATTTCCTTAAACACACACACAGCATAGTGTGCCTCTCTTGTTATTTAAAACAAGCAATGAACAACAAAGGCTTTCTTTCCAAACAAACTGAGCAAAAAAAAGCGCAACAGAAAAGCATAAAAAAA
>NW_015150571.1:908244-926766 GCF_000732505.1 Cyprinodon variegatus
TAATGGCCTTGCATTGAAAGCTTTAGTGTGCATCACTACTGGCAGTGATGTTACCTTTACGTGATAAAAACATTGAAACTGTCTTGATCTGTCTGTCTGCTCCTGTTAATTAGATATATTTATTTTCACTTCTACAGCAGAATGTTGAATCTTGAATGACATATCTGGAGCTGAGGCAAGGATGTTTTCACAGGTCTTTAAAAAAATGGCAATTATGGGCTATATTGAAATGTGTTAAAGGCTGTTTTAAAAAAAAAGCCATTTAAAGATTCCAGTAACTGTAAGAGGGACACTGAAGAATAGTCCTGTGAAAACAAGCACCCCTGTGTTAGTCCTCTAAAAAAAAAAGAGGAAAATGAGCATGTAAGACCATGTTTCCGTCTCTGTAAGAGATTCTTTTGCGAGTTCTCTCAGAAATATTCTCATTTAGAGCTTAGTGTAATAGACATTTTGCTGTAGCCCTAAGGTCAGGGAATGTATTACCTGTCCTATAATGGAGGGTGAACGGTTAATGTCGGCTATAGCCCCACATGACCTACAGACAGCTTGCTGCTAAGAAGATCTTATTGGTGCAATATGGTTCTCCCTCACCAGGCAATATTAATGATCTCTCACACAAATCAGTCAAGAAATAGCTGATATTACAGTGGCTTTTCTCTTTTTATTCTCTCATGCTTTTATGTGACTTTTTCTCACTCAGACTATCTGCCAGCTCTTTGGTATAATCCATTGTCCTCTTTTGCTGTTAACCTTCCATTCACCTTCCTCTATCCTTTCCTCATCATATCCATCTTTTCTGGTTATTTTTTTTCCTATTCATTGCTTCTTCTTAGTTACCCGCTATTTTTTCCAATTTTCTTTTTGCATTCTTTCACATTCCCCTCATGAAAAGGCTGTAGATAACCATATTTCATCATGTTAACTGTCTGAAGAATCACTAGGCTTGATGATATCATTAAATAGGCTTGGAGCTAATGGTTTCACTTGCAGAAGTAATGTTCGCCTGGGATATATTGATTTCCATCATGTTAACCTTATACTTAAAAGTTTAATATGTGCTATTCAAATTGTACCATTTTGGTTTTCTAAGTAAAACATTTTTTTACCAGGTAACAGTTTAAAACCAGCCAGGTGTTAAAATTTGACCACTAACTGGTGTAATAGATAACACTTATCTTTCTATTATGGCATCTTATGGTGTATGAGATGTATTTGCAGCCCATGAACGCTTTCTATTAGAAGTTTACAGAGCACAAACAGATTGAATGTTCAAGAGGAAATAATTAAGGGAATTGGGAGAATAGGCCTAACCTCCCAAACTGCAGTGATTGGAGTTTATTGCTGTTTTGCTTTAGTCAGTATGTATTGAAACTTGCTCATGGAAGAAATAATGGTCAGTCAGTTACAGGGTAACAATGAACCATGGCTATTTATTGCAGCTTATGAGCCAGGCAAACAACTGTAGCACATATTCTTTTGATTTTATGTGGTTGAGATGCATGTGTATTACTTGGGGAAAAGTGGCACTACTTGAAAAAGCTAGGCCAGCAGACAAAGATTCTGATCTGCATTTGATTTTAAGTAGTTATTAGTGTTGGCTTGATTGTTATATCAATTGATTTGCCCTGTGGCATATAAGGAATGGCTTCATCTCTACTTGTCTTTGTCACCAGTTGAACTGAGTCTAAATACAGAACATAGTGTTAGTTTCTACTGTAATCATTATTGAAATGCTAACTCAAACATTCCACTCGCTATGGCCTCCTCCACAGAGCCTTCTCACTTTCCTCTCATTTCCTCTGCCTTTGTTGAAGACTATGGAAAGAAATTCTTGTTCTTTCTTCTCAGCATAGATTGTCAGGTTGATATTAGTGTAGCACAAACTGACAGGTATACCTTTCTTACAAGCATAGCCTAGCAGACCAGCAGACATCAACTGTATAAAACCCTGATTTGTGAATTCAACAGTCAAACCATTATACACCAATAACAGCCCTGCCCAGCCATCATCAGTTCATACTTACAGCCTTAAAATGGCTGTCCTTTTAACATTGTTGCAGGCATGGTACTAATGAAAACCGCCATAACAATTTTCCATGGGCTCTTTCAGCAGAATGAAGTGGTTCTGGGTTTGTCTTTAGAAGCACTAGAAGAACGTTGAGGTGATGACTCGTCTTCCATATTTCCATACTATCAGTCCAAATAACCTGACCAATGGAGATCCAAACTCGCAAGTTGCTGCAATTAAATTATCGATGTTAATATCTTGCTGTGAAATACCACAGTACATCAGGGCTCTATGTATCAATGAGTATATGATGTTTTGGCAGAAAAAGGGGACCACCAAAAATATTAGCTGGGATATTACTATGCTTTCTCTGTTTGGTGTTTAGCTAAGTATTATAGTCTTATCTTTTTGAAGGTCAATTCTTCATCCCATGAAAAAAGTATTGTAGATTGTAGGGCCCCAGTAGATATTTTCTACTCCTTACCTATGAATGGTTGTACCAAGCAATTTGTAGTAATTCTTTTTTGTCTTCTTTGTTTTCTGTTTCTTTGTTCTTCCCCTCATTCAACAACAGATTCATTTACCTTCCTAATGGGGTTCTGCAGATTCTAAAGGTGACTAAAGAAGATGAGGGCATCTACCAGTGTGTTGCGTCCAATTCTGCCGGAAAGGACATCAGCACTGAAGCCAGACTCACTGTCACAACAGGTGAGGTCTTTTGCGGTGCTTTGTGGCGTTTGATGATTGAAGGGGATGCAATGGTAAGTTGTTTCTAGATCATACCCCAGGTTTTTGGTAAGATCCATAATGCTGAATCTGTCTTCTAGAATCACAGGAAGGTGGGGAGAGGGTTAAATAAAAGACACAGAGAAAATATAGTAATGTTACAAAAAAAGGTTTGCTGTATACTTTATGTCAATAGTTTCAACTGTGTCCCCATAATTACCGGTAAACAAAAACATGCTTTTTATGAATTATGTTTGACAACCTCTTATCCAAAACCCTAAAATACAAAGAAATTATTTTACTTTTAGTCAAAAGAAAATGGGAATGTGGTTGAAGAGTAAATTACTGAATAAGTAGATTTATAAGTTATTGATAAAAATAATAATTAAATGATTCATATTTCAATCTTTGACTGGTGGTTTATTATACTCCTTTCTAATTTACTGTGATGAGTTAGGATAAGTATGTACTGGCAGCAAGTTTTAAGGCCATTGCAAGATGCACGCTTTATTCCAAGAAATTGCAGTAATGATAAGAAACTGTAATTTATCCCAAACGTATTTGTGATCAGCACTGAAGTTAATTCGCTGTTGAATGTGAATAGGATATTACAAAAGCATAGTATGCCAATGAATAATTGCTTTATATTTCTATAATTGATTCAAATCAAACATAATTTAAAACATGCGGCACTGGTTCTTGAAAACCAACCCTTTCTCTCTATTTGAAAAAAAGCAGCTGGTATGTTGAGGTTTTTACAGCAAGGTGCTTGTCAGCTGGTTTTCTAGTGGGTGGTCTCTCATTGAAAATATGACATATGTAAAGAATCCACTTTTTTATTAATTTCAAAAACAGTATTTCTGTCTGGTCTTAAAACATGTCAAAAGTCTTGTTTTCTTCAAATGTGCACTGTCAGCTTTTCTTTTCTAAGAGGTTTTCAGTTTTAGGCTAACAAAATTGGAGTGCAAGATTTAATTTGTTTTTGATCTGGCTTCTTTATTAAAAAATTAAAGCACTTACTGGGTTATAAAAAGGAAAGTTTGCACATGACAGTCAATGTAGGACTCTCCTCTTCCACCCTGCTCTTTCCCTGCTTCTTACTTCTTTTGTACCTGTGGTGACAGGTACCTATGATGGAACCTTTCCTTCAGTTGTTTGCTTAAACAGTTTTCTGTGGAGGCCATTTTCAGCTCTTTGTCAATGTAACCAAAATTCTGATCAGTACTGAGAGCTGTTATATTCATGGCCAACTCCTCACCTAACTAATTGAGATGAGTAATGGTGTCTTAGGGAGCTGAACTCTTAAAATCCAGTAACGGAGTGGATTTTTACGATGGACAATGCTGAGTGAGGGCGTGTTAATGGTAAAGTAAGGTTACTGAGCAGAAACACTGCACAGCTGTTCTTCTTTTCTTGATAGGTTGAGGTGGTTTTCAGTTATTTTTATTTGACTGCATCCTTTCATAAGAAGTTGATACAAAAGCATACTATAGAGATTTCAGATATCTCGACTGGTTATTTCGTTTCAACTGCCTAAATTCTGGTTCATGCTTGATGTGTCTGTGTGACCAAATTACCTCAACTTAGCTTCAACCCCCCCTTCTGAGCACCACTTGCACTGCCCAATTTTCCTTATCGCACACCTATGCAAATTTAAAAACACACTAACTATAAATGCTTCAAAACACTCTCTCTGCGTGTCTTATTTCATGAGAGTATATTGCCTATATTTATTGAGACATATTGCACTTGCTTTTTTTTTGGTTAGGGGCAATTTGCTCATTTTATTTATGTCTGCTTCTGTCTCTTTCTTCTGACTTGAACCCCAGTCGGCCTCAGCAGATGGCCACTCACACTGAGCCTGGTTTTGCTGGAGGTTTCTTCCTGTTAAAAGGAAGTTTTTCCTTTTACACTGTCACAACAAGTATGTTTGGTGTGAGGGATTGCCTTTGAGTCAATTTAGCGATTCAATCAGCTGGTTTTCCTTAGATAGAAAACTGAATCGATTTCTGGTTGAATTGTTTCTGTAATGTGCTTTGAGATGACGTGTGTTGTGAATTGGCGCTATATAAATAAACTATTGAATTAAAATTATGCTGATGTATTAATCTCATTAATCTGAGGCATAAATTATATTGTAATAACAGAAAATTGTTCTGCCTATACTCTTTTAATTTGCATGAATCAATGAATTTCCTCATCTGCAGCCTCATTGAGGTTATGATTTCAGGTTTCTCAGTAAAATGACTTCCTTTAAAAAAAAAAAAAAAAAAAACTTCATGGAGGTGATAATGTCTATTTACATGATGACAGATTTGATGGTAGTAATGAAGGCAGCAACGGACCAAAATAACTCAATACTCAGAAGATTAAAAAATAGCTAAAACATTAATAGTAACAGCCAAATGTTTACATTGTTTTTCTTCTGTCTATTCTTTACTTTGGCTTCTATTTTTGGCAGTTCATTACACACACACCTTTCAGATTCATCACTTGTAGGAACTATCTGCTAGAAAGTTGTTGCAGAGGCAGCCTGACCTACTTAAAGCCTGATGTATCATCAAGGTTTCTTGTATGCAATTTCAATGATTAATGGATGATGTGTTGGCTGAATGAAGCACCCTTAAGCCGAGATCATTCCTTTCATCAACTCCGGCTTTACCCCAGGGACTTAAGATCTAAGATGAGCACTCATTCAACCCATGGAAAGTTTGGTTTGAATATCACCCTTTGTTGTTAAGGATGCTCAGAATCCTTTATTTTGATACCTAAAACTGTGACAGAGTACCTTTTAGGCCTTTCAAAAGCCCCATTTTTTCTGTGTAATCTTCTCTTTGTCTCAACCATATAATGGGCTTTTACCTCTACACACCACCTCCTGTAGCTTCAGTTTTATTTCCTGTTTCAGTCCTCTAGGTAATGTTTCCTTCCTGCTTTGGTAAGGTTTATCTGCAGGTTTTGAATCACCTTTTGCTGTGTGCTCTCATCAAATATTTGTCCTGTTTTCATTCCAAGACTTTACAATCACTTGTTCTTTAAGTGGGACATGTGCATCAACCATCCAAAAGACTAAGAGGCAATACATCATTTCAATTAAGTAGTTATCTACTTTTTTACGTAAATTCTTTTTATATTGCATTTAGATCCAATTAGTAGCTTGCTGGCTGAAAAATTACTAAATGTTTGCAAAAAACATAAAGTAAAAGATCTTGTTATTGTAGAAGTGCTGTTGTAAAACAGTGAACTGTACACTGAAGTGTTTTCCAATGTTGTTGTCAAAGGACCCATTGATACCCTGAACCCAGTGGTGATTGTTGTGCCACCTCAGAATGTCACTGTGGTACTGGGCCATCCTGCTGTGATGGAGTGTATGGCGCAGGGTCACCCAAAACCTTTTGTGTCTTGGAGTAGACAAGGTAGGTCTTTTTAAACACCATTTACTGTTTTCTGTCTTCCTTTACTGACATAATAATTATGTCAAATGTTGGGATATACATGTTTACATTCATAAATATCATACTTAAACATCGAAAGGTACTTAAAACAACTAAAAAACAATAATAGCATCAACTTTGGCACATATCCATTTCAGTTATCAAGAACAGATTAAAAGTGAAAAAAATCTGAATTGGTGCATTGATACCTGAGAAAGATGGTGCTTAAATCTGAACTAGCCTCTATCTCTAAGTTTGATAACAACCTAACAGAGTAATTGTGGTAGAGTCCATCGCCTCGTTTTATTCTTGCCAACTTCAAAGAAAGTAAAAAAGTTTTTTTTTTTTTACTGTGTTTTGGTTGGTGGGGCCTTGTGGTACTTTTTAAGAGTCTGCTGTTCTTATAACATCTATTTCTCTTAGTGAAGCTGCACTGCAAAATTCTAAAAGTTAGTAAAATAATTGCCTAAAATAAATGTATTTACCCTTCATTTGAGTAGGTAAATAAGATTTTCTCCCAATGAAATGAGTATTTTTACCCTTAAAATGAAATAATTTGACTTTATACCTTTTAAATATGTGACTGCAGTTTTTTTTTTATTTATTTTTTTTTTTTTTATGTGAATTGTCTTACACTACAGGCAAAGAGTCTCACTTACCTGCTTAATTAAAGGGAAAATTCAGGAAATTTTAAGAAAATTGAATTTTTGCAGTGTTGATTGAAGAGCATTTAGCCCACTTTGATCACTTTGCAATCTTGGAAATGCTTCAGTATTATCCTTATGGAGGACCAGCTCTACCAGATTTAAAAATAAATACAGAAATAAATAAATAAGCATACAATTAATTGCCCCCAAAAATACAATGAACAAATAAATGTTGGTAGAAATTTTATACAATGTAAAGTAATACAGTGAGACATAAATGCATATATCTCTTTTAATTAGCTTTAATTAGCTTTTTTTTTTGCCTTTGCCTTTGTAATAATTACCTTATTAAAAAAGTACAAAGGAAAAAATACAAAGGAAGAATAAAGCAGACAAAAATATTATAACATGCACATAAATAAATACTTAAAAAATAAGTAATTAATAAATAAAGTTGAAGATTATAACGGAAAATAAATAAATAAGGTAATTATTACAAAGGAGAATAAATAAAGAAGCTAATTAAAAGAGATAAATACATTTATGTCTCACTGTATAATTTGATTTCTACCTACATTTATTTGTTTATTGTATTTGGGGGCATTCATTGCATGTTTATTTATTTATGGAGCATTTATTTATTTCTGTATTTATTTTTAAATATGGTAGAGCTGGTCCTCCATATTCCTACCGTATAGTCTGCTAATCAAAAGGCTCACACTTTCTCTCTCTGACATTTTTTCTCTGGCATTTTAAAGACTGAAAAAATGATCTCTAGTTGCAGTTTTCTTTCTCCAGCCTGTGACATCTAACTATGCTCATGCTCCACACTGTTTTCTCATTTAATCAGACGGAAAACCCATTTCCACTGACGTGATCGTCCTTGCAACAAACCTAGTGATTAGGGACACTAGGCGCCACCATGCTGGTGTCTATGTCTGCCGAGCCAACAAGCCCAAGACTAGAGAGTTTGTCGTTGCTGCTGCTGAATTGCATGTTGCTGGTAAGAGTGATGTTTGGGTAATTATGTAATGAATTAAATCTCTATTTTAAAACATCTCTTAAGGTTAGTCTGTATATTCATCTTCACAGTATTGAAAGGTCTAATATGATCTAAAGCACTGATTAAGCATGTATTTTTTCTAAGTAAAGATTCTGATAATGTTTGTACGAACAAGTATGTTATTTGTATAGCTACAAGTGAACATCTATTTGTAAGTGCATCTCAACCAGTCACTACACAAAGTACTTACAGAAACTAATCTGAACTGTTGCCGAAGGAGAAAATACTTTTTGAAACAAAATCTTTACAAATGTATTTCATTATTGAAGCCTTTTAGGATTAGTGAAATTATTCCTATTCTTAATCTAACAAAGGAATATTTTTCCTAAGATACATTTTAAATTTTCTATAAATTCAGAGGGTAATTCTCAATTTTTTATTCAATAGAATGGATCTCAAAATTGTAGAACTTTGGTCAAAAACCTTTCAATAATTTTCTGGTTGTGTGACCCTTTGCACCACTGCAAATGATTGTCATTTTACCCCAGTGCTTCAGTATTTGTTACACCAGGTCACAAAATTGAGGTCTTTGGAACAGTTTCCATTAAGTGACCTTTAGGTATGAGAATCTTTGCACCGGCTACAACAATGCTCTTTTTTTTTTTCTTTTTTTTTTTTAATCACCTAGTACTGTATCTTTACAAGTGACCAGGCATGTGGAGGTTCATAATTTTCTTCCATCTAGCTCCGTTTTTTTTCTGTATATATTTCCATGAAGCCATGCTATAACATTTTTATCTGGACTTTCTTAAATTGTTTATAGGGACAGACATTTCAATGTAATTTAGACATCTTAATTTAACTGAAGTTGAAAATAAGCTCTTAGTATTATATTATTTAAGGAAATAGGGTTGGAAAAAAATAGAAATGGGGTCAAATGATATATGTTTATACTTCTTTCTGTTCCTTTTAAGTCATGATTTCAGTTGTCACCTGTTTGATGTTGCGTTTTCAATAAATGAATAGAAGACAGAAAAAACGGAAAGGAAAGGAATAACCTAATTAACAAAATATGATTAGTTTTATTTCATATAATTTCAGTAAGGAATCTTTTCTCTTTTGAGTCATTGTGTAGATATCAACTGTTCCCTCGTAATGTGTTCAACCAGGTACTATCCTCTCAAGACTCAAAAGCCACAAACTGAAAATTGTTGAACAATATTACCTGTCATAATGACTGTTTACTACCTAGACAGTAGATTACTACTGTAGAAAAGCAGTAAACAATATTTTACACCATCTTATTTAGGTGGAAATAATGTAAGTGTTCTTTTTCCTTCAGAAAAATGTGAAATAGATGATTTTGTGTAATTGTGGAATTCTGATGCTCCTGTTAAAAACTGCAGACTGACAGTTCTGAGTAAAAATGCTATTTTTTTTTTTTTAACAGCCCCTCCAGTGATTGTTCAGTCCCCCGAATCAGTGTCCCTCACTAGAGGAAGTACTGCCAGGTTTCTGTGTAACAGTTCAGGGGAGCCTCTTCCAGAGCTGCACTGGCTAAAGAATGGCCAACCCATCAGGTCTTTCAGGCGGATAAAGATGCAAAGCCCTGGGGTTCTGCTCATCAACCAGCTGGCTCTGGAGGATGCAGGCTACTACCAGTGCATTGCGGAAAATCGGCTTGGCACAGCCTGTGCCACTGCCAAGCTGACGGTCATTGTGAAGGAAGGTCTCCCCAGCCTCCCACGCCACCTGACTGCCACTCCTTACTCCAGCACAACTGCCCTGCTCTCCTGGGAGAAACCTGAGTACAACACAGACCAAATCATTGCCTACTCTGTTCACTACCAACGCACAGCAGGTGGCTTGCTTATAATGGGGTGGGGTCATGAAATAAATAAACTTCACATATTTGATGTTAATCTATTCTTTTTAGGATTAGATAATCAGGAGTCTTCCTTTGCCGTTAGCAATGAAACCACAGAGTATCTCATCAAAGAGCTTCGCCCCCATACTGCCTACACTTTTTTTGTGGTGGCTTATTCGCCCATGGGAGCAAGTCCTCCATCGCTGCCTGTAACTGTAGAGATGCTTGAGGATGGTAAGTATTTTAATCTTTATAAAAAGGCAAATAATCTATACACTTAAATAAAGCAAAATTGTACAACTAAGGTCTTTCTGCTCTTAGACAAGACAGCTGTTCATTACATCCTGTATATTTTAAGGTGTTTTTGTGTACCAGCTACATCTGAGTGTTAACCACCTGAGTAGCTAAAACTAGATAGCCGTCTTCCAGGACTACTATACTCTCATGTTTAGGGTTGCCAACTGCCCATTTAAAAAAATGAACTGTCCAATGTTACAAAACTAAATTAGGGGTCTAATTTGTTTTAGGTTTTAATAAAATAATTACAAAATGGATTCTTACTCATATTAAAAAGAAAAAATGTATTCATAATGCCAGTAAGGTGGAAGACAATGCCTGGCCAGGAAGTGTCCCTTATTTCATTTTCACAGACTTGGCAACCCTAGTTTTGTTGTAGTAATTAGCAGAAACTCGAACATGTTAAAGGAAAGCTCATTTTGAAGCTTTCCGGTTCTTTTTCCTGAAAAGAGATCACTCGAAAAAAAACTCTTTAAATAACACTTCATAATGTTATATGTATTGAATAACCAGGAGACATGACAGCAGATTTTTGTTAGAAATTGTAATCTTACTCAGATCAGAGAAGTTGCTTAGAGTTACAGAAGGCAGCTGGGCTCACTTCTCGGGAAGCGGCCCAATAACCATTAGAGAAGCATTTTATACTTCAGTCTGCCACATCATCACATTTTACATCATACACGTTTGCAGATGAGGAGACATCCATGGCTCCAGCCTTATCAAAATATTATACTTACTTCTTAGCTGAAGGACACCACTCTCATTCCCATCCCCAAATCTTTGCCTTTTACAGAATGAAGATTAGAAACGTATATTTGGACAGAGAAACTCTCCCAATTTGATAAACTATTGTGCAAAAGATCAGTTCTGACACACAACAGGCAGCTAATATTGAGGTGTAATAAACTCACACATAATCAATGATAATTATCCTAACAAACAGCATGATGTTGCTTGAATTGGTGTGAGCCTTTTTGGGAACCGTGGATATTAGAAGTTTGAGCTAACCCTTCCATTATTTTTTGTTTTGTAATGTTAAAAAACAAATGTAAGATATTATTTGATATGTGTATCCTATGATGGGTGCAACTATTTTTAAATCCAATTAAAAAAATAAGGCCAAATGAAGCAGCTATTTATATTTTGGTTTGATACACATGTATTATTTTGCAGTATTTTGTTAGGAGTCTACTAGCATAATATATGACGGTAGTCTATGCCAGTGTTTTTCAATCCTTGTCCTCAAGGCACCCTGCTCTATATGTTTTGGAAGTTTCTGAGGTTCAGCACACCTGATTCGGATGATTGCAGTTCAGCAAAGCCTGATAATCTGCTATCAATTGATAACAGGTGTGTGAAAGCTGGAAAACATCTAAAACATGCAGGGCAGGGTGCCTTGAGGACCAGGTGTGAAAAACACTGGTCTATGCAATCCGAAATATTTAAGGTATTGCAGATTGTGCAGGCATCTAACAGCAATGGCCTCTTTTGATAATTAAACAGATCTTCAGTTGGATTCAGGTCTAAGCTCTGTTATTTTCAAATTTCAAAATCTCTGTATTTGTTCAAACATTTAACAATATTTTAAATTGTTCATATCTCTCCCCACTTTGAATAAAGTAGCAGTTCCTTCAGGCAACAAAGAAGGCACACCATCTTACTTGGCAGTAGTTATGTTGTTCTGGTGTTTTTTGTTTTTTTTTCGGTAGGGTTTTTGCATCAAGTTATGGAGCACAAGCACAACAGTTTCTCAAAATGTAATAATTAGACGAATCATTGTAAAATAAATATCTCCTTGAATAATAATAATAACATTATTATTAGTAGTACTAGTAGAAGTAGTCTTAGTAGTAGTAGTTGTCGTAGTAGTACAAAGAAAATAATTATTACATTTAAATATATACCCCAATAATGTCAATTAATGTATTATTTGATATTTTACAAGTATATATTTTTGTCAAATTGATTTAGTTCTTTTTTTTTTATACTAAACATCTCTTTTGAGATTATTGCTGCAAGATTCAAACTTCATAAATAAATTAAACCTTTTCCACATTTGGAAGACATTTCACTATATTTAGGGATTAAATAAAAATCGAGAGTTAGCCCTGTGAGGAACATTTTGTCTGGCACATACTCCATAGGCAGTATGTGCCACAAATTCATGAAGCTTATTAAATGTTGCTGTACTCCTACAGGCTTATTTACCAAAGACATATTCACATCTTGGTAATGTAAGCATTGTGCTTTTCTTCAGTAGATGATTACCTTCTTCAATCTATTCATAGAATATCTTTGATTTTGGAACTTATTTTGTCTATTTTTCTCCTGATTGACAACTGTTGACAAATTAAATGTGGAAGAACTTAATTTGTCCTCAAAAAGAAAAACTTTAAACATTAGCAGGTTTTAACTTCATTTAACTTTATTTTATTCAACTCTATTTTGTATTAGCTAAAAATTGAACTTATCTCTGAACACAGCCATATTACAAACGATAGAAGGGCAGCACTCATATTAATTGTTCAGATTTTTATCACACATTTTATAAATGATATGTGAAGGTTGTAGGCCAAGTTCTGGTGATGCATTGCACAGGAATGAAATTATTGCACTGTTCATCAAAAACAGCTGCAGCTCAGCCAGACACAATCTGATAACATAAATTCTTGAACTCACCTACTACATAACTGTTATTTTTAAGGGATTTTATTTTAGCCCCCTTGATTATTTTATAGTGTTACATGCCTATTTTACTGCAAGGTAAAGCCTGTTAGTGTTTATAAATATCAAGTAATCTGAGGGTTATTTTATTGTAAAAAAAACATAATATAATCATATATACATAAATTGCAATTATTGAATCACTTGTCCTCCTTAAGACACCAAAATGGTTTAGTGTGACACTGATATACTGTTATCTGAAAGCACTAGTAAATAATATTTTTCAGATAATTGTTTTCTTTTTTATTAACTAATTGATATTAAACTTATATTTGATAATATAACTCTCAGTTGTATTTAAAGTTCAAAGAACAGGGCAACTATCAAAACCCCCAAAAATTTTGGATCATAAAAAATGTATTGCATAGTTACTTTTCTTGGAAACTAGTCACTTTGTGCAGTAACTGAAATACTAACCTACAGAAGATACTTAATACAGAAGTAACAAGCCACATACTTTTGTTTTCACAAAACACGACTCCCCTTTACCCACTGAAGAAAAGTGTTCCCACTGTTTGATGCTGTAAACCCAGTTGTATGCTTTACGGGATGATGCATTTAGGAGGAGATTTTAAGTTAGACTTATACCTACAGCTTTTCACTATGCTCAGAAAGTTAAATCTTAAGTAGAATATTTTTACCATCCTTAACAGCTCCTCCTGAGTCCCCAGGCACCTTTAAGAATCATCACAAATTATAATTATTGTTCAGATCATTGGTTTTGTAGAATGACCACTCTATCTTTCTGAGTTTAAAAAACATTGCTTTTTATCTGGGTTGAGTTAATAAGCCCCTATCATCATTATTATGTCACCTATTGCATAAAAATGAAATATAACAGATAACCAAGCACAGAATATTGTTTAAAATAAATGTTATTGCAGATCTGTACCCATTTAAAATGGACAAGTATAAAATAAGCACCTAATGATCATGCTGGAGCTGCTGCTGTTGGCTGGAGGGAGAACGTGAGATAACGGGTTAGGTGTAAAGGATCAACAGATGTAAACAATTAGCATTTTTAACTAGATCTAGAATATAAACGGAACCTATAGAATAAATCATGTAACACTGCAGGATTTCTAAAAGCGAAGAAATGATTAATACTATCTATACATATCTGCTTGATATTAATTAAAGTGACTTCACTGGAGAAAGTTAAATTTAAATTCTGCAATATTTTTTTGCTGCTATAAATGAATAACCCTAAACCAAAAACACTACTGTTTTTGTTAAATTATGTAAACATTTTGGAATAACTGTAGGACAAAAAGATTGATTAATATGTGCCCTTCTTCCCTTTTATAGTGCCTAGTGCACCGCCTCAGCTCTCTGTAGTTAGTACATCCCCTACTGACATCAGGCTGACATGGCAGCCGCTGTCCTCACAGCACAGCCGAGGAGCTATTACCCGCTACCGCATTGATTACAGTGCGCTGGATCAGAGTAAGTAACCTCAATGATGACGCAAAACACTTTTATACATTTAAAATCAACATATGGTTATAAATGGACTGAAAAAGACTGAAAAGAACTTGTAGGCTTACATCCATGAAACTGTTGTATTACTGATTTAGAATGTTGTTGTTGCCCTGTTCGTGCTTACATATAAGGTAAGAACATGTTTCTTTGGATGCAGAACAATAATTACTATTTTGAAGGAAAAGTCCGGTCAGTAAAGAATAATTAATGGGTCATTATCTACACCTAAAACTAATACGTTCGCAATTGATTTGTTGTTAATCGGTAAAAAAATAAAAACAACATTTTATAGATCATTGAGTCTGGGAGCGGCCACTTTTGCCCAAATATAGTAACCCCTGACTCCTGACATCTTTCGGCAGTGACGTCAAGGTGCGGTAAGCCTAGTGCCATTCTCCTTGTTTTACAATGAAAATCAATAGGATCAAAAACAATTATTGAAGATTTCGAGAGGACTTCACCATTGAAATTCACCAGAGCTATAGTGAAACTGACAATGCCCACGTGCATGGCAGTTGGATGTTGTAATACATCGGCTAAAAGTGGAAAAAATTTGTTATTTCACCTTTCCGATTCATGATCCTCCGCGGACGGGTTCATCGTTGGATTGCCAACTTGAAGAGGGAGGATTTGCCATTGAACTTCTGGCCAGAGAAAAAACACGTCATTAATCCATTACTCTCTGCTTCGCATAGTGCACTGATTGTCACCATCATGGGTCATAGCATGTTGTGACAAACACTAGATATAGCACTGGGACTTGCTCAACAGCCCATACCGCACTGTGACGTCATAATCCGGTAGGTGGCAGTAGTGTTCTTGGATGTCACCAATGAAGCACATTCAAATGAAAATTACTCTTAATACAAAAACACTTATCATTCATTGAACAGTATGTAAGAACTTTATATTTAAAGTACTTTCAGAAGTTTGTATTTTGAATGTGACCGGACTTTTCCTTTAAGTCCTTTTTACAGGCTTCATGGTTTTATTAGGCCAACACTCCATGTGGCCTATTTCCACAAGATAACAGAAAGCATTATATTGTACATAATTCCCATGATTGGAACAGGAAATATGCTAATTTAAAATGCCATCTTAAAAAATAAAAAGTACCCATCTGCTCTCACTTTAAAATGTCCCCGTGGGATTTTTAAAAAACCTGAGTGTGCTCTGTGTTGTCAATAGTGGATATCATGTTCTCAGTGGAGCTGAGAGGCAATGAGACTCAGTTCACGCTCAGGGAGCTGCGCCCAAACCAGGTTTACCGGCTGAGGATAGCTGCTGGAACTTCTGTTGGCTTTGGTGTTCCTTCTGAATGGGTCCAGCACCAAACAATAGTACGCTATAGGCCCAGTGACAACAGCACAGGTAAGAGAAACACTATGCAAGGCTTTACTTTTATTAAGAGATTGCACTATTAACTATGGATACAAAATGTAGACATGTGATAGAGCCAGCTTTTAGACTTTTACCTAAACTTATGAAGCTTATTGCATCATCATTTTAGAAGATCAAACCTGACATAATCAAAAATAAAAGAAAAAAACCCTCAAATAAATACTTATAATAGCAACATATGATATAAAAATTTTTTTTTTGATATAGTTTTTTGATATATAGCTACAAAATATTAACAATTAAAAACTTGAATGTATTCAAGTGCCTATTTTTGTTTCTGTCCTTATAGTTTCGCACAATTTAAATTTTTCCCTTCACCCGTGATCTTGGTCTACGTTCACACAGCAGCCCGAAGTGACCCAAATCTGATTTTTTTTGCCTATATGTGACCGGTATCTGATATTTTGATCTGTCCACCAAAACTATCAATTTTAAGGCATCCATGTATAAGAAATATGAAAACATTAAGAATATGTTTAAAATTTCTCTTTTCGATAATATTACAATCCGTTTTCTCATCAGTGGGCGTAAGTTTAGGGAGATGCACGCTCCCGCGACAGAGGAGGTAATTTTCGACACAGCAGAGGAAACCTGGAGGAGAGAATCGAAGCAGGGGTGGATTTAGGAAATTTGGGGCCCTAGGCAAAGACAGGCATGGGGCCCTCTGAATTGAGAAGACAACTCATAATACAAACCCATTATGGAGATACAGAGATTTTAATAGAATAGACATACATTATTTACTAAATTTTGACTGCCCTAATGATGTTTTATATTTTTATAATATTTCTAGGGAAAAATAACAATTCAAGATATTTTAAATCAGATTTTGGAGAGTCAAAATGCATTTAAAGATATGTCAAATATGATTTGTCATTTAAGGTGTTATACATTGAGGTTTATAATTAAGTTATTTCAGTTAATTTGGACTAGTCAAAACTCTATTTTTTAATATCTTTATTGTGCTGTCACTGAGCTGTCTTAACAGTTACCTGCAGAATTTTGCATGGCTGCAATGGTGCTGGCTCTTCTTGACAAAGTTTTTCAAAATGCCACAATATAGAAAGAACTCAGCTGTATGGGATGTGTAGAGAAAAATAACGTTGTGAACTCTAAAACATCTTTAGAAATCTGCCATGAATTGCACAGGGAAGTTAGTTAGAAGCTGGATATTCAAGCACCTCTGAGTTAGTGGCACCTATTGCACCATCAATCCGATGCAGGAGTTCAAACTTCAGGATCTCAGACCATGCATACTTCCTAAAAATAAAGAAAAATCCACCACCCCCCTTCTTTTTTTTTTTTCTTTACAACTCTACTACTGGCTATATGTTTTAGCAGTCAGATGATGCACACTTAGAGGAATGTAAGCCATCTAAAGCTGTTCCTTCCCATCTGCTGGTGTTGGTTCACTGCGTTTTAACAAGTCCAAAGTTTGAACAATAATTTTTCAGGAAGTATAAGAGCGTGTCATATTTCCTTCTAATAACCAGATGCTAGAAAATGCTGTTTTTATTTTCTCCGAGGACTTGGAACCCTCCCTCATTGCTAAAATTATTCAGTATCATATGACTATGCTTGATTGGCCAGCAACCTCACCTGCTCTGAACTCTATAGAAAATATGCAGTGTTTAGTCTGTGTGAAATACCAGAATAGAACTGAGCAGTTAATCCAACTTATCAAAAAATGTGGCTCCAAAGCCTTGAGAAGAAATTTTAATGGTTAAAAATAACATTTTTTCAAGCCCTGATGCATTCCAGTTACATGTGAGCAAACAGCTTCCATTGTTAAATGGTTGATCCATTATGCAAGGATGCTGTTTAATAGGCTACGGTTATTTGTAATTCGTCAGACCGAAGAAGTACATCGGAGAAGAGAGTAAACGTTTCAACAGAGAGATCATATCAAGACATTCTCACCTTTTTGGGAATTTTTTTCAAGATACAATTAAGTCATATCTTGATTTTCAGGCATGCTTTAAGTTTAAAATGTCTTTCTTCTAATTCACACCTTTGCATCTTAAAAAGACAATAAGTAAAACAACAATCAAGAATTGATTTTTTAGGATGTTTGCATTTTTTTGTGAAATAATGAATTGTCTTTTACAAAGTCAATAGATATTAATTTATTTACTCGGTTATTTGTGGTTAAATGTGGATTAACATAATTGGGTTGGCCTAAACTAGAACCAACAGTGGAGACCAGCCAAATGTCAATAATAAAGGAAATGCAGTTCCCAACAACCCAAGCAAAGACAAGAAACTGATTAAATCTGTGCCACCCTTAGTTGATGCATTATTTCAATCAAAAAGGTCCCAACCAAACCTTTGGAAGAAAAAAAAAAATTTTTTTTTTGTATTAAAAATATCTCTTTTGCTATCTGGCTCTTTTACAAGTAAGACGTTTCTAAGAAAAGGAATTTACTTTTTATATGTCTCAATATGCCTTTCTTAAAAAAAAAAATGTTAATGAATTTCAAATTTATTTTAATTCTCAAGTATCACCGCAAACCTGGTTAATTTTAACAGATCTTTTTCAAACTTCTTTTTATAATCACAATTATATCTGCAATTTTTTTAATAGGGTGAAGAGGAATGCTGTAGAAAAAGGGCTAATCTTCCCTTTATTAAAAAATCTTTTTCAGTGATTTTTGCTCCTTCTGAGCTGAAGGTGAGATCCAGAGTGAGCACTCTCAATGTAACATGGCAGCCCTCACCAAATCATACAATGGTTTCCGGCTATAAGCTCTCATATCGGGAAGCAGAAGCTGATGGGACCTCTAAGCAAGAAGGGTCATCGAAGACACACACCATCAGGCTTCGAAAGAAGGCAAGGCATCACCTTTTGACTGGGCTGGGTAAGAAGTTAGTCCTCTCCAAATTATTTTTTAATAGACCGGTATTTAGATTCTTCTAGGTTCTATATATATATA
>NW_015150571.1:926821-936723 GCF_000732505.1 Cyprinodon variegatus
CTTTTATACTTTAAGTAAATTTACAAGCCTGTACTTTGTTACTTTTACTTGAGTAAAGAAGTTTAATCAGTACTTCCACTTTTACCAGAATATTATCTGTACTTTTACTCAAGTACGGAAAGTGAGTACTTTTGCCATCTCTGTATATGTGTGTGTATATGTGTATATATTGTAAATTGTAATGGCAGTCTGATAATAACACAAGTATATATTTTCCCTCACATAATAAAGAGGTGTACATAACCATTTCCTTTACAAAGAAATAAACAATAATAATAATGAATAACAATAAATAAAAATTAATTCACAGGAAAATGTATTTAATTGGAAGTAATATTTTTCCCCGCTTCATTTTAGGATGCATTATAAAGGAAGTTGTGCTTCTATGTATTGTGGTATACAGCTAGTCTGTTGCATCTAGTTTAAAACAAAGAAGCAGTATTGCATGGCATGCCCATAGTGCTGTGTCTCTGAACCGGGTACATTTGTGCACACATGCCCACACTGCTTCTGCTGCTGGGAAAATTCGAGGTAGACACAATTTTGTGACTATGGTCGCGCTCAGAGCTGTAATACTTTTCATTGGATAATGGGATACAGATAGGTGCTGTTCATTTTAAGGTACCATATTCAGACAGGAACAGGGAAACCTGCAGCCAGTGATGGTGGGGGATGAGGTGAGCTGAGGTGTGTCGTCATGGTCAGTTCTACCCACTGAATGTAATCGCTGTGAAACAATCAGGAACAAACTCTTTATTTATCAGATTAATACATTTTATCGAGGCTGGCACTATCTCTCTGGTATTGTTACTCTATGCCTCTCTAGCAGAGTCCTTAACTTGTCATCAGACACAAATCATTAAACTTCCTAGAGTTTCTATTTTTCGACGTACATTTTGAGTCAGATTTAGATTAAAAAGCAGGTACACGAAATAAATTGGCACTTAATAATCTTTGCTGCACTTTAAGTGGGACGGAGGGGGGGGCTGGGGGGGTCAAGCACTGGTGTCACTTTTACCTCTTGTGCACTTTACTTGGAACTTGCTGCTACTAAGTATTGTACCCCAAACACAATTTCGTTGCCTTTTTTTGACAATGACAATAAATTCTTGAAACTAAATAAAGTGAAAACACGCATAGGTACATTCTCTCACTGCACATGTAAATCCTCAGGATCATTTTGCTTATGCTGTGTGTAACTTTATTGCAGTTGAGTTTAAATTCAATTCTAATTTTATTTTCCATAACATGTTATGATGACAGTGTTGTGTTATTTTAACTGCATTTTCGTTGGTTGGATTCTCAGTCATCCAGGTCATATTTATTCCCAAAAGAAAAAAAAACAATCCACTGGACTTTGTTTCCAAGTTTGAAGATGTTTCGCTTCCCATCCAGGAAGCTTTTTCAATTCAAAATGTCAGAAATAGCGTGGAATTCTCTATAAAGCATAAAACTCAATGCTGTTTCTGACATTTTGAATTGAAAAAGCTTCCTGGATTGGAAGCGAAATATCTTAAAGTCCAGTGGAATGGTTTTTAACTTTTTTGGAATTTTCTTCGGTTGTTATGATGTGTGTTCTTATAAAGATGAATAAAAATGTCGCCTTTAATATGGTTATAAAAAGGCTTTGTTTTGTTTAAAAGTGTTTTGTTTTTTTAAAGGTGTCAGAGAGAAGGGGTGCACAAACCCACTTGGGACACAGTAGGAGGTGCATGGCTCAAAATGGTTGGGGAAAGCTGCCTTAAAGTTTTATCCTTGCTTGTATTTCTCTTGTTTTTGTCAGTTCCTGACCGGCAGTATGAAGTGAGGGTCTGGGGATTCAACAGGCAAAAAGATGGAGAGGCTGCAGTGTGGAAAGGAAGGACTGATAAGATTTACAGTAGACGTAAGACATTGCTTTTTAGAAATGAATAGATCAGCATTAAAATAACCTAAAATATGTCCTCATGGTGATAATGCAAAAATTAAAAAAAAGTTTATTTTCTAGCATTTAAGAGAATTAATGTGTTGTTGTGTTGAAGCTTCTGGACCATCCTCATCGCCTCCATTGCCCCCCAGCAGCATCCAAGCAACGGCTAACAGCTCCACTTCCATCTGGCTCCGCTGGGAGAAACCCCGGTTCATTAATGTACGGATCATCAACTATACAGTACGCTGCAGCCCAGCAGGAACCACCAATGCATCTCTGGTTTCTTATTATACCAGGTCAGAATGTCAGGGTGAATACTGGAAAAGTAGTGTTTAATGTTGAAATAGAAGTAACACATTTCCCATATCCAAAAATAAAAAAAAAACATATATTATAGGACGTCAGCGTGTTTTTTAATGAAACAGAACAAACTAAGGGACAGGGATGGGTTTTTGTGCTTGAGACCTGGACTGAAGTTGCACTTAGGGCAATAAACAGAGACTTGTGACTTGACATTAACTTGTTTTCTGGGACTTAAGTTGTATAAACAATCTCTGACCACAAGGTAGTTTGTTAGCTATGCAGATTTGACTGCATAAGCGGGTGTAATGCTGGTGATCTACAAAGTTTTCGTTGCAAATGTTGACATTGCCACTGCAGTTTACTTTCGGATTTGGAAATTCTGATCCAAATATAGATGAAGGGACACGTGCATAAATGGTTTGGCACACGCTGTCTGCTCAGTTGCAAATGTAAATCACTTTGGGCCTTCTCTATAGATCTTATCTGCACATATGAACTCATTTTTAACCAACCTTCAGGAGGCACAAACCTGAAGACCAGGCTCTAAGAGTATACAGTTAATTATTTATATGTAAAGTTCATTGGCTCTGCACTGGACCAAATTGCAATGTTTCCAAAAAAAAGTCTGTAAATATTACACAAAGCATAAAAAATCTGTGGGACACATTTTTATTTTAATTTTGTATTATAATATATTATTTAGCATATACTTTTCAAAATGTTTTGTTGCAATAGTATGAGTCTGCAGACTCCAACTTTTTTCTTATTTGTGAGTGAAAAATAAAGAAACCTGATAAATATGTAAACATATTTACACTATTATAAATGGAAACATGTACTGTATTTCAATCAAAGGTGACATTAAACATTTGAGGATATCAGAATATCAAAGCAGAACTAAAGAGTAGATGCTGTGGTGATGGTATGCCTATAGGCAGAAGCTTAATTTAAATTAAAATATTGATAATCCTATTAGGAATATGATAACATTAATTTTTATTACTAAACACAAAGACCCTGAGTAACTTGTATTAAAGAATCCTGGACTGATAGTCAGTCATTCCCTTTTCAATTACTACCAATGCATGGCTGAGCTCACTTGGGCTTTATTGATAACAGTTGTAAATTATTTTTTAATAGTAATTATTTTTTAAACTTAATTAAACCACACTAAGATATGCTGAAAATGTGGAGTCACCCATTGTGCATTGATTTTTCACTGCATTATACTAAGCTGTATATTAACAATTGAATATTTATTGTAATAATAACCACTATAGAAAGCTAATATTAGTAATATTGACTTTCCCTCATGTGTTTTTTATCTTTTTTCCTTCACTTTTTTAAGCTCCATGGCTCCTTTCCCTCTCCTGTTCTTTTCTAGAGAGCCTGATCTTGCTGTCTGCAGCCTTCTGTGGCTTCCTTCATTGTTGCCTTTAGTTTGTGTCATATATGGATGGTGGGGCCACCTTGTCCTGATAACCCCACCCACACTGCTGTGGTACCCAGCTGTAATGAGTAGATTTAGCTCGAATCCAATGAGGCGAACAGAGTTAGTACCAATCTGTAAGCTTAGATCAGAACTGAACTGTTTTAATAAAAACAGCTAGTTACTGTTTCTTTTCTCATTTCTCTACTTCTATTGTGGCTATACCATGTTTATATTAGACTTGCTGAGAAAGTTTACTTTTATTTTGAACTTGGAAAAAAAAAAAAGCTTTTAAATTTTCAACTTAGTATTCCTCAATTTAGCCTAGGTTGCTTATTGTGAATCAACACAGCTACAGAATAAAATGAAATACAGATTTTGTATAGAAGACACCTTGTGTCTAGGTACTGACTCATTAATGTGTGGCAGTTCCTCTTTGGAGATCTTGCTGGGGGGACTGAAGCCTTTCACCCACTATGAGCTGGCAGTCCGGTCTAATGGGGAGGACAGTGCAGGACCCTTCAGTGGCACAGTGGAGGAGTCTACACTGCCTGACCGTGAGTATCCTCAGAGAAATATATATTTTAGACGTGTGAGCTTTTTCTGTTTATTTGGTAGAAACAATCCAGGAGAAGTCTCAGCTTCTCATTTTTAGGTGGCTTTGATGTTCACAAGCATAAATAGGAAGTTGATTAAAGTAATATTCATGATTCATGAAGCAGCAAGGCACATTTCCTGCTCCTTTTAGGACCATGCTTTAACAAATTCTGGAAAAGGGAAAGGTTACTTTGCAGTTTTTTAAGGGCTCCATAATCTGCAGTGGGTAACTTTTAGTTTGATGGATCATATTATACGTGCAAGTAATTATTTGCAACCAACTCACCAATAAACTAGTGATTCAGATGGGCATTTGTGGTTGGTAATAACTAGTTGTTTAAGTGCTCACGTCTAAAAATGAACACAAACTCTTTTTACTAAATTTGTTTATTTATTCTGCTGTTTTTATGGCAGTTAACTCATTCATATCCTAGGCCTTTTCCTGCCCCTTCACCCTCCCCCCATTTCCCTCATAGTGTATCCTCTCCTGTACCCAGGTGGCAGGGACACAAGGACACAGATGGCTTTCACACTCCGAGTCAAATCCCCCACCAAGACAATAAACACTGCCCAGCTGCAAGGCCTCATTGCTGGCCCCTAATGACTTATCTGATCATCATTTCTCCCTCAGGGCCGTCCACACCACCCCAGGAACTGCAGCTGAGCGCTCTGGACTCCTCATCTGTGCTGGTGAGCTGGCGCCCTCCTCTGGAACCAAATGGCATTATCTGCAGCTACAGTATTTTGTTTACAGTCAACCTGAGTGAGCCAGAGCACCAGTGGAGAAATCTCTCAGAGGATGGTATGTTCATCGATAATAATTAAAAGTTGTTCACATTTGAGGTGCTGAATATAATTATTTGTTTAATTTAATTCATGATCTCTTTCTCAGGGGATATCTTTAGTACGGAAGTCAATGGTTTGTCAGGGGGAACTTGGTACTTCTTTAAAGTGGGAGCTTCGACTAAAGTGGGACCAGGGCCTTTTTCTTCTGTTATGGATGTTCAGACTCCACTGCCCACATATGGTATGTGCAACTAGAAACACAAACTAAAATAAAATTGAAAAAAGGAAAAGCATTCATTAAACATGCCCTATATAACAGAATTATCAATAGAATAGAAGGATAAATGATGTGGAAATTGAAGGATTAAAGAGGAGTAAATGTGGAGATTTCCTTGATGGACCTAAGGATTAACTTGGTTAATTAGTTGTACCAGAATTTACTTATGCACAGTGACCACAAAGGCTTTGCACAGACTCTTACATTCCTTAGGCAGTGCTATGTCCTGTAGCTCCATAAGACATTTCTAATTTGTTTTTTTGCTTTAAGGAAATCTTATTTTAAGGCTTTATAGAGGTAAACTTATAGCGCCGCCTGTAAGTTAGAACAATGAACTTTTATGTGACAGATTTACAAAATATTGTGCCCTGTTGTAACTGATGCCCCTAAATAAAATCCATGGCCACAAACTGTCTTAAAAATTCTGCTTCTGTGAAATACAGCTTTTTGTTAGTGAGCATTGATGTAACATTACAGCAGTAATGTCAGGGTTGGAGTTGTTAAGAAGGGTATAACGGTGGTTATAAAACAAAAGGCAAACTTTTGAGCACATTATTGTGCCATATTTAATTAATTGCAGCTGTACGTTTATCAAAACATGGTTGTCTGAGGAAATTGACAGGATTATTTGAGGAACAGCCAAGATGCCTTGAAGAAAGAATGTGTAGACAGGACCGCTGCAAGTTACCCATTCTACAAATCGGACCTGGTTTGGATGATTTGCATGAATGAAGCAGTATTTGAAAGAAAGCACAAAAAAAAAAAAAAAACCTTTTTGAAGTTTGTTTTAAGCCCACAATTTCCATACGGCAAGTGTGGATGAAGATATGCTGGTAGGATTACATAGAAATAATGCAATTTTACACATTATATGACATTTAATAAGTTGGAAAATATACTCTTTACTATACCTTAAACTCACTAATCCTAAATTTAAACATAGTGGTGGCAGCACAATGCTGTGGGGAGGCTTTGATTCAGCAGGGACATGGAAGATGCTTATGGTTATCAATATCATATACCTAGAATTTGTTTCTGTCTATATAGCAAAAATGGACATCAAAAAGGAAATGCTGATTTCTAGATGCGGAACTTTGCAAAAGATATACCACAGATAAATTCAAAGTTTAATTGCAGCTAAAGTTGACTTAGGAGTGATTGACTCTGTTGGGAGTGAATACACAAGTTTGACTAATGTTCAGATTTTAATTTGTAATATATTTTGAAAAGGCTGGCATTTGAGTATTTTTATTCTGAATTTTTCACTATTTTTACATAAACTTCAATAATATTTTGCACCAAAATCCTAGGATAAAATTGCTGATGAAGGTATTCCTGCTGCATTTTTCTCTGTGAATCTGCAAACAAAATAGGCCTTTACTTTTTTCTTGCAAATAATAAATACAGGGCAGTTTATTCTTTCAAAACACTTGAAGTAAAAGCAGTTTATTTCCATTTCATGTGTCATTATAAATTGAACTAGAGCTTGGTGTGTGGCTGCCATCTGTTTTTTCTCAACTGGTAATCCACAATGCCAATACCCTGGATTCATGAATATACATGAAGTTGACTGTCCAGAGTCAAATGTGACCAAATATCTTCTTCTAACTTAATTGAAATTACACCGTTAAGTGCCTTGATAAACCAGGTGTTGTGAATTTAGTGCTATTTGAATAAATTGAAAGAAACTGAACATTAAATGGGGAAAAAACTGTTTCCAATTAGCAATTATTCCAGTTTGCAATATTTCCTAACCTGGAATAAAAACCTTGTGGTTTGTGATTTTTAAATTAAAAAGGAAAAACTTTAGTAAAAGAAAGTTCTAGATTTTATGTTGCCATTCATGAATATATTTATTTATTCAAATATGCTTCCTAATTTTTCTCTTCTGTCTGATGTTTTACCAGAGTTGGACGTTCATGCAGTCACAGGCATCATAGTTGGTGTTTGTTTGGGACTCATTTGCATCCTTCTCTGCATGTGTTTCAGCTTCCGCAACAGTAAATCCAGGTCAGTTCTACACATGGTGATAATTTAGATAATTTAGTTACAGTTCCTAAAAAAGAAAAACAGATAGATCTCCATTACCCAAATCCTCAAAATGATCTGAAATAAATGTTTGAGTCATATCTGGTTGTGTAATTAATTAATGTAACATTAGAGATTCCTTTGTGAATTTGAATGACTGAGATCATTTGAATTCTTTCTGTGATGCAATCTACACATGCACCTGCTTGCTTATAAATTTTTCATTTCTTAGTCTCCTTTTTCTAATGATGAGATTACTGCTTCACACAGAGAACTATCTGGAGGTCTGAACTCCACCGCTGTGACTCCTCAGTGCAGAAAAGTTGGCTGCCCTGCTCCAACCAAAGTGCCAGAGTGCAGCGATAGCCATGAACTGGAGACTCTGATGCCCCTTGGGACCCAGGAGTTGGGTCAGCAGCGAACAAATGATTTAGAAGAACAGAGTCTGATGGCAAGTTCTATTCTGGGGGAGGGGGAGGATGCTACTGTACCTGAATCAAAACTCATAACCTGCTGTGTGGGCACAGTTTTTAGTTATAGATAAAGCAAAATCTGTTATTTGTTTTTGACACTTTTGTTTCTCCTGTGCTGATATAGTAGGTATTATAATGCATTATCTGTGTTTATCTTGCAGATTGCTTGGAATGGCTCTGTGAGTCATAATTGGGTCAACAGGATCACAAGATATAGAGACACTATAACGGAGGAGTCTCCAGCACTGATTAATGGAGCTCTCAACATGTTTATTACTACAGCTAGCATGGTAAAAAGAAAATAATTAAAAAAAAGAATATATATATATATATATATATATATATATATATATATATATATATATATATATATATATATATATATATATATATATATAGTTTGTGTCAAATATGAACCATTCACTAATAGGAATGTTTTTCTCATAAATCCTTAATTACAATTTATTTTGCAATAAATAAACTGTATCAGTTTATTTATTGCACTACAGGTGAAAAATGCATTAGCGTTTGCAGCCTTAAAGCAAACATTGGATTATTTTTCACAGCAGATTCATGATTATAGATAGAGATTTCTTTGTTCCTTTTTCTGAATTGTCTTTTTCTTCCTCAAGATTTAATTTTTTTTTTATTTGGGTCGTTGCCCTCTACTGGAGCATGCTCACAGCACGTTTTTATTGTACCACACACTGTTGATGCCACACATTGTTTCCTGATGGCTCCAAAGTAATGACTTGTTTGTCATTTCATATATTTCCTTTTTAAATGTCATACATGCACTTAAACAGTAAAAAAAAAAAACAGCAGTTTCTTAATTATCCATCTGAAAAGATGGATCTTGCTGACAGATGTATGTGGTGCCGTCTGTTCAGTTAAGCTCACATTGTAGTTGATAATCATATATTTTGATCTATTCACACTTTTTGGATTCAAACCAGAACAATAATTTTATCTACATAAACAAAGGAAAAACAAGAGCATTCTTCAGATTTGTATCTGTTCTATCTGTTGCTAAAAGGTACTACAATTTTGAATTATGTGTTTTCTTTTTTAGAATAGAATATAATTATTGTTATCATATGTTAGGGCATAAAAATAAAAATACTTACCAATATAAATAGTTGTATCAATCACAAATGAAAACAGTACAATCTTGCGATCTATGTGATCTTTTCTAGCCCAAAGCTAGAAAAGATTGCATGTAACATTTGCTGCATATACACTGCCTGGCCAAAAAATAAGTCGCAACCTGGATTCAACTACTGTAAGCAAATAGGTACGAGCCTCCTATTGGATAATTACTGCATGGGCGATTATCTTTCAGCTGGCAACAAGTTATTTAACCCCAACTGTTACAATGACTTGCTTCTCATTTCCTAAACAACCATGTCGAAAGACACATCCCGTGGTCATGGAAAATATGTTAGTCTGTTTGAAAAGGGTCAAATCATTGGCATGCATCAAGCAGAGAAAACATCTAAAGAGATTGCAGAAACTACTAAAAACGGGTTAAGAACTGTCCAACGCATTATTAAAAACTGGAAGGATAGTGGGGACCCATCATCTTCAAGGAAGAAATGTGGCCGGGAAAAAAATCCTGAATGATCGTGATCGGCGATCACTTAAACGTGTGGTGGGATCAAGTCGAAGAAAAACAACAGTAGAACTCAGGACTGTGTTTAATACTGAAAGTAAGAGCATTTCCACATGCACAATGCGAAAGGAACTCAAGGGATTGGGACTGAACAGCTGTGTAGCTGTAAGAAAACCACTAATCAGTGAGGCTAACCGTGTCATGGTTGGTTTAGAGATCAAACCCACATGCAGAACACCACTTGGAGACTGATAAAAAGTTCAACAGAGTTTATTAAAGGTTTGCACAGAGATAACATGAACTGGAATCTGGAAACTGGTCCGGGCAGGATTCTCAGGCGTCTGCAGAGACGGATAGTTTGATTAGCCAGGTTAACAGATTAGTTGTTGAGTTTTCAGATGTTTCTGAAAATACCTTGAAGAGGTCCAGGCTTTCTTCTCTGAGAGGGAACCGGTTGGGTCCAGAGACTGTTGGTTCAGCAGAGTGCT
>NW_015150571.1:939293-986619 GCF_000732505.1 Cyprinodon variegatus
CAGGCATGTAACAGATTAAGCTCATCCAGAGCTTAGATTCTAGTAGTTCAGAGGCTCAGGTTCGCTAACCAAACTTGGTCAACACTGCGGCGTTGAAGGAAGGTCTGGCTGCTGATTATATAGGCAGGTCTCCTGATGGGCTGATGAACGTCAGCTGTGCTGGAGGGCTCCAGCCCAGGAGATCCACAGCGCACTCTGCTGGAGAAGGTGGAGAATCTCCAAATCCCAACAAACCGGACAAAAAAGGCTTCAATTTGCTAGGGAGCATAAAGATTAGGGGTGGAACGGTTCACAAAATCAATGGTTCGGTTCTGTTCACCGCTTCGTGGTCACGGTTTTCGGTTCGGTATATGTTGATTGTTACACAGAAATCCCATAAAAATTAATGAAATTAATGAAAAAATCCAAATTAATTAATAAATTGTAATTTTTTTTAATGATCTGCGGAAACCCTGGGTTATTTCCACATGTTTTGCTGCTCTGAATTTAATCATCTCGTGCATGCCCTCTAAGATCTCCAAAGAACTCAGAGCGGAGCGGACAGGAGCCACAGCGGAGGGTGTAGGCTTTGCTTTTTGCAGGCGGTCTGGTGCGCAGCGGAGCGCTGACGGAGTATGTGGGATTTCTGGGTTAGCCTGACATGTTGGTCATGTTGCCGTTAGCATAAACAAAACGTGTTGCACAATGCTTGCACACTGTTGCACTTTTATCCACAACTTTCTTTCCACCGTCATCGTAGGTCACTCTAAATGCAAAGTGGTCCCATACAGCAGACCTATAAAGTGCTGCTGGCGCGTCTTCCAACTCCTGTTCTTTCCCACTCACCATACCCACACAATTCTCCACAACTACTGATTTTTATCTGCTACATCCGGCTACGCTGCTTCGCTTCTTCTTCTTCTTGTTTACTACTGGTGGTTGGCTTTGGTCGCAGTATCGCCACCTTCTGTTCTGGAGTGTACACGCTTCGCCTATGAGAAAAAGGAGCAGCGCATGAACCGAACGAAACACACGCGAACCGAACCGAGACAGTCGAACCAAACGGTTCGGACGGTTTTCATAAACCGTTCCATCCCTAATAAAGATTGGACTGTGGAGCAATGGAAGAAGGTCATGTGGTCTTATGAGTCCAGATTTACCCTGTTCCAGAGTGATGGGCGAATCAGGGTAAGAAGAGTGGCAGGTGAAATGATGCACCCACCATGCCTAGTGCCTACTGTACAAGCCTGTGGGGGCGGTGTTATGATCTGGGGTTGCTGCAGTTGGTCAGGTCTAGGTTCAGCAATAGTATGTGCTCAAAGAATGAGGTCAACTGACTACCTGAATATACTGAATGACCAGGTTATTCCATCAATGGACTTTTTCTTCCCTGATGGCACAGGCATATTCCAAGATGACAATGCCAGGATTCATCAAGCTCAAATTGTAAAAGACTGGTTCAGGGAGCATGACACATCATTCTCACAAATGGATTGGCCACCACAGAGTCCAGACCTCAACTATATTGAGAATCTTTGGGATGCACTAGAGAGGGCTTTGCGCAGCGGTCAGACTCTACCATCATCAATGCAAGATCTTGGTGAAAAATTAATGCAACACTGGATGGAAATAAATCTTTTGACATTGCAGAAGCTTATCAAAACAATGCCACAGCGAATGCGTGCCGTTATCAAAGCTAAAGGTGGTCCAACAAAGTACCGTATTAGAATGAGTGACCTTTTTTTTTGGTGGCAATCTTTTTTTTGGCCAGGCAGTGTAGTTTGACTAAGTAGCCCATGCATTATTATTTGTCTAGAAGCATTATTGACAATGGGTAGAAGGTCTTACTGACTCTACTTGTCCTGCTTTTTAAAGAGTAGAGTATCTTTCCATGGCAGCAGGTTTAACAGCTGGTTGCCAGGCTGAAAGTTGTCTGCTTTGATCTTTAAAGCTCTGCTAATGCAGAGAAAGGTTGCAATGTTCTTCAGGGAAGGAGGAGGGCAGCCAATGATTTTCTCTGCCATCATGGTGACCCTCTGCTGAGCCTTCCTGTCTGCACAGACAGTTACACTCAATAGGAGCTCAATAGAAGGACACCAGCAGTCTCCTTTAGCTGATTCCTTCTCAGCACCTGGAGGAAGTAGAGTCTGATCTGCCTCCTTACCCAGTGCTGCCTCGATTGTCCAGGTGAAGTCCTAACATAAAAAAGTCCCCAGTAACTTGAAGGTAGTATAGTAGTTTGATAGTTATGATGGTGATTAGATAATGGTGAAATATTATAAGATAAAACATGCAATAGGAATATAACAAAAAAAAAGTCTAACAATAATTACAAGACCTTTACGTATGTACTTTACGTGCTATAACATTGTGGAACTGAATGAGGGCATAAGTATAGAATATATATCCTTTATCTTTGTTGTTTTTTGAAATTATACAGTAAAACATCAGTAAAACATGAGATATGTCTCACCTGCAAACAATCAAAACCGTTATGTTAGGTGATATGCTTTTTTAGAAACACTATCTATGGGTATAATAGATAGGTAGTTTAATTGACAAAGTAACTTTACAGTTATTTTGATTAAAATGTTGAAAAAATATGGATACCTTTCTTAATATTGGACATTAAATACAACTAAAATGTATCTATAAAATGTAATATAAAATGTAAGATATTTAAAAAGTATCCTGAGGCTTGCTATTTAATATTTAAAAACAGAGGCATAGACTACTTTAAAGCTACAGTATGTTATAATTACAGTGATTTACTGACAGAAATGTTTACTATACACTAGCCTAATGAACTAGCCCCACCCACCAGCGGCCAAAATCATTTTGCCTACAAGTGGGTCTAGCCTCGATCAATGCCTCAGGCCCTGGAACTGGCGGGCCAATCACAATGCGCAGAGATGTATTTTGAATTTTTGGATGCAAAGTGTGCAGGGATTTGAGGGCGTGACGACAAAGCTTTGCGACGCTGGAGAAAGCACAACAAGGAAGATGGCAACAACCATTGAACAGTTCTCGTTTGGCTCAGCTTTGGAATCAGTTTTGGAAGGATTAAACTTGGGGTCTTTGATGAAACGTAAGCAGGAAGAGGCTCTATGCTCAGAAGTAGGATGTATTTGCCGTTTTACCAACAGCCTGTTTTTTAACACTCCCCCACCAGCTTTCTGCCGCACTTACTACGTCACAGTCAGTTGCACTCATTGGCGTTGACCAATAGGCACAGACATGGTTTGAAAGAGAACGGGTTGTTCTCATCAATAGTCTTCCGATGTCTCATTCATCGGGGCCAGACTAAATTACACATTAATCTCACATTTAGTCTGGTATATCAGGCTAACTATACACTGTACCGGAGTTGAGGCGGGATGATGGAAGGAAGGCATCCCCCTTCTTAAATAAATCTTTAAAATGACCATCCCCTGTGACATTTTACTACTGAATGTGTAAAATTTCTACTATATATTAACAGTAATGGCGATAATATTGCCCTTTCAACATTTGGTGGGCTTATGAGTAGTCTGAGCAAATTAAATAAAATCAAAGAAGTATCCTACCATGACTATGAAGCTGATCCCAGTGGGAATTTAGTCCCTAAGTATGTAGGGGCAGTGATAGCCATGCCAGTCCAGGGACTGACTGCAGTTCTACTGAAAGGTGACTTGGTCACGGTTAATGACTAGCGTACCTGACATGTAACAACCATACCATGCATATTGCTTTAGGTTTATAGACTATATAAACAAGGTTATGTATGCTTCTAAAAAAAGAAGAAAAAAAAACACAATCTTGTAATCTTGGAATTGATCTAGATTAAAATCCCTCAGTGAAATTCTGCCAAAGGCATTCATGATATGAGTGTGCTACATCAAGAATTTAAAATAAAATATTAACTTTTTTTATTTTTTTTTATTTATTTTTTTTAACCTTGCTCAGCATTATGGCAGCAGAACTGAAATCTGAGTACCGTGCTTTGCTGAACCAATTTCTTTTGCCAAGGGGGGCTTTTTTGGTGAGAAGCCCCGTTGATTACCCAAAACTGCTTTATTTATTAATGTTGTTAAAAAATGTACATGTGTCCAATAATGGCGAACCTGACAGAGGAACAGAAGAAAGAAAAGCATTGGAAAGGAGAGAGAACCTTAAGACAGAAAGAGCATTAAAAAGAAAACTATAAAAAAAAATACAACCAGCTGCTTTGTCTGTAAAAAAAGAAACTGTTCCTTGTGGGCAATCCAGGTGGAGAACCTATAGGAGTTCCTGCAAAACGACACAGGAAAGGCAAAAGAACAAAAGACCAACAAAAGCAATAACAGTGGTAGCGGGAAAATTAGTGAGCTTCTCAGAATTGTGCAGCATTTGTACAGAAGCTTTTTTTATGTTTGCAAAATCACACGTAATTTCATCTTCTAACTCAAGATTTTGACAAAGTTATAATACTTTTTTTGCTCCTTTGTTACTGTGTTCTTACTGCAAAAAAAATTGTCCAACACTATACAATATAGTGTTTCCAAAAATCTGACACAAACGTTGCCTCGATCAGTTTGTCATCTATCGCAGCTTTCTGCGCGGCGCACTGGTCATGTATTCTCATGATAATTCGCCTTGCAGGTAGTTTGTAAAAGGGGTGGCATCTGGCCGCCTGGAGATTGAGCATTGCTAATGGCTGGCCTCTAATGGCTATCCACTGAGCGAGGAGATAGGTTAGCTTGGCTGATAAAGCTGGGATTATAGCTTCAACCATGTCAGCACTTCATGTTTGATGTGGTAATTTCAGAGTATGCCTACACAGTTAGAAAGACTGATTCGTTCTCGCCCCCAGATATACATCCACGCTAAAATATCAAGGTGAAAGTCATCATTAGTATAGACCCAGCTCCCAACCCAACTGTGAGAATAGATTAGCAGCAATATTTTGTCCAGAATTAACGCAACTTTAATGCTGATAACGGCCCTCCACTAATCATCAATGAGCTGATTGTGTCAATCCTAATCCTGTTTGGTGTCCTTAGAAATTCCTATTTCTAAATATATAGGAGTGAGTCTGCAGCAAGTGTAGAGTAACAACAACAGTAACTTTACTGCGTCTTATGGTCAGAGCTGTAATTAAAACATGTTGAATAAGGATTATTTATATCACACAGACCATGTAGGTAGACACCAAAATATTTTCTAGATACATACCTCGGTAAATCTCATAGGCTCCAATCTAGCACCTTTCTTTCCCATCTTCCTCTCCTTCCTATTCTAAAACCCCCCCATGCAATAGTCAAGGCTTGAACTCTGTAAAAAGGGAATAAATACGCTTCCAACCAACACAATCTTTCTATTAAACTAAAAGACAATAGTCAATGAGTCTGTTTATATCTGCATGCTAAGCAACTCACTAAAACATGACGAAAATGCGGAACAAATAATGAGTATATTCGTCATCTTAGGCCTTTTTAAAATCTATCCTACACAGGCTAATAAAAAAATGAATCAATTAGAAACCAATTACCTTGGCGATTTATGTCGCTGCAGTCTGACCAATTAGATGTCGCTAAAAAAATAAACACTGTACCTTTAAATATGTGAAGATTACCATTCTTTTTTAAATTAAGAGTTGTTGGCAAATGCTCCTCATTATTGCAAATCAAAATATGATTAATCTTGTTTGCAACAGGCTACAAACTAATTTGACCGTAGAACATCATCACTTCCTCTCCACATATAATTATTGCGACACTCATCATAATTTCCATCTGTCCACAGTATTAAAGTACCTATTGCAACTAGCTCTTTTATTGCTACCTTGAAACTAACTTGTTTTGTTACTTTATTCATTGATAAAAATTTAACCAAATCTCTTGTCAGTTCTAAACTTTTTTTTTTTAAAGTTTTTAGGCATAACTAATTTAAAGAAATTGCAATGAATGTTTGTTATTGTCCAACAAAAAATCATACTGAATCATTATGAATGAAGGGTAGCAAATATGTTTTTGTGTGCCGTTACACACCTAACTGTATCTGTCCAAGGTTTTAAATAACCATTTAGAAGCTGGAGTATTTTTATAACATGAATTTGTTTTTTTATGGTTTAGGAGAACTCAATTCAAAATGTTTTATTTTTACTAGCATTGATAAGATTTCATTAATGCTAGTGATGTTAGACCTTGTGATATTACGTATCATCTGTAGGAAAATAGTTGGATGTGTTCAAAGCTTAATTTTTACAATCAAGTAAGTAAGGTAAAGTGAATAGAAAATTGTAAGCCTTAGTTTAATACAGTCTTACTGTGTTGCAGGAAAAAGACGACCATCTGTGCACGTCTCTGTGCAGTAACCAGGTAGAGGCAGAAGTCATCGTTCACTCTGAGTTGTCAGACCCCAGTGGGGAAGAGGAGGAGGAGGAAGGAAACAGTGGGGTTTCTAACTCCACCAGGGGACCCTCATTGTTAGAAGATGTGTATTCCCCTTTGAGTGAGCCAAGTTCGACAGTGAGAGAGGATCATCTAGAAAACCTTATAGTAGCTAAAAGTCTCCAGAGTCTTCCCAAAAGAACAATATTGGCTCATCACAATGGAGAGGCAGAAGGCAACGTAGAGCAACAGAACTCAGACACTGAGACACAACCAGACAATTGCCTCACCAATGGTTTCCACTCTCCTAATACGTCAAGATCTGTGCTGAGATCTGAGCATTTAGTAACTGAAGACTCAAGGCACTGCCCGGCTGCAGCAGGGAAGGCCGTCTCTGCTGGACTACCTCCTGCACCCTTTGTTAGCTCTGGCTCAGTTCACTCTACCTCAGCTCCTCACACATATCTATGCCCTTGACTTTATCCACACAAACATCGCAGACTGTTTTTTAATTTTACAGGAAGAATTCATGAGAAATATTTTTTTATGCACATTTTCACTGCATTGCTTTTCTATCCCTTTTAGAGTTGTACAGGTACTTTGAGTTCTTCATTTACCATATGTGAATATTATATACTGTAAGCCTACGAACTGATTTCTGAAAAGGTAAAGAACTGTTTCAGGTTATACATCTTTGTAGCTCTCAGTTTCTGTTCAGATCACATTGTTGGCAAGTTGGCAAAGCAGATTGAAGTTAATTAATGAGGGTTTTTCTCCACTGTGTTACGCATCATTGTGTTCCACTCAAGTAGGACACACAGCAGGAAGTCATTGAGCAAATCCGACAGTTTTATCGACAGAGATGGGGTAGGTCAGGAAAGGGAATGGAGTTGGGGATGGTGATAGTTTGATAGGGTGGGTATGTTTTTTTTTGGGGGGGGGAGATCTCTTTATGAATATTACCACAATGTGGCATTGAAATGACATTAGCCTTAAAGAGCATCTACTAACGTCAAAGAGTTGAAAACCTGTTTCTCTCGCCAGCATTGTGTAGTCTCAGGATTCAAACACTCAGACAGGGATAACAGCTAGCACCACTCTTGCATAATATTTACACCAATTTCCTGAGTGTAGTGTTGAGGTCTCAGGTGCCTAAATATTCTAGGTGCATTTATAACTTCTGTGTAATTTTTATTCAGTACAAGTACAAATCATGTCAAAGTTAACAAAATAGATGTTGACCATTTAGACTATGCCATTATGTCCCTTTGATGGGACCTCTTATACCAGGTATATTTGGTTTTTACTATTTATTAGAGGGGATAGATCATGTTGAAAATCAGAGTACCTCAATGTTGACTTTGGTTGCATTATGCTGGTGGGAGAACTGATAAGCTTTACAGCAATTCATCTACAGACTACTCTAATGATTAAGCTGGGATGCACCTCTGTCCGTACTGATGTCACCACACTGTGCTGTTATGAGAAACGAATTCTTCTTTTCTTGATTGATAGAAAATTAAGGTTGACTCTTACACCAAGACTCATCTAATTCCAGTTTAACTTGTAATATACCCTTATAGATTCTGTCAAAATTAAATGTTACAGATCATCAATGTATGCTCATTGTCTCACAGAGATAAATCAGAGTTAATAAAAAAAAAAAGTCGTGTTTCTAATTGATGATTTCTACACTTGAAAAAAGTAATCCCAGGTCGGACATGACATAAGGTACATCTTTTGGGTTTTTTTGTTTTTTGTTTTTTTTTACTTTCGGTTTTTCTGTCCACAGAATGCTTTATCAAAAGCATTTGTTTAATGCATTATAAGAGTTCAGTTACCCAAAGAAAGCGCTTACTGCTTGTCCATGTTGTGTTACTTTGTAGTTAATGGTTAATGTATTTCGCTTGGGTTCAAAGGTCTTAGGAAATACTTTTTTAAACCTAATCAGATTTGTGAATGACATTTGCATCTGCTCTGGAAGTTACTTAGAATTGGAAGTATGTGTTTTTAAAAAATTATTTATCCTACTTCATGTTGTCACACAGGTTCTGTTAGAGTTTTTGTATTTCACTGCCTATAACAGGAATTCAACCTGTATATCGCAAATTAAATCATGACTTAAGCTACATTTTTACAGCGCACCTAACTGTATTATCATATTATATTTTGTTTGATGATCTGAAACATTTAGAAAAAAGCAACCTTGACCTTTCCTTATTGGTAAATATTTTTTACAACCAAATGTAAGGAAACATTTCCACTTTTTATACTCATTATCTTGGTTTCATTTAAATTCAATTCAAACTATTTCTTGATTTTCAGTCAACTTCCTTAAATCATGATTAGCAAATTAATATCAGTGTTCCCCTGGACTGGTGCATTTCTCTTTTTGTCAACGTCTCTACCTCATTTCTTTACAGAGGGGTTATTTGTTTTATCTAAGTCAAGGCTTTTGGGGGGTTTTCCATAAAATTGTCTGACAGCGATTCTAAGGTCATATTTTATATCAAACAGGAAATACATATGTCCTTTTTACCATTTTTGAATTGTGTGTCCTTCTGTGAAAAGTACCATGTTCTGTGCAAAGGCTTTCACTGTTGATGGCTTTTTTGTCAAGCACCTTAAATCAGAAAGCGTGCTTCAGAAGTTACAATCGATGTAGGCATGAACCACTTGTGATTTTTTTTGACAATTCTGCAGCTGAACACTTCAAAAGTTGCAGGTGCTGATATTGTTTATGTCTTCTGTAATAACTATCTTTATAAAGACTTTATAAAGGCTAGTACTGCTTTTGATGGGAGAGTTTTTATCTTTATGGCTGTAAACAGAACAGTTCAACCTACACCTCTGTTATGTAAAGCCAATAATGGTTTAATGTTGCTCCAATCTTTAGGTAATAATATGTTTGGTAACAAAATATTACTTTATAAACTTAATCTTGTAAATATTCGACTCATTGTCACTTTACAACTCCAAATTTCATTGTACGTTAAATGGAAATCAGATGGTCAGCCAACAAAGTGAAGTACACAATTGTTTATTTAAAAACACTGATAATATACAAATATTTCATTAAAAAATTTAAAGTGTGGCATGCATTTATTCTTAGCTGCCTTCAGTCAGATAATACAAAGTAATACATCTGATTTCTATCACAAGTTACAGCTATTAGTAAGTAATTAAAGTGTGCACTTTAATCTTAGTATAAATCCAAGTATTCTTTTAGGGTCTTTTAGACTCAGAACATTGGACCCAAAATTCAGGCGAGACAGACAGTGATTATTTAAAAAGGCATTTATTTTAATAACATGCGGCTGCTCATCAGCTGAGGCGGGCTCACTGGATTCTCTGGCAAAGGAGTGAAGTCCAAAGGAGGGGAACTCTGTAGCTTGTTACTGAGCTGGTACCACAGAGAGGTACCAGTTCCCATGTCAAAGGATGAAGAGAGCACATCCAGCCAGTCACAGTCAGAGAAACAGGACTACACTGAAAAACAGGCCAAGCTCCAACATCTATGAACAAAGGTGTCGAAGGCAGCAGCACAGCTGATATTTCTCTCCAGGTTGGTGTCACAGCCAAACAGGAGCAGACCAGATGAAGCTACTATAAAAAGCAGAGAGAGCACAGCGCTAGAGATTGAACTTACAAATTCTGCAGAGTGGGAGAATAGAGATAGAATGAAGCAGAATGAAAAGGGGTCCGCATAACTATAGCAGCATAACTATAGAGATAGCTCTGTGATCTAACATGCAGAAAAAACTCGGTATACATTCAATAAACATGCCCCAGCACTGGTAAGAGGGATTCAGAGGGACAAAAGAGTGCAACAACAACACAGAACACTTACTGCTGTATACCCTGGCTTCCTTACATGTTGCTCTGCATTGTGTACTTTCTTGATTTCTGTCGCACCATCATGCTGCAATTTGAATAATGTTCCCAGACACCCAGTGGGAAGAGGGACAGAGGCCACACTGGTTGCAAGCAGGGGATTACACCAACCTTTTTTGCCAATGAGAAAGGATCCAAATGCAGATTATTGGCTGGTTGACCCGGGTTTTTCAAACCAAGGTTAACCCATTAATTTCAGTGTAGAAAAGGCAATAGATAAATGAACACTACATACTCTTAAGAGACAAATCATCCTCAAAAGACACTGTACCGCAAATGTTTCTGTAAACATCTGGAAAGCATTTCAGTGTACCGGAGTGGAGGATGCCATCATCTACCTGCTGGCACTACCTACTGCAGCTGGCACTTATTCACCCGGAGCACAGTGATGGTCATGTTCTATGACTTTTCCAGCACTTTCAACACCATCAGATCAGAAAATTCATGATCACAAATTTTTTTTTTTTAGCATATTTAGTATGCTAGTCGATTCTCATCTGTTTCTTAATGATGCACCTTTAATTTAACAAGTGGAAAATATAGAATTTCTTTTTGTGAAAATAGTATTATCTTAAAGGATTAGATTCTGTTTTGTTCTAACATATTGACAGATTTTTAAAAATTACAGGCACCAGGTGGGGGTGGGGCTTAATTAGCAAAGGGTAAACAGATGTGGTAATTTGTAGGACAGTTTAAAGTTTCTTAATTAAGTCTAATTAGGTAATAAGTTTCAAACTGTTGAAATGAAAACACTGGAGGAAATAGATGTTCACATTGAGGCGTTAAACTAGTTAGACTTGTGATAAAATTTTCCAGCCCCACCGAGGGCATGTTCATATATAGACAGAAATATATCTCACTCAGCTCATCTTTGCATTATTATGTAAATGTTGTGCTGCATAGAAGGTTAGGTTGCTCTAATCAATTAATCATAATCTTATGTAGATGAATCTAATGAACTCGGTATTAATGGTAAAAACACTTAGTCTAAATGAAATTACAAGGCTTCTGTTTATAAAGTAATAATTTGTAACAATGGCTTAATTACCGGTAAGCAGAGACTGCCCCTCTTAGGGGCCCATTTCGCAATTGTGGACTAGGACGTCTGATTGCAGACATAATGGTGCAAAAAATTCCTTTTAAACCCACTTGATTTTAAGATGACTGACCGGACCTTAATACCCCAAGACATGCCAGATTTCAACGTGATGGTGTGCCGTTTATACACGACACCAATAGCAAAGCAGACAGTGGTACTTTTAATTTTTTTTTTATTTTAATTTTTTTAATTTTAATATTAAAGATCTTAAAGAACAATGTATTTGAGTAATTTAGTTTTTACACTACGATTTGGTATTATGGGTAACCCAGAGTGTTGTACTTCATATGGGGCTCACCCAGATAATGTTGCTTACGGGCCTATTGTTGTGTTGTTACGCCATTCAGTTGTAATCAGTATCTTTTAATTACCTTTACATTGCTATATTATTTGAATACAGTAACCAACCAACTTCATCATAAATAAACCGAAAAAAATGTATTTTCAAGAGTCATTGAATTGACTAGATGCCCTTAAAAGTAAAATACAGTAAAACTCCAGTATAAAAGTATTCTGAATTTCTAAAAATCAACCTTTAGATTTTTTTCTGCAGTTTTAATCTGTTTTACTGTCAAATTTAATTTTAGTTTCTTATATAATATGTATTCTCTCTCTAATGTTTTGCTCTATTTTGTGAATGTTGATGTATATTTATACATATTTCTTCAAATATATATCTGTTGGATCTAAAGGAAAATGCAGGCAGGTCAAAAACTAGGTCAAAACTTAGACTAACTTCTTCAACTTTAGAAAAAGAACAAAAAAATGAACAAAACTTTTTAAATTTGACTGGAAAAATATTCCTTTCTCTACAACATTAAGACTTTTGAGTAGTAGGAAAGCTGATATTCCTCAATTCTTTAGAGTGGTACAATAATACATGTTACAAACTGCAGAAGTTTAATTTTATTATTCACAAATATTATGTCTCCAAGTATCAGACCAGAGATAAATATAACAATCAACAATCGAACAGATAAAAATCATATTATTAACTAGCCTGTCAGTTTGTACTTTGACACACAGTGTAGCTTGGAGACAAAACTCAAAAATGTCTGCCACTCATTGTTCATTCTATACAATCACCAGCAGGGGGCAGTATTGTCGTTTCCCACTATATTTAGGAACCCGGCACCTTAATTTGTGCCACTCCCATATAAGACAAAAGACAGCTGCCAGAATGCTGGTGTTCCCAACTCTCCTTTTATGAGTGCATGGATTATTAAGCGTACCTAAGAATGTTGTTTCTGGGGCAAAGGGTGTAAATATTAATTCACAAAAAGAGAGGTTAGTAGTATTTATTTATTACAATAAGTATATGCTTTAAATACAAAGTTATGGGTGTAAATTAACAGTGTTTGTAGACACTGGAACAAGAATCCATGGAAGTTAAGAAAGGAGGAATGAGACATTGCTTGGAATAATCCCCTTGTGGGGTCAAATAAAAGCTTAATCTGAGGGTTCGTTCTCACTGTCTCCAGCATTAATCACTAGTTGATGCTTCTCTGCAAACCTCTCTGACACATGAGCAAATTGATGAAGGAAGGCATGGCACTTGCATGCATGCATGCACAAATGTTAAAAAAATATGTGATTTTTCACAAACAATGAGCACCCAGATTCTCTTTTCTGCTGCACTGCACCTACATTAAATTGTTTTAGATTGAATTCTTTATTTCTCCCTTCAGGAACAACATAAAATCAGCAGGCCTCATATGTCACCTGCGAGACAGGCAAGGGGCGTACAGGAAGTAAGGTGAGGGCTGTACTAATGAGCCAGAGCTGGCTGCCTGTGGGGAAATAACTTAGTGAAGATGTTGAAACGGCCCATTCATTCTTCCTCTGCTTGTCTGTGCTACTACAATGGGAGTCTCCCCTGGTGACAGCTACATGCAGGAAATGGGAAATCTGCTAATAGCAACAGTTAGAGCTAAAATAAAATGGGACTAATGAAACTGTATCATAGTAGTAGTTTTATAATGCGTACAGTGACTCAGAGAACACATTCATACCTCTACCTATTCAAATGTTCTCTTAAAATAACCACAGTGTGTTTCCACCCTGATCATTTTGGCTTTGTGAACACTGATAGACAAACAAAAAGTAGAGAATTTTTTGAATTGGTCTTTTGACTCAATCATTTTGATAGCTTGCTGACAAAAAAATTCTCCAAAATGTTATTTCTATTAAAGCAAATACATTTCAAAACTCTTTTTTCTGTTATTATGTTCAAATGATGTTTGTGATTTTTCCCTCTGACTGTTTTTCTCTGCATAGGGGCGTTTCTTTGTTTTTTGTTTTGTTGTTTTGTTTGTTTGTTTGTTTGTTTTTTAACACATACATAGAGCAACTGCTGTTCTCTTTAAGATTTTAAAGCTAATTTTCTAAATTCTTTAAAACAAACCTAAGTTCTTAACAAACATAAATATTAACTTAAAAATAATAATGGACTATGACATCACACTATGGTTTTATTGGTTATTGGCTTGTATTTCATTTTTTTTTTGTATTTGAATGATTTCTATCTGTTGTTTATTTACTGTACACTTTGACAAGAGCTGTACACGAACAGAACAAAAACAAAAACAGAAAAAAGTACCTTTCAGTGGTATGACACAAGCAGAAAAAAAAAAACGTACAAATTTAACCTAATGATGTTTCAGTTTACAGTTTAAATAGATCAGTCAAAGCCTACTTCTTTTTTTCCTTGATTAAGGGGCATGTCCATGTTCTATGGCTAAAAATGCACAAAAAAATGAATCAATCTTGAAATGAAACAATATGACAAATGTTCATCTTGATAGTGTTTATTTAGTCCTACTTGAAATAATTTGTTTACTTTGCACTATCAGCAGACAGACACATAATCACATTTGCCAGAACGCTATTCGATGGCAAATATAATTATTGGCTAATTGACATAACACAAGGATCAATAAGTTGTCCTGTTTGGAACGATTAATCAATATTCAACACCATGTATGTTTATAACTTAGTTGGAATCTTGGATAAAAGTAAACAGCACATACATTGTATACTCCGTAAGCTTTTCCACCACTGTAACTGAGAGCCTTAGAATTTCTCTATTGCAGGTATCATGATTAGTAAGGCGGTGTAGTCATGCATCCAACAACTTTCCTGTGGGGGCTGAAGCCCCACATCAGTAATATTTTTCATTTATTTCTTTTAGTATTACCTGAAAATTATTTAGTAACATGTTGTTTTAACTTGCACTGCTGTTATGGCGTGACACATACCAGCAGTGGAGGATATTTTCTGTTAACATTTCTTTCCTTTGGTCATTTCTACAGGCCTTTCCTAAGAAGCACATTTCTTCAGACTGTGGCCGGGAAGTCTTGGAAAACTTGACTTCATTTCTAAAGGAATTTCCTAAGAAACAGATTTCTTCAGCCCCAGGATAACCTGTCTTTGGTCTTCATCTTCAGTCTTTAGATCCACTGATCAGGTTAAACTACACTAAAATACCTAGCTGTCCTGATCCCCAGAACACTGGCCTTTGAAGCTAAAAAGCAACAGGGGCTGGAATCCCGTCTTATTCTCCTCTAAATCATAGGGGACAAAAATTCTTGTTCCAACACTGTTCAATATTTGTCCAGGGTAAAGAAGAAAAGGTGTTTCGGAGCAGAATTCAGAGAAATGTATCCTATCCCCAACCCACCGCTGTCTACCAAGGCTTTTCTTTCAACCAGTCCGGCATGTTGGATATTCATCAGGGTGTGAGTACTTTTTGTCTAGCCAATAAAGACCTTTAGTTTACTGTTTGATTCTTTAGACAAGCATGTGCCCTCAATGCAGCGGCTGTATAACATTAGCATATGTTGGTGAAGAAGAAGTTGTTTTTTTTAAGAAGAAGAAGTTAAGAAGAAATTGTTTTTTAACTTTGCTTTTTAACTTTAACTTTTTTGTAACATTAGCATAGCAACAACTTATTCTTCAGGCTCATGAATTCCTGTTTACAAGCTTCTCTCTGTCCACCACCTGATGGTCACAAACTCTGTTCTTCATTTTCTGTCTTAACTGCACAATTACATTTTATTTTCCTATTCAAAGCATATTTCTGATAAAACTATTTACATTTCTTGATAAATACCCTTCCATTGTACTTTTTAAAACATGAAAATAGTTCATTTTTAGTCCATTGTACTACTTATATTCAGAGGAGTCAGGTCCACCTAAAATGGTTCAAAAATCTATTGCGGATGCCTCCCTCATGAAGTGTCCCAGGCATGTTCCACTGGTAGGGGGCTGAGGACACACTGCAGGGACTATGTCTCTCAGCAGGCCCAGGAATGTCTCAGGTTTCCCAAAGAGAAGATGGATGAGGATCCTGGGGAGAAGAAAATCGAAATGTTTTTGATTATTCAGCTGTCGCAGATAAATAGCACTACATTCTGTAGTCTGGTGAGTTTTTTTCATGTTAAAGGTATTTTGGAGTATTTATTAAAAGACCTGCCCTCTCCATTTTAAAAAAAATGCATATGCAAGAGCATGCAGGAGCCCATTTCTCCTTGTGCACACCTCGTGCATGTTTAAAATGTGCTGATCCCATAGCTCATACAAGCTTACTGTGTCCACATACAGCATCTTTGTTACTAGTCACAGCTGTCAGGTATTGACAGCCTATGGCACACCGCCATGACAGCAAGTGCCATAATGCTTTGTGAGGAGAGCCCTCCACGCAAAGCATTCTGGGATATATCTGCCTCCTCGGAGGCCTTTCTTTTCTTCTCTTAGACTTCGTAGACACTTTTTCTCTTACAACCATCAGCCATTTTCAAAGAACTGCGGTGAGAAAGGTGAGCTTCAATGACTGTATGAAACCGTAGCTCACCACAGATATACGCCTGAAAGTGCGAACACGCAGAAAAAGATAGCTAACGGGACAAGCACGTAGGACAGCTTTAAATAAACATATCTCTAGAATGATTGACAATTAGGAGAATCCCTTATTTAGATGATCCACCCAGAAATAAAAGATTGTCATCTATACCTTTGAACAGTACATACATTAATTTGCTCACTACTGTATATATGTACACATTTGATTAATACTCTACCATAAAAGGCTTAGGTCTTAGGGCCTGATCTTCAAAGATTGCAAAAAAGGAGCTCCACATTGCTTGTGCAAAAAAAGTCTTGCATGTGCAATATTTATTTTGCAGAAATTATAAGATGTAAAAATGGGTTTGATTCTACTCCATCTTAATGCGCATTAAAAAAGTAGCGATAAAAGAGGAAGTTCTGACCCATAACGTTGGAAGTACTACTATCACCAATAATAATAATAATAATAGTAATAATAACTTTAAAATTTGTAACAATAATACCAAAATATATATGGTGCAGCCAACATATGAATAACAAAGTGCTACAAATAAAAGTAAAATATAAACCAAAACCCCAGAAAGATATAAATGAAAAAGTTAGAGTTAAATGTAAAAGATGCAATATCATGAAACTCACTGACCCCCCTTCCCAACAGAGAAAAATACACAATTAGATTTAAAAAGAGTTATTATGGTCTAAACAACTGAATTTAAAGCTCCAATTCAACCTCTCTCAACCTGACCAAATATACTGTAAAACAATGTAGCCTGAAGATAATTTAACCAGACATAACTGTGCTTCATGCAGAATCTATTAAATAACATAGAGGGATAAAAAAAAAATCCCTCTTGCCACAACTTAGAAATGCACACTTATAGGCCTCACCACACCAGCCTTTCCCTTTACAGGATCTATGAGGGTTGTTCTCTAAATATTTGCATTTGCATATTTTCCACCCATGAAAGGGCATGATTTAGTCAGTAGTATATGATCGACATATTTTTGAAGGTACATGCAAAAAAATGTACCTATTGTCTGCTGAATTGCCTGCACACAATGCGATGTTCCATTATTTATGTGTTGTGAATCTGAATGTGCGAAATAACTGACTATCCAACTCACTAGTAATGACAAGAATAATGTTTCAATTTACAGGTTGTTTTAACATTTGGGTTGCCATAGTAGCAACAAATCCCATTATTTACAGACTAAAACAATGTGTCAATTTGTAGATCTTTTTCTGTCCCTTTGGCTTGCCATGCAGTTGTTCAAGGGCAACATCACGAAATGGTTGGCACCCACATGGTGAGGGTCAGCAATACAGTGAAGGTAGAGTAAGTGTCTTTCAGATGGGTGTAAAGAAAACAACATATATGAATATTAAATGTATACTCAGCAGTATAAAAGTTGTATTTCATCATATATATGCCTATAGTTGACTTTGTGAAGTAATGAAAAAAGTATGACATGGGGCCTTTAAAGAGGAGGATGATTATAAAAGCAGTCATCTGCTATTTTTTCATTCATGTATGTTGAATTATAATAAATCATGGGCTGCTGTTAAGCTTTAATTAACCATATACCACAGATGTAAGTAAGCACACATGGGAATAGGTGACAGAGAAAACCAGGGAGCTATCAGTAATGGCTTTAGCCTGTTTGCCCGGCCTTTTGTCTCCTGGGATATATGTGCTGCCCTTATTCACGGTTTGCTAACCAGGATTGGACCCCAGAGGGTCCAACTTTAAAATCTAATCTGCACATATTTTATCCACTACAACCACGGTCAACCTTTATACTATTATATGAACCAGGGAGTTCTACACTGCTCTGGAGGAGCTTGAGAGATTCTCAACTAAAAAAGGGAAATCTGCTGACAGAAAAAAGCAGTTGTGAACTTAAAAATTCTGGCCCTTATTAAAGAGCAACATGAATTTGCTGCAAATACTGTCAACAAACATGTGGAAAAAGTTTTTTTTGTCAGATTAAGATTTGTCTGACTAAAAGTTTTTTGGGGGGGTTACATGATAAATTTATAAAAGAAAAAGTTTGTAAGAGACAGAGAAACTCACAGGAGTTGTCAGGATGAAGGATGGTTATAAATGCAGTAGTAGCCATTAAAATTTTCAAAACTTTCCTTGATGGGCACTTGGCTCAGCCTTGGCTGGTCCTTGGCTGACCCTTGGCTTTTACCCTACAATTCCTTTTCAAAAAACAATCTTTGTACTAAAATAAAATCTTTCTGTCATGACTTGTGGACATTAAAGGGGAATGCCGTTTTTTTTACATTGGGCCCTTGATTTTGCGTTATTACATAATGTTCTACTCACCCATATGAGTTTTGTGTCATTTGCAGCCTTTCTGAAGATATTTTGTTAGGTTATATCCAAGTAACGTCTTCCTATGGGCAACGACTTGAAGGCACAAACTAAGCTGTTCATAATTTATCATTTATGGTACGCCAGCATTCATAACATGTAGGCGAATCACTGTCCCCCAGACATCCGCGGTTATATTTTTTATATTTATATCTTTTAAAAACAAAGCGGTGTGTATGACGTCATCCACGCGCCGGCTACCATTCATTCATCCGGTCAACTGAACTGCTGCTAGTTTTACTCACATGCCTGGAAGATGTCTAGTGCTACTACCACAGATGATCGCACTCTCAAAATGGAATTGAACGATTCACATAAGCTAGCCGAACGAAAAAAAGGGATAGAGCGTAGCCGCCTGTGGCCCGGGCTGCCTGTCACAATTCCAATCTGGCACGNGGGGGTTACATGATAAATTTATAAAAGAAAAAGTTTGTAAGAGACAGAGAAACTCACAGGAGTTGTCAGGATGAAGGATGGTTATAAATGCAGTACTAGCCATTAAAATTTAAAAACTTTCCTTGATGGGCATTTGGCTCAGCCTTGGCTGGTCCTTGGCTGACCCTTGGCTGGTTCCCTACAATTCCTTTTCAAAAAACAATCTTTGTACTAAAATAAAATCTTTCTGTCATGACTTGTGGACATTAAAGGGCAATGCCGTTTTTTTACATTGGGCCCTTGATTTTGCGTTATTACATCATGTTCTACTCACCCACATGAGTTTTGTGTCATTTGGAGCTGTTCTGAAGATATTCCGTTAGGTTATATCCAAGTAACGTCTTCCTATGGGCAACGACTTGAAGGCCTGACTACACTGTTCATAATGTTTTCTTTATGATACGCCAGCATTCATAACATGTAGGCGAATCACTGTCCCCCAGACATCCGCGGTTATATTTTTTAAATTTATATCTTTTAAAAACAAAGTGGAGTGTGTATGACGTCATCAACGCACGCCGGCTACCACTCATTCATCTGGTCCGCTGAACTGCTGCTAGTTTTACTCACATGCCTGGAAGATGTCTAGTGCTGCTACCACCGATGATCTCGCTCTCGAAATGGAATTGAACGATTCACATTAGCTAGCCGAACGAATAGAAGGGATAGAGCGTAGCCGCCTGTGGCCCGGGCTGCCTGTCACAATTCCCATCTGGCACGCGGATGACGTCATACACACTCCACTTTGTTTTAAAAGATATAAATAAATATAAAAAACATAACCGCGGATGTCTGGGGGACAGTGATTCGCCTACATGTTATGAATGCTGGCGTACCATAAAGAACACATTATGAACAGTGTAGTTTGTGCCTTCAAGTCGTTCGCCCATAGGAAGAAGTTACTTGGATATAACCTAATGGAATATCTTCAGAATGGCTCCAAATGACACAAAACTCATATGGGTGAATAGAACATGACATAATAACGTAAAATTCAAGGGCCCAATGTAAAAAAAAAAAAACGGCATTCCCCTTTAAGATCTAAAGAGAAGCGTTATCTCCTGGTCAGACCCTGTAATTCAGTGAAAGGGTGGAGTCAGAATAAAAAATATATGCATGCCCAGAAGAGTGAGGGGATCACTCAAGTGGCTGGAAGTTGGAGGGGGTTCTACTGGGAGTTGCAGGGAAGTGGGCTGCCATTTTGCAGGTGTTTGACTGAGAAGGGCTATTTTTAATAGCTGCCACTGTAGATCTTAATTCTGGAAGAAAGCCTCTTTAAAAAAAGAACAGAAATTAGTGAGGTAGAGTTTCAATTTCCAACAGACCAATAACCTGCATTCACATAGCTTTACAATAAAGCAGAGTTTGCCACATGTAATAACAGCTGCTCCATTGAAATGTGGATTTTATTAATGTGGTAGAATGGCACAGTTAAAGTAAAAAGCTACCAAGAATCTGTAGAGGGAACTTAAAGACATTTTTCAGAGGTTCCCTCCATCTAATCAGAATGAGTTTGTTATTTTCTTTATTAGATCAAGGAAGAATGAGGACAAATTAAATTCCGAAGCAAAAGTCTGCTTTTGTAATAATTCAGAAAAAAAAGTTGTTTTATTTCCAATGTTTTAAGTTACTTCTTTTACCAGATGAAACTAGTGAGGAACAAAGCAAAGTTATCTCTTTGGTACCCTAAAATTTGCAAATGAATTAGTTTGAATAGATCAGATGCTATTGGGAGCCAGCTGTGGCAAAGCATATTTCAAGTGTTAGGTAGTGTATGTGGCTCAACATTTGCGCATCGCTTTCCAGTTAGACCTTGAAGCACTGGTGCTGTCATCTCCTAAGGTCATTCTGTAAAGGTTTACTCATGAATGTTTCAGATTGAATTTTGACCTTATGTCAAAGCTGCAGTAGTTCAAATGTCTAAATACATTGCACCAGATCTGCAAATCAATAAAGTATTTTTGTAAATACAAAAGGCACATGGTCTACAAAGTCTTTGCCTCTAACACAAAGGACCTAGGTTCAAATACCAGCTGTGTCAGGAAGGGGATCTGCTGTAACTCTGCCAAGTCTATGAGCAAGTTTCAATAACTTGGGGTGGATACCCCTAAATAAGAGAGCAGCCAAATGACTCATTACTGTGGTACAATCTGTGATAGGAGGATTTTTTTTTGGGACCATCAGATTTCTCTCCTAATTACAGACATGGACAAAGGAATGCAAATAAAATTAGGCATGAGGTGTGAGTATATATTTGAAGCCCAATTTGATTTTTTTTATAGGTTTGTGCAGCTCAGCCTAGATAGTTCAGCCCAATGCAGGAGACTTAATTCCACATCAGTGAATGGTACAGGCTGAATCTCAGAGGGCTGTGTGACCCACTTTCACCACTCTCCAAGTGTGTTACTACCATGCACATGGCATAGTAGTTGGCTCTTATGTAGATTTTCTCACCAAGTCAGCAAATCACAGCGCAAAGAATGAAAAAGAGGGAAAGCATAAAGGTTTGAAGAGCATCAACAACATCCATAAAAATAATTAGCCGTACAGCTAATGGCCAAGTATCAGAGCAAAAGGCTTTATTCATACTTTTATTAGGCACATCAATAATGAAGTTTGAACACATAAAATTGCAATTGTTTTATTTTTACATGTGTCAGCTGTTTCTATTTGTATTGGGACACAAGGAAACAAAAGAATGAGGCAATTTGATAAATGTTTACAAACCTAAGCTTCTATATGCTTCCAAAATGCTAATTCTGAAGATAAATCAGATCTGTACTTATACATTTTTTAAAATATTTACGTGAGCATTTAAGGATAATTATGACAATAAGGGACATAGCAAAATTGCTCGAAATTCCGCCTAAAAACAAACCAGTTTGGAAAAAAAATGATATTCTTTGACGGAGTATTAGGGCCAGGCTAGAGGTTTTTTTTTTTTTCTATTTTGAGAATAAAATTGTAACATTACGAGAATGAAGTCATAACATTAAGAGAATATAGTTTTAAAATTATAAGAACAAAGTCATATAATTACGAGAACAAAGTCGTATAATTACGAGAATAAAGTCATTACGAGCATAAAGTCATAAGATTATGAGAATAAATTCCCAACGAGAATAGTCATAAAAATACAAGGATAAAGATGTAATATTAAGAGAATAAAGTCCTAAAATTACAAGAATAAAGTTGTATTTTATGACAACTCTGAAAACATAACAGAAGCACGCTGCTGTGAAGCTGCGTCTCACAGCTGCTGCAGGAGGGGGGCGGGGCACCGCACAATCTCAGACACTCTGGTTGTGGGAGAAACACAGGTAAGTGTCCACTATCAGCTGAGCAGAAGTTGATAAATAGAGTTAGTCACTTACCTGGTTTAACAGCACAGTCCACTCTCTCAGTCATAGGCAGGACAAGCCGATGCACTGCCAATGAGAGCCGGCCCTGAGTCGTCCAGAGCGTCCTCGAAGCAACCCCAGTGAGCAGGCTGGACGGGGGTTGCAATCCACTCAGGAACAGACAGATCCGGGTTCCAGGAATCCATCAGACCGTAAAGGCAGGTTCAGAGTCTGTGCGTCAAGCATCCAGCTCAAACAGAAATGCACCTGGCAGGTAAAATCCAGCAGGGGTCTAACAGTGGTTTAAGCAAGCAGACCAGACAGGGCCAGTGGGTGAGAGGGAACAGAATCCAGAATCACTCAGGACATGCTGAAACACTCTCATCACTGGTTAGGGATTAAACAAGCCTGAAGACACGGGTTCAAAAATAAACTCCTCACTTGAAAATGAACCTTGGAAATGAAACTTGGAAATGAAACCTTGGAAAACTTACAAAACTGACAGATTGGACACTAACAGAAATCAAACGGGGAGCAAACAGAGGGCAAACAATGATCTGGCCATGATAGCTGGAACTGAACCCAATACAAGGGAAAATGGTACAGTAGGTGGATGAGACGAGTGATAATTAGTAGCTGGATAGAGTTTAGCAGGTGAAAGCCTCGAATAATAAGGCCAGCTATCACAGCAGATCATGACAAAAATGAGGAATGTTGAGCATTATGTGAAGTTATACTGTAGCTCTGGTTTCACAAATAAGGAACTCTTTTAGCACACCAGCTTTAAATTGGGCAGTAGGTCAAAGTGGTTGCTGTTTAGTGGTGCTGGTCTGAGCTTCAAGCTTTCTTTCTTAAACAGATTGTGGTATGATGACTTAATTATACCACACAACTTTACAGTATTCTCATAATGTTACGACTTTATTCTCGTAATTTATGACTTTATTCTCGTAATTTTACAACTTTGTTCTCGTAATTATACGACTTTATTCTCAAAAGAAAAAAAATCTCTAGCCTGGCCCTAATATTCGGTCGTAATATTCAATCAAACTGAGCTGATAAAAATTAGTGTTAATTTCAGTTTAATAAAAAGTAAACACACCAAAAGATGGAAAATCTAAAATCATATTTTGGTTCTTGTAAAAAAAAAAAAAAAACGACCCTTAGTATTGTGAAATCCTACAACAAATGGTTAATTAAATTAATTTAGAAATCAGAAAAAAAAATATTTTTTAAAGATAATTTTAATTGTGTCTCATGAGGAATTGATGATGCCTTCTAAAACAGAACTGCAAAACATAAAAGTAACTCAATTGTAGTGAACAACTGAAGCTCTCCATTATAAAACCAAAAACATGTAAAGGTTTGTAAGTTTGCACGTGTCACATAATCTACTGGTGAAGACAAAACGTGGGGTCCACTGTGCCTATAAATGTTCCGTCACAAAAAGATTATGGGAAACCAAATGTTTCCTAAGATAGGAATTTCAGGAGGCCCCTATGCCAAATAAACTACTGATAGGAAGCATCCTGCCTACTGTTCGTACCTCCTTCCTTACTGCCATTACTATTTGGATAGCACTTATGGCAACCACTGAGCCACTTCTTCGTTGTCTTAATGCTTGTTCTGGATTTGTCAATTTCAAATAGACCCTTGGAAAAGCGCCCTCTGTTGCAAGCATTTTATGCAATAATAACTTTGGAATTTTTTTATTTTATTAATTCATGTCATTCTATATAGAACAGAAAATGTTCTTTCACAATATAAAATTTGATGTGAAACAATATGTAAACAATATTAAAGCATTGCTCTGTTTTTATGTCAAATAGAATGAAATGTATATTATGGTACTCATCCAGCACCAGGTTGAAGTGAAAACATCCTCCTCCAGCTCCTTAGGCAAATTGAGAGACATAATCCCTGTGGTGTCCTGAGCCTTGCCCCGGGCCTCCTCCTGGAGGGACATGTCTTGAACACCCCATGCAGGGGACATTCAAAACAAATGCTGCAGCCTGTCAGCTGACTCCAATTGATGTGGAGGAGGAGCGGTTCTACTAACAACTGCTCTTCAATAGCCAAGCTGCTCACCTTGACACAAACAGCTGAAATGAAGAATCTCATATTTTGGTCATGAAAAAGATTATATGACTATAGGTAAGGGTGAAAGTAGACAGACCAGTAAATCAAATGCGTTATGTCATGGCTTGGCTCACTTTTCACAACAGACATGTGCAATGTCCCTATTACAGCTGCAGCCACATTCATCCATCTGTCAGTCTCCCACTTCATTTTTACTGAACAGGACCATGAGATACTTGATTTCCTCTACTTGAGGCAGGAAATGCCCTCCTACGTGATCAGGGAAGCCAAGAAAGAGAAAGTGAAAAAGTAGAGAGAGCATAAAGCTAGAGGTTGAACTGACAAATACTGCAGAATGGGAGAATAGAGATAAAATGAAACAGAGATATGGAAAGGGGTGCCTATGTCCTCCAGCAGTATAGGCCTATAGCAGCATAACTATGGAGATAGCTCAAGATAACCTGAGCCACTATCTAAAAGCGTTATCAAAAGTTTTAAGCCTTCTCTTAAAAGTAGACAGGGTGTCTGCCTCAGGTACTGAAAATAAAAGATCTGCCTCCCATTCTACTTTTAGAAATTTTAGAAACCACTAATAAACCTGCAGAATGAGAGCAAATTTTTCTGTTAATAACATAACGTACAATCAAATCTCTGAAATATGATGGAGCTTGGACATTTAAGGCTTTATATGTAAAGAGGAGGATTTTAAATTCTATTCTGGATTTAACAGGAAGCCAATGAAGAGAAGCTAAGAGGAGAGCTAGGAGAGATCTCTCTTTTTAATTTTCATAAGTGGATGAAGGAAATAAATTATAGAGACCTTTTCGATGTGGGATATAAATGACAAATCCTGATCAGAAATAACAACAAGTTTTCTTACTTTATTACCTCAGTTTAATCTGATCCGAATGATGTGACTGACTGATCAGCTTCTTTTTCAGAGACTCTGGTCCAAAGACTATAACTTCTGTTTTGTCTGCATTCAGGAGCAGAAAGTTTAGTCATCAAGGTTTTTATGTCTTCAAGACATGCCTGTAGTGTGTCATGGGTTAGTTTCATCTGGATTTATAGACAAATATAGCTGAGTAGCTTCAGGGTTTCATTACTATAAAAAATGGTTTGATTTATACTGTATAAGAAAGGTTCCCAGTCATATTATCTAAGAGTTTTTTTTTAGCATTTCTTAGTTATTGAGAAAAAAAAGCAGTCATCTGAATCGATAATATTTCGGAAAAGGCCAGCATTTTCTTACCTTGTCTAACCATTTACAGGGTACTTGGTTATTTCATTATTGATATACAGTTGTTTTTGTGAACAAAACAATTATTTTCTAACTTTTGCAATAAGATTTGCGGCCACTCTCACTGCAGCAAAGTAGCAGTGACCTAATGATTTTAAACAAAGCAATGAAATAAATCACTCGAGGGCTGAGCAGTTTATGCATGACCTGTATATTGCTGCATATCTTTACAGTAAATGCCCATAAGGTACTTCTGAAGCCACGTGTCTGTGAAATGTGCAATGGAATTGCTGCGTCATCGGCCCTATTATTATTATAGCCATATCATTCAAACAAGGGTCCCGTCTATGGAGATAGCAGTAGAAATAATGGGGATGCTATGTGTTGTCACTTTGCAATCTAACTGTGCAATAACATTTGTCATCAGAGTAATAGGAGACATGACTGAGGCAATGGAGTAATATATTTTTTCTGTTCTGATGAAAAAAAAAAGTATCCAGTGAAAATAGGTAGTCAGCTTGATCTAATCATATAATAAAAACAGTTTCCATGCTGTGTATGTAAGCATTAGGGTGATTTTTGTTTAAATTTCATTCTAAAGGAGGTTGGTTGTCCACTCTAAAGTATATTGGAAGCCATCAAAACAATAAAGAAACAGAAGCTGCTTGACTTAAATCAGACTTCTTGGCAGCCTTTCCCTTCTCTTCAGAAGCTTTCATCTACTGGCAACATTATCAAGGTTTTATATAGGAATGGCCAAGACTTGACCCTCATTTTCTGTTTGTATTGGGAAAGGTATTTTTTGGCTGCCATCGAGTAACCTAGGAATATTGAGAGAAAAGCAGCTCCAGTATTTTAACAGCATTAAAGCTAAAAAAAAAAAAAATCCTGCAATTAATTGTTTATTGGATTCGATTTTCATTAAGATTAAACTTTGTTTTCAAGTGAGTTATGCTGATGATCCATTGTGTATTTATTGACAAACAAATAATGAAGAAAAGGATATTGTAAAGGTCACAATTGTTAACATTATTCCTTTAACATTTTAGATACTGAAATATTGAAAATAAATCTTATGATTGTTTTAGAGCCTGTCAAAATATTCTATTTTCTTTGATATAGACTTGCATTTTCATAGGACTCAGGTATAAATACATCTTATTTAGTATTATTTAGGCCTTATTAGCAAGTTACCCTTCGCCGTTTTCTACTGACGCATTTTGGAGACCCTTCTGTTTCCTGAACATTTCTTTTTAGCAAATGACACTTGTTTTTACCAAACAAAAGAGGTTCCAGAGCACAAACTCCAGTTTATATCTGGCACCACAGAATAACTGCTTTTTCAGAGAGAACCAGTCAGTCTTCAGTCGCATCACTTGTGGGCAGTTGGCACTGTAGGAAGAGAAGAACAATGACACAAAACCAACCTGTATAATCTACTCATCAGGCAGATGGAAAAAGCTGGATTGCATCAGATGAAGGAGCACATTAACAAGAGAAAGAAGAAGCTGAAGAGAACTTAGTAGAAAACTGTTGTAGCAGTAGGTAGTAGCCATTGTATTGCCATCTGTTATTCATGGATCAGAATGGAATGGTGATCAATTTAATGTGCACATTGATAATATCAAACTTCATAGTTTTTATGAGCAGATGTAATTTTTCAAAACATAAGAAGCTTTGAAAATTTTGCTACAACTCTAAGTAGGTTCACTCAGAGTTAAGCAGGTGCGTGACAAAGCCATCATCAGCAGAGCCCTGTGTGGACTAGTCACCATGACAACAGGCAACAGGAAGTACCTATTTCACCACACTGGAACTTGGGCAGGCTGTTTTTAAATTTATTAAAAACTCTCCTCTCTATTGTTCCATTTGTAGATCACTACGATAAGATTCTTCCTGATCAAACTTTTTTGCAGCAGAAACAGAATTTCAGAAAACAAAGAAAACAATTGTTTTATATAACTAAAAATATTAAAACATTTTAATTAGCAGTTCTGACATTTATCAGCTTGACTGAAAATGTATTTATGATATCTGGGAAAAAAATGTCATAGTTAAAATAATACAAATTCTGGCCAATAATATTAGGAATATGGAGATCTGAAATTTATTTATAGACATCCACAATGTTTATTCTAGATGTGGAGGATGTCATTTTGTTTGAAATTGTCATTTTGTCATGATCTGGCCTGATAGATGGCCTAATTGTTCATTTCACTCACCTGCCTAACTCTGCCCGGTTTTCTAATTATCACTCATCTCATCCACCTGTGTCTGTTGCTTTATATTTTGTTCAGCCTGAGCGATCAGGGCCAGATCATTATTTGTTTTCCGTTTGTCTGTGTGGTTTTTAGTTTTATACCCTGGTTCATGTCCTGGTTCCTGGCCGCCAGTCGGTTGAGAGGTTTTGTGTTTGTCTCGTCTTCTGATCCCGTTCTGATCACTCTCCGCGGAGCCCTCAGGGTTTTGGCTCAGAACTCGGGAAGGGCTGGTTTTATTTCCGGGATAGGCTTCCTGCTACTTCTCCAGGGGCCTCTCAGGGACGCTCTGGGCGTTATCATCCCAATAAATGGCAATTATTAGCGGCTAGCATTCCCATTGGCTTCAGATTGTACAAGTAGGCTCATTAGGTTGTTATCAAGTAAATCCTAATCCTAGCCCTAAATTAATTCGCCTCCCCAAGAATTAATGCATCCATTTAAGTGTAATCTGTAAATAATTTCAGTAGTTCTTCAACACTTTAAATATAACTAAGAATAAAATGATCTGCATCTCGCTCATATTAAGCTAATCAAAAGCAAGTAATCCCATGCCCTGTCAACTGAGTCGTAGAAGCTTCTCCCTATAAATACTTAATTTTCTGTGAAAAAGTGCTGATTGTTCTTTGATAATACAAGTTATATAAGGGAGCTTAGTGGTTGGTTGCAAACCATTCCCTGATTAAAAACGGCATTTATTTATCGAGGCACATCAGGGCACTCTAAAAAATCCAGACACAATTGTGGTGAAATTTAAAGACTACTGTTACTTTGTAATTTTTTAATATGTTTATGGACCAGAAATACTTTGGTGAATCTTGTTCTGTGCATGTGTGGATCATGTGTGCTTACATGAATCGCTCTGTGCGTGTTTGGATCTTGTCCTTTGTGTGTGTGGAATTTTTTTTTTGTGTGCTGCGTGAATCATTCTGTGCATGTGTGGATCTTGTCCTTTGTTTGTAGATTTTTTTGTGCTTGTGTGAATCGTGCTGTGCATGTGTGGATATTGTGCTATGCATATATGAATCACATATGTGTATTTGTTTAAATTGAGACTGATTTAGAGCCAAAGATTGATATGCAGATGTCTGCTCACCATATGTTATTAAGAAGCTCTTTTTTTCCCCCCGGTAGACACATAAACACGTTTTTTCAGAAATGTCAGAGTTAAAATACTCCAACAAAAGATTCTTGCAAACATCTTGATGAAACAATATGGTCCCACCACAGCTGCAAGTGTGGATACATCCAAACTTAATCCCATTTCCTTGATACGATGTTTAACAGTGCCTGAGGTGATTTAAAAATGCATAACATGTTTTCTCAGATGGATTGCTTTAGCATCGTGTAAGGATCGTATGACCATTAGTTCATGCATGTAGCATTCATCTTAAGACTGATTTACACTTTGAAACTAGGTTGTCTGTGTAGGTGTCACAGCGAATGCAGAGACATCCCCGCCCCCTCTATAGACACTCTGCCGCACCACTCCCAAATTGTAGGTGACCGCAGACAGTGGCACAGACAGGAGGCCTCTGATTGGTCAAATCTACATCCACTCTACTCATGCTTCTTTCCTGTTTGCTACCTTGCCAGCTTGTTTTGTTTGTATGACGACCATTGCAGAAAACAACTTGTGAAGTTGGACCAGCTAATAAGCGAGGTGCGTAAGAACGCTGGGATCCTTTTTCCACGTGGATCCCCGCTCTTTTTCGCCTTCATGTCCCTCCGTTGTCGGACAAAATTGCTCCCACTTCCTCACTGCGTCGACCATATCTAAACCCACAGCTAGTTCATCATTGTCCCTCTTGCGTCATGGCATGGAGTAACAAAACGCAGGCCACGCTTCAAAATTTAGCATAAAAAGCATAAATAATTCCCACGTCATACCTCACTGTAACCTCATTGCGACACATTGCTGCGGTAGTACAACCAGCCCTTTGCACATAGCTTTCTCCCATTTTGACGGTATTATCTACTTTGCTGCCTTGCTTGGAGAGTTTTGATGCACCTGTGCTGCATAGAAATCCATAGCTGCAAACAGAAGTACTTTACAAATGGCAACAAAGTCCACCTCTGGGCTATCTTACTGTATGTTCTTCGTCTGCTGTGCTTCTTTGTTGTTCCTCCTTTTCTTTGCTTGTGGATTGCTACACACATTGAGCTGGATCCCACCCCCCTCTGATGAAGATAAAGTGCTGTGCTCTCCACAACTGATCGAAACAGGCATCGGCTCGTAACCAAGCACCGACATTCTGTGGCACCCGCTCTGAATTTGTTCAAGAGTGAGGGTTTGAAAAGAGGCACCCGTCTTCTGCCAACGCCACCTTAAAAGATCTATCCATCGCATAACTGCCAGCATCTCTCTGCTTACATTTTCTTCCACAGCTGTCACTGTAGAGGAAAACCATTGAAAAGATAGTGGTTTGTGCATTGGTCATGATGGTTTTAAGACTCTTCAATGAAACATAGTATATCATTCCATACACTGCCACCTATAACTACTGTAGGGTAAAAAATTAAAGGTAACAAAAATAAAACCCATGACTTAAATGCCATGCAAACAAAGGATGGAGAGTCCCCTGGTTACTTCACAGATTTTTGCCTGCCAAGGATCCACAGTCAAAATACATTGGTTAAATTTATCTAAATATTAGATTTCTAATGTTGGAAGCAAATAACCATAATCTCTCATAGAAGTGGATGTCAAGCATTGCAGGCTGTTTTTTCTGCAAAAGTTGTTTAGTTAATATTTACATAAAAAAACACTAAATGATTTTCCAGGGATATGAGGATGATAAGAGCTATAGGAATACAGATGTAGTTATTGGCTAATTAGGTGCCATGCTTGGCAGAGGTAAAATATATTAAAATACGGTTAAAGAAGTATCATGCAGACAAAAGGAGGCGCATGATGGTGAAGGAACATATAATGAAGAAAACAGGAATTTAAAAACACATGTCAACTATGACCACGGCAAGATAAAGGGAAATATGAGGAGCATACACATAACTATCACAAGAAGTAACTGAAAACAGGTGAATATAATTAATATTAAACACGGACAGGGTTGTCTTCACTTTGACAGTGATTTGCCCTATGGAGAGGAAAGTTAGCTGTGGAAACAGGGACCAATTCCATCTGGTGGAACTCCCCTACCAAAACTTGTAGTAAGTAATTTTTAGCGTGTGATTAAGATACTTAAAGAGTAAGCAAGTCCTGTTTAATATCTTCTGGTGTGGTTGTACTGCTATGGTTTCTTGAGGGTAAGTACTAATAGCATGCCAAATTCGGAAGGTGCTTGATGGGGAGTTATTATTTAGTTAACAAAAAATAAACTGAACGCTCAAATAACACATCCTAGATCTGAATGAGGGAAATATTCTCATTGAATACTTTGTTCTGTACAAAGTTGAATGTGTTGACAACAAAATCACACAAAAATCATCAATAGAATTCAAATTTATTAACCCATTGAGGCCTACATTTAGACTCACACAAAACTGTTAGTGAAAAGAACACTACAGGCTGATCCAACTCACTGCAATGTCCTTAAAACAGGACAAAATGAGCCTGATGGCCTCCACACACCATTATGACCTCCTTACAATGACTTGACATGCTCCTGATGAGGTGTCGGATGGTATCCGGAGGGATCTCATCCCAGATCTGTACTAAAGCATTCACCAACTCCTGGACAGTCTGTGGTGCACCATGACGTTGGTGGATGGATTGAGACATGATGTCCAAGATGTGCTTAGTCGTTTTCATTTCTGGGGTACAGGCGGGCCATAGCTTCAATGCCTTTATCTTAGTGCAGCTGCTGACAAACTTCAGCCATAAGAGGTCTAGCGTCGTCCTTCATTAGGAGGAACCCAGGTCAAACTGCACCACCATGTGGTCTAACAAGGGGTCTGAGGATCTCATCTTGGTACCTAAGGGCAGTCATGGTACCTCTGGCGAGCACATGGAGGGCTGTGAGGCTTTTCAAAGAAATCCCACCCCACACCATTAATGACCCACTGCCAAACCAGCCATGCTGAAGGATGTTGCAGGCAGCACATCGCTCTCCACTCTGTTTCCAGACTCTGTCCTATAAGTCAAATGACCTCCTCCACGTCTGCTGGTGTTCTTGCTTTTCTTCTGGTAACGCCTTGAGCTTCTGGACACTACGCTGACAGACACAGCAAACAATCTTGCCACAACTCGCATTGATGTGCCATACTGGGTGAGTGGCACTACCTGAGCCATTTGTGTGGGTTGTAAGGCCGGCTCATGCTACCACGAGTGTGAAAGCATCACCAACATTGAAAAGTGACCAACCCATCAGCCAGAAAGCTTAGATACTGAGAAGTGGTCTGTGGTCCGCACCTGCAGAACCACTCCCATATTGAGTTGTTTTACTAATTGCAAATAATTTCCACCTGTTGTGTATTCCATTTGCACAATATGCAAAATTGATTGTCCGTGTTGCTCCCTAAGTGAACAGTTTGAATTCACAGAAGTTTAATTTGATTGACTATGTTATGTGTTCTGTTTATTTTTTTGAGCAGTGTACATACAGGGTATGCACAACAAAATGTCTTAGATCAGATGATTACAGCCAGGCAAAGGAACAAATGAAATTCATGGGGCTTAACAAACACAGTAAATGAAAACAAGTAAAGATGATTAATATAACACATGCACAGAAGAACAGTCACCCTATTTATCACCTACCATTCGATATTTGGAGGCTGCAGTGCAGCTATTTTCATTGTGGGAGCCTTGTTTTGGTGTTTCTTTGAAAGATTTACATTCGTTACAGGATCACTGAGTTTGATTATGAATAACATCAATGGAAAATTTCTCAGCTTGCTGTCTCTTGATCTTCAGTAGAAAAGGTCCTGGCTCTCATTGGCAAACACATTACCGGCCACAAGGCCATGAGGACCCCAGCACAATCTGAGAGTACCAAACTGATTTATGAGTTTCTCACTCTGTGTGAGCTGCCATTATTATGCGGCCAGCTAGCCGGGTCTCAAGCAGCCCCATAAAGGTTATTAGAGGTGCTGTAATCCATATGCAGCCATATGGAGACACTGAGGAGAGATGAGCTGTTAACGGCCATATTGTGGATAAAGCCCCTCGAAGGAAGTTAAACTCCCTTCTACAGGGATGGTCAGCAGAATTCAGAACAAAGAAGAAGCTTTACTTTTTCCTGTCCGCATTTTAAATCTGAAATCATTGAGCTGGATTATGTCAAAAGTTATCAGCCCATCCTTAAGGCTTGGGTTCCTTCCCCTGCCCGAGTACTGTTCTCTGGGGAGAGAAAAATGGATATTGGATTGACTCAATCTTTCTGTACATTCAGGCTCTGTCATGTAAACTTATTTTCTTTCTTAAATATATATTTATTGGATACACACAGCCTGTAGCTGAGCAAGTTGAAACAGCAGTTCTGACTTGAAATAGGTTAAGGTATTTCTAATGATTTATCAAATGGAACTAAAGTTCTAGAAATAATTCAATAAATTACTGTAATTTACAAAAATTGTATTGAATGCATAAAACCGGGGAGCATATCAACATGCAAGCATATTCACCAAAAACTGTCGTATAAAACAGTTTAAAAAAAAGTGTAATCAGTAAAAACAATCAAATCAGCAAATATTTCTCAAAATTTTTAGTTTTCTGTTTTTCACATGCTCAGGCTTCCCTGAAGGACGCAGTCGGAAATGTAAAGAATCACCCCCAGATTCCACATCCTCCGTCACCAGGCCGCCCCGCTTATGTACAGCATGCAGAGGACTTGGGCAGTCATGTTAATCAATGAGAACTGTTCCACATCCACCGCTACTCCTCTGCATGTCACCATCCAAGTACATATTCTCTGTCCTTCATCGTCAAAATAGCAAGCTATTTTTTTTGCTCTGCTCCGGATGGCCAGGTCAAGATAATTCTTATATATTCCAAAAAACTAGGACCGTTATTATTGGATGCAAACTATTGGTACTTCAACAAACAAAGAAGCAGATTCATGCCATCTCCTTTAAAATATGTATTTTACACTCCAAGGCTTAAAAGTTTAAACAAATCTAGTCACAACAACTTTCAAGTGGGCATCTCACAACTTCAAAAGAAATTTCTTTTACAGGCATGGATGAAGAGATGCTGTGTTTGAAGGTAGAGAGCAAACCAATTTTGTATGATCCAAGTTATCCCTATTAAAAAGATCCACAATAAAAACAAAATTTTTGGGCAGAAACATTTGCGATCGATGCTGATGATGAGTTTTACTTATGTCATATCAAATTAAACGTTCATTACGGCATGTTTTTGTCCCATGAATTAAATACTGCTGTCCTCAAGCTCCAAGGAAGTCTGAGCGGAGCAAGACTGGAGGAACCAGGGAGGCTGTAAGCTTTCCTTTGCAAAGGCGATCTGGAATGGAGTGGTAACGGAGGATGTAGAATCTGGGGGTTAAGTTGTCAGCCACTTTCCTGGGCAAAAAAACTTGGATTACAAGCACACATAAATATATCCTTTGATTCCCCTCTACAGTTTTGCTTATTAAATCATGTGATAATTATTTGAGGGATTGAAGCCATAAAACTAGGAAAAGATTATTTCATGGTTTTCTTTTCAAAATGTTTTACCCACATTCAGACATTGTTAAAAAAGCAAGTAAAAGTTTATGATGCTTTTTTTTTTTTTACAAAAATGTAGTAGTATTCCCCATTTTTGCTTCCCTTTTGAAACTGTGCGAGCAGACTAACCGAGATAACCGTTGAGTGTAAATGAAATGCAGCTGAAATGGACCATACCAGACACAACGGATCCACGTTTAATCTAATAATAGTTCAACAGCAGGGCTCGGCATGGGTCAGTTGTGTCTCGCTTCTCTGATAGCAAAGAACACATGAGCATATGGAGGATAAAAAGTGCCAAAATTAAATAAATAAATACAGCATTAAATAAATAATTAAATGTGTCAATAATTAATTAAATGTGGAATTAAATAAATAAATGTGTCATTCATTAATTAAAACCACATCACTAATATAAAGTGCCACAATTAAATAAATAAATACAGCGATAAACAATTATTTAAATGTGGAATTCATTAAATAAATAAGGAATTAAATATATAAATGTGTCATTAATTTAATAAAATACGTCTTCATTTCATCAAAAAAATATTTATAAATTTTTCAGTGTGCATTTAATTATTTCATGGTCCTGTGTCTCAGTGCATCGAAACCATTAAAAGAATCTGTCAAACTCACTTATCAAAGTTAGGGGGCGGGGTTAACGCGAATCGAGTCGCCACCTACTGTATCAGAGTATGTTCACAACCTGTGGATCACAGTGTCTGTAATCGATTTGCTTCGCCTTAATGTGCAGGGTGACCAATCAGGTGTTAGATAACCGCCCCCTAACCTTATTTATTTAATGAATTACACATTTAATAAATTGTTTATCACTGTATTTATTTATTTAATTGTGGCACTTTATATTAGTGACGTGGTTTCAATTAATGAATGACACATTTATTTATTTAATTCCACATTTAATTAATTATTGACACATTTAATTATTTATTTAATGCTGTATTTATTTATTTAATTTTGCCACTTTTTATCCTCCATATGAGCAGACCATGTTATCTCCTATTTACAGTCAGCTGACTTATTACGCGGGTTTATAGGGATGCCTGGCTTTGCAATTCACAGATCTCTACTTGTTCAAAATTAAAACTTTTTCTCAGCCTATTAATTAGGTAACGCCTTCTTTTACAGTACATCAGTAACTATGCAATAACATGGTAACTTAGCAAGTAACATTATATAACTAGATAACAAGAAACATTTTATGGAGAAATTTGGTAAGTGCTGAGCTTCAAATTTTAGGCTGACAAGGTAAAGTCCCACCTCTCGGTGAAATATCGTCAGATTTGTCACTTTGGGACATAATATTATTTGGGGTCATATTTCACTGCGTACAGAGTCACTACGTGGAGGACGAGAGACACATTATGTGGCAAGCCGTTTTAACATAATTTTGCAGCAGTACTCAGTGAATTTTAACTGGCAGCTACTCCAATATATATTTAAGTAAAAGTTAGGAGACTGTTTGGTTAAAAAATCAGAGATGCCACCAAAAAATCCGTTCGTTACATACGGAGCTTTTTCAGCTAAAAATGCCAACAGAGTGAACGTTTATATAAGTAAAAAAACGCTAGGCTTCTCAAAAGAGCATTACTCAGAGTTATAGATCAAAATTGACACATATCTGTTGTTTTTATCATTGAACAGAGAATAAGTATGCAGAGCTTCAAGGGATCTGGACAATGATTTTCTCTGGCATCATTATATTGGTAGACAGGTTCATAAATCTGTTTATAAGCAGAGCAGAGACACAATTAGGGACAGCTGCTGATTTAAAGGTGAAACAGATTTACTGGAATATGCAACATGCAATAACATATATCTCCAAGTTTAAAAAAATATATGCTATGCTATAATAAAATTCAACATATCTTTTTGTCTTTTGTAGTTCGAGACTCAGAAATAATAAAAATCAGCGTATAAATGATTTTTGAAATATAAGGTTCAATATACAGACTTTGGCTGTCAATGACATATGGGACTAATTTCTAAACTTGATTTTGCTGCTTGTGAAGGGGGATAATCACTGATGCAGCTTAAAGGGAAGCCATGCATGGATGAATGGATGGAATTGAATTTGTGTTCATACTAGGGATGCATGATATATTGCTGTTGGCATCGGTATGGTCTGTTATTCGTAATTTCTTATACTTTAATGTTTTTGAGCCCTTTATAAAATAATGCACTAAAGGCAGGCATCTGTCTATAACTATAAATACCACAGATGTATTGTGGTTCTCTTGAGTTCTCAACAATAGGAAAGCATTCAATAAATATATGTTTTAGCTCATTTTTGGAAAATACATACCCTATTGAAAGCGTTCCGGTTGAGTAGCTGTAGGTCCATCAGCCCCCACCCTTAGAGCGTCCCCACCAACTTTTATTGCAAAGTTACACCCTTGATGCAGGTAATTACCTGCATATATACCTTAATCTTGGGGTTTTACCAAATAATTTTTTTCTTGTTACCAAGTAATATAGAGTGACTTGCTATCTTATTACCATGGTATTACATGGTTATTGGCGTACTGTAAAAGAAAGTGTTACCATTATTAATATGGATTGGGTAAAATCGCTACCAAATTAGATTAATTGTTTTAAGCAAAAGTTTGGTTGGACACAAAGTCCAGATTAGAAACCTTTGGAATAGCTTTCTTTTTGCTCCTCATTTCCCAGGTTGCAAAAGCAGTTTCACTGTCTGCTTGAGATTATGTCACTAAAATGACAGAGAAACAGTGGAAAAAATAAATATATATATATATATATATATATATATATATATATATATATATATATAAAAAGATAGTTTATCATAAACAACAATCATTAACAATTTTTGAAGCTCCGTCCAACGCGCGTCAGACACACTTTTGCACCGCGCAGCCAGAGCAGCAAAGCTGCTTCAGCCACGCGTCAGAACTAACTGGTACAAGCAGCAAAAATGAAGCAGCAGACGCGATTTTGCTGCTTTTGCTGCGTGAACGTAGCATAACTGCACAAAGATTGCCACTGTGCTAGCAACGAGAATGCTTTTAACTGGGGGGTGTAGCAGTTCTCGCCGTAAAGCAAGACCGACTCTCACGAGACTTCTGAGCCTGTGGGTGCGGGTCGGTGCTCCTGCAGTTGCAAGTGCAGTATTTCCCCCAGAGACCACCAGGGCGGCCGAGAATACCTTTGTTCAACCTGAAATGACTCATTTAATCATCCATAACGTTATGGAACACATAAATTAACTGAAAAATGTTGCATAGTGTGCCTTTAAAGGAACTTAAATGAAAAAGTAGGTGAAAACAATTTGCCTAAAAATCACTGATTATATGTCTGACTATAGTTATGCGCTCCGCCAGTAGGTGGTGACATGTTTACATGAAGCTTTATGAAATGCGTGGTTTGTTGAAGCATTTTGCCCAAACAGTTCAGATGCCTTATGAAGCTTCATCTCACCATCACCAAGGGAAACCTTAAGGCAATAAGGCACATAAAACACAACAAACCAAGCTGGGGCTCAGAGGCTTCAGCTACCACTTAAAGCAATAATGAGGCTGTGAGGAACTGGCTGTAAATGCTTCTCCTCAATGAACGTCAACTAGACGCAGGTGCCCCTCATTATAGGCTTGCTCAGCCAATTTGCCTGGAAAGAAAAGGGAAGAACCCCAACAGATTATTCTGATTCTGAAGAAATCAAAAAATGTATATTGCATTTTCTAATTGACAATAAAAGTGTCATTGCATGTGAAGCTTGTGCAAGCTTTGTCTAAAAGTTGCGGTTTGCATCGCTTATACAAGCTTACTTTCCAAAAGAAGATTTGAAATTTTTCCACCATGTCAGACTCACCACCGGTAGCTGAAAATGGGGACAAGCACGTAGGACGGCCTTACGTAAACATATCAACAGAATGATTGACAATTAAGAGGACAACTGTTTTGATGATCCACCCGGAAAAAGAACATCCTCCACTATCCTTTTAAATATAATTGAATATTTAGAAAGAATAGACATGGGAGCAGACATCTTTTGCCACAATAGAATTATATTTTCTCTATTGGATTAAAAAACAAAATCATTCAAATATTACAGTGTTCTGTGCAAGGATATCTTTTAAATTCTTAAGCACTAACCTTATTTTGCAATCTTATATTGTGTCAAGGTGGTGTTAAGGTGAGAACCCGGTGGAGATAAATCCAGATGTTTAGAGCATTATCTGCTTCTATCACCATTAGCAGATGAAGCAGTGTTTTCATGTTTTTACGGTACTTTGCATTTTTTCTAGATTAAACATTAGTTATTTTTATTATTTATTTCTTTTAACTGTAAGACCTGGGGCCACAGTGGCGTATGATGTAGGAGTTTGCCCTGAAATCAAAGTGTTGACGGATCAAGCCCCAGCTCTGTCTTTCGGTGTTATTGTGTTCTTGGGCAACACAGTTCACCCGCATTGTCTGTTTATGCTGGTCAGAGGGCCCGATGGCGCCAGTGTACAGTAGCCCCGCTACATTGCAGCTGTGGCAACAATGTAGCAGTCATCACTGTGTGTATGAATAGATGAATGACTAATTGTAGTTTAAAGAGCTTTGGTAGTGTAATGGGTTTTGGTCAAGTCTTCTGACTTGAAAAATTGCTATATGAATACAGACAACTTACCTATTCTAGCGGCAGTATAAATACTTTGTATTTCTAAATGAATACCTAATATATTATATGTCATTACATCCTCCCACTAAATGGCTTTGAACCTCTTTTTTCTTATACTGCCATCTTCAAAACTGCCCGTAGAACACACAATCTGAATATGTTATTCCTAAAATTTGTGCAGCAATCTTTGTAGATGATCCAGCCTCTTATTGCATGTACAAAAAAAGAAAAAGAAAAGCGCACTTGTAAGTTACCATCTCTTATTTTAAATATTTGAAGATCAGGCTCTTAACCCAAAATCCCTTGGAGCAATCTCGAGTCCCGGCAATATAATCAACACAAGGAATACATGTTAAAAACATTTTTATTGATAGGTAAACTGGTATTGCCAAAACATTAACTGGAATTTCTGTCGGGCGTAGAGCAGTGTTAGTAGCTGAGAACAACTCAGCAATGTTTAGATATTAAGAGACTAGTTTATTATAATCAGGTAATACCAGGTGTGAATTTTGTAAAACAATAAGAATTAACATTAAGAATGCATCTAAAGCCTTTTAAAACCACTTTCAGGCAGAAATTGTAAACAAAAACATAAAAAGAAAAAAAAATGTGATGTTAAAAAAATTGTAAATTCAGGGGAGCTTGTTTATTTCTAATAGCGTATGCAAAGTGTTCCCAACATGTTCAATGCAATATTATGAATATGTTTTTAAAGGTTTTCGTGATAGACTTATAATTGCTTGGGGGGAATTTGCAAGAAAAGCTTTCAACTGAATCTGTTTGACTATAAAAAGAGATCTGTCTTTAAAATGTGTTTTGCAAGGCCACTTTAATGAAAAACATGATGGTATTCTGTTAGTTTTATTGATTTAATTAGACACTTTACATGTGACTTTATTCACAAATAATAACTTCCTTATTTTATATTTTCTGAATAATAAAAATATTTAAGTATATTATTGTGTTGACCCAACAGGCTAAAGGCTCACTGACAGGCTTTTGTTCTCAGACCATTCTTTTTGTAAAACAAAAGTCTCAAGCAGACGTGACAGGGCAGTTAACTACACAAGTTGTCAAAATGGTAGGTGAACCTTGATCAGTATTCCAGTGGAATATCATTCTTTTACAAAGAACAAATCTGATCATGAATGCAGGATATTAATGGGTCCAAATGGTCCTGAAAGACTAAAAGTCACCACATATCTTACAAATCTTCTCTCATGAGAAAAATCTGACCTTTTATCCTGGGACTATACATATTGCAAGTGAAAACAAAGGAACTGATAACATTTTCTTATACATCTAAACATTCATTTGAAGGAGGCATATATTCTATGTAAACACTCACTGACCCTGTTTTATTCACAGTTGCTCTTAGAGATACACTCCTACACATTTCATTTTAAACATTTACTGTAACATACAGTATATGCTATACCAGAGCTTTTCAGCATTGGTTGCAACCCCTATGTTTGTACAGAAGGTATATGTAAGAGGGTTTGGGATTATAGTAGTGTTTGTCCAAAGGTTTCGTTGCGTTTAGGCCAGTGAAAATTTGTTTTAGTGTGAGTAACAAGAGCAATTGTGATTTTTCTCCCAAGGGGCCTCTCATAACAACCTTAGATCACGGTACTACCACCATGTGTCCTTGAGTATATAACGACTCAGGATGCAAATTGTCATTTCTTATGGCCAATATACTTTTTGGAGTTTTTACCAGATCATTGCACAAAGTCTGGCATAAGCTTTAAAGGGGTCGTAGAACGATTCTATAGGGTATTTGATGCTGGTCCTTAAGGTCTCTGAATAGGGTGTGTAACATTGGTTGGGCTGAAAATGGCATATTAGCTGTTCTATGAGTCCTAATGCAAGCCTGGTTATAAGCCCTAGAATGAAATGACAGGTTTTCTTACTTTTATGGTACGCTCGTGAATATTTAGATGAGCTGTGTACTGATTAGTTGATTTACAACGAGCGAAGCTGCTGAGCAAAGATGCATCATAGCAACAAGCACTCACTCACTGAAACATTTAAATTGTTGATATGGTAGGGTGACCAGACGTCTTCTTTTTCCCAGACATATTTCATACTTAACAAAAATGTCTGGGGGGAATTTCAAAATCGTCCGGGATTTTGGTCGACTACAGTGCAGCACATAGCCGAAACACACCGAATTGAATTGAATTGAAATTTAATTGAATTGAAAGCCTTTACTCTCATTGTACACAATACAACGAGATTTGGAGAGCAGCTCCGTAAAAGTGCATACATAAATAACACATACATACATATACAATACATTGGTGCAAGTCTAGGTTGAGTATGGTAACAGCTTTAGGAAAGAACCTATCCCTGAGTCTGTTTGTTCTGGTCCGTATTGACCTGAAGCGCCTGCCTGAGGGCAACAGGTTGAAGAGATGGAAGCCGGGGTGGGTGGTATCCCTCAGGATGTTTCTGGCCCTACAACGAGAGTGGTAGATGGCAGTCAAAGAGGGCAGAGGGCAGCCAATGATTTTTTATGCAGTGTTTGCCACCCTCTGCAGTCGCCTCCTGTCGGCCTCCGTGCAGCTGGAGTGCCACACTGTTACACCGTAGGTCAACAGGGTCTCAATGGTGGAGCGGTAGAAGGTCACCAGCAGCTGAGTTTTTAGTTGTTCCTTCCTGAGCACCCTCAGGAAGTGTAGCCACTGCTGGGCCTTCTTGACCAGAGCTGTGGTGTTGGCCGACCAGGAGAGGTCTGCAGAGATGTGGATGCCGAAGAATTTGAAGAACTCCACTCGCTCCACACATCCAACGTTGATGTACAGGGGGGCAAGGGCGGCTTTCTTCCGTCTGAAATCCAGGATGAGTTCCTTAGTCTTGTTGATGTAACCGGGAACTTGAACAAGCCATGAGCTGGTCCGGGAACCCCGGCGGATGGGCACAGGGAGTCAGCGAGGGACGGAGCAACCAAACCCGACCTGGTGATGGTAGCCTGGACACCGAAACCAAAATCTGGTACCTAGATATGCTAGCATTGCTATCAACAGCTTAGCGACAAAATATTACTTATCAATTATCAGTCGGAAAAGCCCCTCATTTCAGTAAAAGAAGTTTAGCAAATCCTGCTTTTAACTGTTCACGTTTTTGAAAGCTGTCTTCTGTAAAATGCTTAGAGCAAATGAACAGCTGAGCATCAAACTTTGCAGGGTCTTCTGATAGACAAAAATAATCCATGCCTGTCAAGTCTTCAGATCCTTGAGAATACTGTGAAAATGCGCCCTTTCTATGTGCAGCCTGGAACACTGCATATACGCCCGTGGTTCTGGCTCATTTTCAATAGAGAATCTGCCTGCTTTGTAATTCTTGTAGAAGTAAACCCAACTGTAGGCTAGATAGATAAACTGGTGTCTTACATCTACCTCTATTCATATTCTTGGGCCAGTGAACCAGTGGGCTGGTTTGTGTGTCAATTTCGGGGTAGAACAAAAGTACAGGCCAGAGCCAAATAAAGCAACATCGCCTAGTTGACAGGGCTTCATTTGGATTCACCTTTTTTATGGTGGAAGTTTAGAATTGTGAGAATTGCAGGGAAATGAGGTATCCATGGGGTTTGAACTTCTTTGTACGTCAGTTTCACCCTCTGAACTATCGTTATTCATCTATGACAACGTAAACTCGGTTTTGCATTCTATAAACCCTTTAATATTTTTGCAAGTGTTTTCTAAACACTACATTAAATTAGATCCTTCACTGTTTGCCATAAAAATTGGAGAATTCAATAGATTGTCACATGAAGAATGAAAGGGAAGGTGTGAATAAAATTTCCGTTTTTTGTAATATTAGTTTTAACCTACATTTTTCTCCAGTTATCAATGACTGTCTTTACTCTACCATAATGTTGTGGGATTTGTACACCTCTTACACCTTCTCTTTGATCAATCACAATCTTTTGATAATTTGCAAAGTTGGTGCAAGCAATGTGTTAAGCTATATGAGAAATGCCTGCAAGATTGTTCTGGGACGGATGAGGTTTATGTTAGATTCATCAGATACACCAGGGCTTTTGCAAATCTGACTTCATTCTAAAATATGGAGTCAAATGCATAAAAAATATATATTTTTGTATGTTTTTTTACACTTTTTTAGCCTACTAATTAAGCTCATACGAGCAAGTTATCTCAATGGATAGTAAGCCTACAGTCAGAAGCCACTGATAGCTTGCCAAAGGTAGATTGAGAATTAATAGTACTCAGTAATAAATTGCATTGTGTTTTTGTTATAAGAAAAACATTCAAAACAGACCGTTTCAAAGTAAAAGTTGCAATAAAATTATTTCAACTTATTAAATAGTAGTACAGAGTTACAGTGGCCATAGAGGGTTACCATATACTTAAAGTCGAAGGGAGTCGGCTGTTGCAACCGTTGCATTTCCGAATTCTCCCGAGTGGTGCATGACTTTACACGAGTCATTAAAGTGAATGTGGTTGTTTTTCAAGAGGGCGGGATTGTTGTGGCAGAAGGTTTGCAAGCAAGTTTGATTATGGCCGGTGTCTCGGAAGCATCTTGCTAACCAGTTAGCAACTTAGTGCTAGTAGTTTCCCAATGGGAAATTACATTGGGACCATGTAGCACTAAATTGGAATTAGAAACAACACTGTCAAGGTATGCTATGGACAGCGGAAACATGTAGGAGGAGTGGAGTTTTGTGTCGGAGGTCATGGACTAGTCTCCTCCGTCATGAATTTTCTACTTAGAAGAGGAAAGCAGGGATGAAGATGTTGTGGAAGAGGACACCAGTGCAGAAGCTTGGTTTGGTGTAGAAGGCTTACAGCCATACATGTTTGAGCCCTTGCCTCGCAACGCTGCCAGTTCTGTTGGCTTCACACCTGTCGAAGGGACAGACATCCATCGGCGTGAACACTGGGATGTGACTCAATGGTAAAGTAAATGATTCTTATTTCAACCATTGCGTATATTGGTTGCGACATATAAATCTAGATGCTATGACCGAAAAATTTGATTGACAGATGACTGTTGATATATGATTGGCCAAATGTAGGTGTACAAGCTTAGGTATAACTTACTGGCCTGCATAAAATAATGAAAAAAAAAGACAGATTTTAATTTTCTAAATTTTGGGGCAATATAGTCTGATAAGGAGTACATATATGTAAATGCTTAGGCCAGAATGATTTGACATTTAAATATGACTTCCCTGTGACTTTAAAGAAGGACTCTAATCATGCTTGCATTTCTTTTTTTCTTTTTTTTTTACATGAACTGTCAGCTTAGTGAACTGTCAGACTGGAAAGCTTATTGTTTAAAAACATACAGCTTTTTAAGAGTTTTGGTAATACTCAATAATTACTAATTGAAAAGTTCTAAAAGTCCTCAATGTGCAATTTTAGAAATAAAAGGATGCTATTCACTGTGATTAAAAACATGTATTATCTGAGGGTTCCATTAAAATATACCTGCAAATTAGGGTCAACAGGGAAAATAGCTTTAACATGTCTTAGCAAAAACATTGTAAATACACATAATGGTGTATTATATTGCATGCATTCTTTCTATTTTTTTTTTTTCTTGGCATTCTTGCTGTCGTGGGTGGATATAGACATTTTCAGGAGAGAGAGAAATGATTAGCCAGGGATGCAGTAATGCCACATGTCCGTTCAGATAACCACAAACACTTAAGCAGTTTTGTGGGAAGTGATGAAAACACTCTCACTGACCATCTGCCGCAGGGCAATCCTCAACCCTCTGCAGTCTGGATGGAAACAGAGGCAGAAGGCTGGTGCCCACTGTTCAAACTGAAACAAAGATGCCTTCCAATTGGGAAGTTCATCCTTGCCCAGTTACTGGTGATTGGAGAGGGAGTTGTAGCTAGAAGGAAGTTGTTTATATTAAAATCTCAAACTGTCACTGCTGATATTTGAAAGTATGGAAGCCGGTCGAATCCCAAATGCCATGTCATGCAGATACACACATGCATATACTGTATGTGCAGTTCAGCGAGCAAGAACACACTCACCTCAAACCATGTCATTGGAGAAATGAGCCATGTGGAAAATGTCTATGTATACCATAAAGGGCTTAAGTTGATTGTAATTAATCGTCAAACTGCCACGGTGCAATCCCTCCCATAAGATTATGCACGGCAAGCAGGGCAGCATTAGTCTGCAACCTAGAACATGCAATAATTCTTTGAAATATTAGGCATGGTCATGCTAAGCATCAATATATCTCTCATGTTTTAAATATGATGGCAATTTCTATTTGACATAACATATTGTTATGAACCATCTTCCAAATATACCATACATTTACCACCAAGTGTGAAGAGACAGGATTATTTTCTTGCTTTGTTAAAAAAATTACAGAATTCTGAATAATTGATAAATGCTTTAGATTTTTTTATTACTTTAAAAGTCAAGACAACCCAATCTGTACAATATGACGTCAGTATTTATTAAATAAATAGTCATAGACACTTAATGTATAATGCAGGCAAAAATATACTGGTTGAGTACCTTTTTTTTTTTTTTTTTTAGCAAAAAGCAGTTTGATTTGGAGAGAAATGCAGAAAAGCGTATCTGTTTGCTCTGACCCAATAGTACAACCCAAACGAGGAAAAAGTATAGTGTAAAGTAAATATTTATCGGCCGTAGTAGCCCCTTGGTTTTACCTATCAGATATGTAGACAAGGTTAAACACAAAAATGTGGACAGGAGAGCATAAATAGTTTATAGGGAAATACTCAGAGCTCGATGTTTAGTTTATTCCCTGCTGTAAATTGCCCAGAATAACTTGTCTAAAACAAAATACAAATACCAAAAAAAAAAAAAAAAAATTAAAAATCAAAGAGGCACTAAAAAGCTCACTCTTTATTTAAAACATAATCTGTGATCCAAGACACTTTCTTACTTCTCAGCCAGGCTTTAGGCTGGTCGGGTGACCTGCTGTCAGAATGTACAGAGAGCAATCCAACTGAGGTTTAGCACTGTAATTACACATGAACAGATGGCCCTGCTGGAGGACTCTTTTCCCTCAGTCCCTCCTCCTTTCAGAGCTTGTACCTGAAGCGCATTGAGCTCTCGCTGCCCTTTGTTACACACAAATTATTGTCCGCAGTGCGAGGGAGGGGGCTTAGTTCACAGTTGGAGACACCAGAGCTCCATCAAGTGATTGTGCTACTGCTGTTGAGCGCCTCTAGATGTTGTTCAACAAAAACCTAGATAATGTGGACAAGGGGAAGTATTTTTTTTTGGTTTTTTGCAAATTTTTTTTTTACCTGGTTTAAATTAGTTCTGCCTTCTCTGACTGCATGAAGAACCCCTCTAAAAACAACTCAATGTAATAGCCTTTCTGTGGACTCCCATGAGGTAAAGGTGACGTGGCTTAGATGTATGGCGAGCCTTGTCCTTTGTTCTCTCTTTGAAACTGTGCAGTTGATTTACGAGTATAGAATACAAATAATGCATGGCTGGTGTTTTGTTGTGTTTCAGAAGGCCAGTGCAGACAGAGGCAGAATCATTCATCACTGATGATTTCTCAACTTTGTTCAGGAAAGGATGGGAAAAAACAAACATATTTTATACAATGTTTAAAGAAACATTCATGCAAAAAAACTACTTAAGGGTGCCACATACTGTATGAGATTAAAAGGAACTTCAGTTTGGAGAGGATAGTGGTTGCAAACAGCAGTTGTATTCTATTCAAAGTCTTTAAATGAGCAGTAGTCAAAGCCATGGAAACTCAGCATGCTCTTGATACAGACGGGACAGCGACAGGGACACAAATTTAGGCCCAGTCCCATTCCTCTCATTTGGCTCAGAAAGCACTTCAGTGAGTTTCCTCCACAGTTAAGTCCACTCAATGAGGGAAATGCAAGTGAAGATTTTCTCCCTAAGAAATGGGACTCCACTATTTGCAAAAGTACACACCAGCCCAGTAGATGGCAATAATACATTGCCCGTACATATCAGTGAGGTGTTCACCTGCGTCAATGGTAAACACAGTGTGACTCACAACCTTCGCTGAATGAGTTCTGGAAAGCCAATTCGCCCGGTTCCTAAAATTATAGAGACACACAACCTTTACACATGAACACTTAAAACCGAGTCCTAGGGCCCAAAACAAGTGCAACTGATAGAAAT
>NW_015150571.1:988554-993499 GCF_000732505.1 Cyprinodon variegatus
GATATCAAAAAAGTACTTCTGGGTGTTGTTCGGCATGGTGGTGAGTAGAAAATTAAGGCTAATCATGTTTTGGGTGTACTATTCCTTTAAGGTAGAACTTATTTGTCACAGCATCTCCAACAACAACTACAAAATACCCATCCGGATTTGGATGGGAGGAAGTACGAAAGTAGATTAGACTTTCTATGAGTTTGGCCGTGTCAATACACAGTGGGAAAAAAAAGTTCTTGATTTCGCCACCACAAGAACAAGGACACATTGCTTGACTCATGTGGACTGTGTAACATGCTAAAAAAAACAACACCTGGTGAGAAAATAATATACAAAGTGTCCATGGATCAGTGGTTCTATGTTTTTTTTGTATGTCTGTTTCTGTCTTCTTTGGCCTTGACAGAGGGCCACTTACACTGAACCTGGTCGGCTGGAGGTTTCTTCCAGAAAAAAAGTTTTTTTTTTCCCCTCCTTTGTCGCTTTGTGCATGGTCGGTCTGAGGGATTGCTGTAATGACACAATGCAAGCAAATATTTACTTTTGCCACATGCAAATTTATGAGGGGAAGCCCCACAAGTCAATGACTGGATGCAATCAGCTTGTTTTCCTAAGAAACATTTGAACCAATCTGACTGTATGATCTCATCTGTTATTAATTTGGGATATATAAATAAACTGAATTAAACAATTTTTTCCTGGTGTTGACATAAAATCTAAATCACATTTATCTTACTTTTAGTTTAAAAAATATAGATGTTTTAATGTCACAGTTACTGAAAAACCAAAATAAGGAAGTACGAAATCTCTCAATCATTCACTATGTGTTTCTATTGCTAAATGTTAGAGGAGTGATTGATAGAACTCCCAGCTGATGTTCTCTATCTGCTTTTGTGTGCTGCCTGCCTGACATTGCTTACTGCAATACTTCAGGTCATTTTCTATAGTGAGCAGTAAGGTGCATTTTCACACCCCAATTCATCATCATTGGCAGGTATTGACTTTCACACTGGTCTCTTTTTGTTTACAAAATACCAGCATTAATCAACTATGCACCTTCTCATTCAAAATAAATGAATAGAAACTTCAACTAGTAAAGTATTCAAGTCATGAACTGGTCTTCTTGTTCCTTCAGTGATTGAAGACCTTCATCATAACTTCACTATAACATGATTCATCACCTCAAAGACACATTGGACATTTTCAGCAACTTTAATAGTAATTGATCGATCAGAACCATTTTCCCAAAGCAAAACAACAATTTTAAAGAATATAATTACATAATTTCTTCCCCATTGATGCATTTGGGCCGTCCTGTGGGTGAAAACAGATTCTGCTAAACTGCTCTTATAAACATGCATACAGTCTCAAGTTTCCTACATCGCATTTACCAAAAGAAACAAACAAACCAACCAAACAAATGAGAAAAAGAAATACAGGAAATGTATAACCGTGTTATTTCAAGGTTATTATTTTTATTTCAATGTATAACCTTGTTAATATTGTAAGATGTCGGATCTGGGGGTAAGTCATCCCCCGTGGAGTACTTTCTTTTGATTGGCTTATAAAAAGGGAGCTTTGTTATTGGTGGCAAACCATTCCCTGCTTAAAAAAATGCATTTGTGTATCAAGGCACATCAGGGGAGTCTCAAAAATCCACACACAAATGCAGTGAAGTTTAAAGACCACTGGTACTTTGTAATTAAATTTTTAATTGTTCATGGACCAGAAATACTTTGGTGGATCTTGTTTTTGGAATTGTGCTGTGCATGTGTGGATCTTGTCCTGTGCATGTATCAATTACATATATGTATTTGTCAAAATTAAGACCAATCTTATAGCCCCCCGGAGAAAACTCCACCAACCGCCAGTAGTATAGTCATAAATTTATCTTAGAAACATTTGTCATTATCTTAGAATTTTTCAATATCTTATAATCTTTTTAATGCAGTCAATAAATAATGTGAAAATGTATCATAACACGACATTTTAAGTGAACATTTGAATAAGAATGTTTGTGGAATTTGATTTTCTTTTATTTTTACAAATTTTTATTCAAAAAAATAACAGCTGATAAAATAACTTTTCCAGCTGTGAAAAACACTTACTCACAAGGCGCTGGGGTCCATTTCAGGAAGCAGGTTTGAAAAATTCAGACTCGAATCCGCAACTCTAAATTGATCTAGCCTAAAGTTGGGAAATCTGAGTGTTCAGTTTCACAACGGCTGCTATCAATTAGTTCAGTCAATTTTACTTAGTTCCACGTAGAGTTATGCACCTGAGCAACAAATATGAAAAGCCATTATCAGTGGAGCACTGATTCAACGAGTCACAATGGCAACAGGAAGTGCCTATAATGCAGAAATGCAACAAAATAAAATAAAAAAGGAAAATGTGTTTAAAAGAAAGAGAAACAGCGCTACAGCTACAGAGAAGAGGAAGGTGATGAAGGAGAAGATTGTTGCTAGAGTTAATGCGTAGGTTTATATGAAGAAGTATATGGCAGGCCGTTTTTACATTTATTAGATCACTAATAACTAATTCCTTTTTGTAGCAGAAACTACATTTTGGAAAGTAATATATATATATATGTATATATATATATATATATATATATATATATATAATACTAGTAAGAATTAAGTTTTACAGTATATATCTAGAAATGTTTACGCATTTTAAGTGGCCATTCTGACATTTATCAGCTTGAATGAAAATGTATTTATGAGATCTGAAAAACATTTTATCATAGTTAAAATAATTCAAATGCTGATCAGTAATATTAGGAATTTGGAAATCTGAAATTAATTTATAGACATCCAAAATGTATATTCTAGATTCTGTTTTTTATTCTAGATATTGAGAATGCCTTGGGGTTCCTCCTGAAGAGCTGGAAGAAGTGGCTGGGGAGAGGGAAGTCTGGGCCTCCCTTCTTAAGCTGCTGCCCCCGCGACCCGACCCCGGATAAGCGGAGGAAGATGGATGGATGGATGGATGGATATTGAGAATGTAATTTTGTTTGAAAGGGTCATTTAAGCTACGTTCACACTGCAGGCCTTAATGCTCACTTTCGATTTATTTGTGAAATCAGATTTTTTTGCGTTGCCGTTTACATTTCCAAATATATGCAACTTGTATGTGATCTCCTGTATGAACTGCATTCATAAAGCGCAAGTGTCCCACATGCGCAGTCGAGGACATAATGATGTTAAAAGCCTGCATGCTCTGTGTTTACAGAAGTGAAAATGGATGGTAGTGCTGGAGAGCATCTAGCGATGTTTCCCAACCTTTAAAACGCAATCTCTTGATTATAAATACTACTCTCTGCATCATCGTCTGCCATGGTTGTTGTTTTTCTTGCCGCTTCTGAGTAGCAAGACGCAGAATAGTGACCTTTGTCTGGTATTAATTGTATACAGGTTGGATGAATATGACCTGCAAGATATATCTGCACCTCTTTGATGGCATCCACAGTGGCACTTTTGGACTGTCTGCCAGCTTTAATGTCCAGATGTTGCCAAAGGTTATCTAAAAAAAAATACTAATTAGCATTTTACTATATGATTTCCAAAAAACAAGAAACCAAAACTGTTGGATAACATGCCTGGAGTGGATGCAGACAGCTGCTGTGAAGATGGTTTTGTCTGGTGCTTTTTTTGTGCATCTGATTATGAACGCGCATTCTGTCCTCAGTCTACTGATGGCCTTATATCATATATTTTATATATAATATATATAATTGCTAAGGGAACAAAAAAGTAGTGCTCAGTTTGCAATCACTCTGTGTGAAATAAATCTAGTTTTACATGTAATTAGATTACTATAATGAACTATTTGTCTAATGAGAAGTGGACATACTGTAAATTATCTCATTAAACAATTAAATAGTATATTTTGGCTCATTCAATTGTGTACATCATGTGTTTCTTGTTTTCAATGCATCAACTGAAGTGTTTTTGTTTTTTTACTGAAATACTACACCCTCACCAACTTAATGTTACTCAGCTCCTGAAATTCTTTCAAAATTATAATCATACTGTCCAAATGAATAAATAACACATAATATGCATACTCTGAGTAACAAAATATTCAAATTACTTTGGAGTCAAACAAACTTGGCTGATACATATTTTAATTAGACCTTTCCTATGAGAGCTCATTTGTTAATAATTGCACTAAGTTGGAATATATAAGGAAATGGAAATGTCTTGTAAAATATTTTTCTGACACTGTAAACCTCTAAATTCAATATATTTTTGTTAGAATATTATCAGATAGACCATAAAACATATGATTCTCATATAAAAAGTGTAGCATGCATTTGAATGCATCCCCTATAAGTCAATGTTTTCTGGAGTTACCAGCAAATATTTCCATTATTTGAAGGCAACAAATTTTGCTAGATTAAATTAAGGTCATGAGAGGAGATTGATGCATTTGCACATCTCACTGTTTAGCCTTTTACTGTTTTGCTAATTTTTAAAATTATGCATGTTTTTCCCTTTTATGTCACAAGAACCAGTATTGTCTATCGGATAAAGTCCCAATAAAAGATGGAGGTCTTTGGCTTTAATGGGAAAAATTGTGATAACTCCAAAGTGTATGAAAACTTTTGTAAGATACTATATTTCTTAATACTTTCTTAGTATCTTTGATAAAAAAAAATAAACCAATATAAAACATTTTGATTGGCCTCTACTCTTCCATTCAAGCATCATATGAAGTTCTTTCTAATAATGACTTGATCCCAGAATGACCCCAGATTGTGCCCCCCCCCCCCAAAAAAAAAAAAAAAACTTGCTATTTGCACACTTTGTCTATTGTGAAATAAAATCCATGCTAGTAGAGAATAATCCTTCTCTAAGGAGAGTTCAATCAATCTTCCCCTTACGAATAAACAACCTCCTATGAAGGACAAAGAGGAGTCCAGGTTGCAGGCTTCATGGCTTTCAAGCTG
>NW_015150571.1:993593-996009 GCF_000732505.1 Cyprinodon variegatus
CATAACAGCTGGCAGCATCACATTATGTCTCACAGATGGACATGTACTTGTGCCCCCTAACACCCCTCCCCCCCGTCCCCTCCTTTACTTCCGATGTAGCTTCCTATTATTTGAATTATCTGCTACTTTTATCATTCTGTCACTCCTAAAATGTATGGCTTCAAATTAAGGAATTTAATCCAAAAACAACTAGCCATGTTACAGTAAATGAAATCATCAGACTTATCCTAATGTATTGTTCACAATTTACCCCACCAGCATCAGCAGCTTCTCTTTTGAGCCAGATAATGACCAACAAATTCCCAGTGGAGTTGACAGAATGCAAAATGAGAGGTCAAGGATGCATAGGTCAGTTGCATCTTGGCAGCTTTACTGGGGATGTCAGGTGGGTGTTTTCATATTATCAGCTTTCTGTAAACTCAAAGGTGAACGCTGTTTTTTTCTCACTATATAGCGCATAAAGCTTCACAGTGCAAATGTTTCACATTTTTTCCAACCTTTTTCTTAGTTGTCTTGCAAGAACAGAAATTATTGCCTTAGCCCCTATCTTGGATGTAATTGAGCTTTGCACACTTTTGGGTAAGGTCAAATATAAGAACTCATAAAAGGTTTTTAGAAGATAATGAAATCATCTACAATGTGAATATTACTGTTACCATTGCTGCAAATGACTATCTTGCACCACATCCCTAGAACTATTCTGCTACTGGCCCATAGAGTGGGTATAGTTCTAGAGAGAGACCCATCTGCAGTCAAATACACAGCCATATATCAAGTCAATACCAGAAGCCATTTCCTTACTGGGAGTTTCCTCTCTGTGTCCTTTTTGTAATATACGTAAAAGTCATCAAAAAAAAAGTCTTGATTAGCATCCAGAAACTCTGTCCAAGAAAATATGCTATAATGGTGTGTACAACATTTTACTGGTATATGTTAAGTAACCAGTGTCAGAATTTGTTGATGTGTTTTCATCTATCCATAGGTATTTTCAATTTTGCAGGAAGTTTATGAAAGGAGGTTATTTTGAATTATCAGCAACACAAAATCAATCAGCAAGAAAGGAATTTGTTTTTAAGATTTTAAATAAATGAGAAAAAACTTCCTGATTCCTCTGCGTGTAACCTTTGTCTGATTTAATAGGGATGGGAAAAGTTACTTACTTCAAAGTAAGATTTGGTTACAGGGTGTAATTGGAACTGAAAAAATATAAATACACCTGCAAAGGTATTACAAAACCTAGCTAATATCCTAAGAGTTTCAAATTGATGTAACAAACATCTTACCAGAAGAGTATTTCCATTGCTTTCGATTGCCATAATCAACATAAATGAAAACTAAAATAGGTGAATTCTAGGAGGCACTGTTTGTATCCTAATGTAATAAAATACTATCATAAAAAATGTCCTTCAGGGAGAGATTGCTTGAAGGTGTAAGCACTATAGCATTCCTTTTTTGCCTAATTTCCCCCCGTTTTTTTTTTTTTTACAAAGTAAGGGAAACAACAGATATTTATTTTCAACATAGTTACATAAATGGATGATAAGAAAATAAACCTACAGATAGATATTTATGTCTTTAATTACTGTACATGAACATATATATAGATATTCTCTCATGATCTTGGTGCTGATGACTGGCTTAATAACTCACTTCATTCACCTGTCTGACTCCACCCAGTTTCTCATTGCCATTCATCTGATCCACCTGCACCTGCTTCCATCTAACCTGCCCTCTAACCAATCATCAATGCCAGATTATCCTCTAGCCAGTGGTAAGAATGTTCTAGCATACCTTAGTGTAATGGATTACCTGATCCTGACCTGTTCTGCTTCTCAACCACTGAGCCTGCCTGTTCCCGTGTGAACTGTTTGCCTGACCTGTCTTTGGACTCTGGCTGGGTTCTGCCTGTTTACTGAACTTGGAACTGCTTCCTGTCACCGGCCCGGATTCCCTTCGGAACCTCTTCAGTTCTCTGATCTGCTTGTTCCGAATCCTGAGCACATCCTTGACGTCGGCTTTGGCTTCGCCCTCTGGATTGTCCTGCCTTCCCTCGTCTGCTCCGATCTGGTCTTCTGCTTGTTGTACGTCCTCTGGGACTTAAACGTGTGGGATTCTATTGGGAGCATTGGCTGCATCTTGTTGGCATCCGACTGGCTCATTTCCACCTCTTTCTCTGGGCACAGACTGAACTAAAGAATCAGCTTAGTAACTCACACATTCATGTTCATCCTTCGTCAGCTCAGCATGGTCACAAACCTGAGTTTTCCTCCTGCAGAGGTTCCTGCATCAGAGGTCCTTGCTGTTACTGCAGATCCCCAATTTTTTGTTAAAGGGACACTATGCAACATTTTTCAGTTAATTAATGTGTTCCATAACGTTATGGATGATTAAATGAGTCATTTCAGGTTGAACAAAG
>NW_015150571.1:996862-1022454 GCF_000732505.1 Cyprinodon variegatus
TTAGTCATTCGCTGCTAAGCTCAAAACAACCGCGCCTGGCTTGACGGAGAAACCAGGAGAACAGCTGAGCATATTTACGACAGTGCACTTTTACTTTCGCCCTCTGGGGGGAGCCTCGCTGGAAAATCAACACCGGTTGCATAGTGTACCTTTAAATTGTTTTATCTGACTGTCTGTCTGCCTGGAAAACTGGGACCCCTGTTCTGAGCCTTGACATATTCATGTGAGACCTAAAAAATGATTTGATAGTTTATGACATGTAGCTTTGTGATTATGATGATTTTCCATGCTTTATAACATTTGTACACCAACATCACTAAAACTGTTGATATTATCAGGTATGTGTCCAAAATAACTGGATTAAACTAATTTACAGATCTTTCACGATAAAGAAAATAATGTTTAAAGAGGAATTTATCAGTTTTCAGCCTGTTTTCAGTTTCATAAAGCTTATGTTGGGGCTAGAGGTTACACACATCTATGCAGTTAGTACATTTTGCTGTCCCGTACTCATACATGCCATCTTTCTCCTAGAGTAGTAACCATTCAAAATTTCCCCAATTTCCTAGCTGGGCCCTTGTCTGGTCCCCTACAATTTCTTTTTAAACAAAATCAATATTTGTATTAAAATATTCTTTCTGTTATGATTTGTGGACCTTAAGATCTAGAGAGAAGTATTATCTTCTGGTCTCCTGTCATTCAGTGAAAGGGTGGAGTCAGAGTAAAGAAATATGCACGCCCCTAAGAAGTAGGGGATCACTCCAGTGGCATGAAGTTGGAGGGGATTCTGCTGGTAGTGGCAGGGAAGTTGGCTGCCATTGGGCTGGCGTTTGACTTGGAAGGGCCATTTTGGATGGCTGCTGCTGTAATCGAGCCCCAACAAAATAACCTTTGGGATCATCTGAGTACTGAAATCTATCCACCATCCTAACACATGCAATATATTGTTATTTACAGGATATACAAGATTGTACATATCTATTAATTAAGATATTAAACTCCTCTAATAATTAATTTGTTAACATAAAGTCACCCAAAATAAATAAAATTGACAGCATGACACACTTTACCTTAAAGTGCTGCAGGAGAAAAACAAAGCATGATGAGTAGGTATCTACACTACATACAGTATATACATAGACACATACATCTAATAGAAACCAAGTGCAACTATTTAACAAGTATAGCATATATTCTTATTACAATCAAAAGGCATGGTAAAATACAACATAAAAAAAAAGAATATGTGGAGAGCTTCCCATCATTAGAAGCGGGGCAATATATTTTTTGATAGTTATACTGAATGTTGACCAATATTTGAAAGAATTAGCATTAGCAGAACTGGCAAATTATTGGAATACAGTTCAGATTGGGGAAGGGGAGTGCAGTGAAGTGCAATCAATAAAAAAGATCAATACAAGTGCTATTAGTTGGTTAATGTGATTGTTTGCACATACAGTATTCTTGTTTTTTGCTTTTCTTCTTGAGATCTCTCCTTTCTTTTGGATCACCCTCCTTCCTAGTCCTGCTATATAGCTAAAAGAAAATGGAGGAGTTTCACTGTCATTTTGATTTCTTTTTTCTGACTATCTTAAGCATTGCTTGCAGAAGCTTTAAACTAGTTTACAGCCTTTGGTATGAACTGGAATTTGATGGATAGCACTTAATGTGATTGACACGAAAAATACTTCAAGTATTCAGTTAGGTATCATCCATGTCAAATGCGGAAACACAGTGCCACAGATGGTATTTCTAAAAAGAGAAGAAAATAAGGTGACAATTCATGGTGAGATCATCTCCACCCAAAGATGTTCACTTCTTCGTGAGAGTAAGGATGGAAATGCTGAAAATAAATAGAGCATAACGAAACAAGAAAACACTTATGACATGCACTATGATTAAAGAGAGAGAGAGTTATTTATATATATATATATATGAATTTCTTTTTTTTCTAGAAAAAAAACTGTTGCTGGAAACCATTGCAGTCAAATCTACAATCATCAGAATCAGAGAAAACATCACACTCACCAACAACCCTCAAGATGTTTCAGAGCTCAACCTGACCTTAAGTGAGCTGTCACATGTCAAAAGGAAATCCCCATCCTGTCTTCTGACACTTATAACAAAAAAGCTTTTCACTGTCTAAAACTGTGGTATAAAAGCGACTTGGCAAGTTGCCTCCTTTTTTAGGATGGAGACAATCTGCTGCCAGTTTGCAAGGTTTCCATGTTGAAAAGCAGCCAGTTCCTTAACAAAACAATAAGGAACCTGACTTGGTGATAATTCCAGGTAAACATGGAAGGTGTTTTTTTTTTTTTTTTTACCAACAATAACAACAAGTTTCAATCTATAAATTATCCCTGTACAGAATTCAGGGCTTGATCACATTTTGATGAACTTATATTCTAATGCAAGTTGTTTGAAAAAAAGAAAAAGGAAATAAACCTTTACCGAAGTGCTAAATTGGATGCTGTAAATCAAATCTGACACTTAAGTCACTAATTAAGAGTGTAAGGTACTAATTAAATTCATTACATAGTGCACTGCAGTAGGAATATCTCCTACTACCATAAAAAAGCAACATTTAGTCTCTAGTTAGAGAGCAAGTTCCCCTAACCATTTGCAGCACTGGGCAGTGAGCCTTATTCCATTGTTTTAATAAACCCAATATTCAATTTGATTTTGTCAGACTCAAATTTTGAAAAAAAGCTAAAAGGGTTTAAAAACTTACATAAGCCTTTTTTAAACAATCTTCATCTTAGACACCCCTGCTTATTCTCAAATGTCAAGTGTCTATGCTTTACCGTCTGACCTTGAAACTGATTTAATCAATTACTTGGCAAGGCTACATTTACTGCTGCTGAAGAGTGAAAATGTGAGCTTTGCTGTGATGCTCTTAGAAGCACTTATTAAAAAGCTATTTAAGTCTTGCATGAACTATTACCAGTTTGTGCAGATATACTTGAGCCACTGCAAGTCATAAAATACTTTACACAGCCAAAAGGTGTAAACAGCTGAAGCATTATAACTAGATGTTAACGCTTAAAAACTGTTTATGCACTCCTTAAATTTTCACATTGGTCTTTTTGAAATAAGTTTAATTTAATTATATTATATTATGTGTGACACAAAGTAGCACATAAAGGTATGTATGACCTGAAAACTAGGAAACTTTGGTGAAACACTTTTTACTGCCAAACTGTGCTCTGGTAGAAAACCAGACAGATCAGAATAATACTAAAAAAAAAAAAAAACAGAGTGAAACATGGTTTCAGACAGCAGGTGACACAGAAGCAGAGGTAGCCTGAAAACACAATTAATCAAGAAACTCCAGTAAGCCTGACTCGAGTCAAAAAATATATATAAAAAAAAGAAAACATTGTTCAACCTCACAAAGTCAATGTCTGTCTGACGATGAGTCCGTGTTTGGTCAGATTATTCTGTAAAGACTCAGAACAGAGGAAGTCAGTCACGCAAGACAGACAGTTGGATAACTTCAAGGGGCATTTATTTAAAAACTGGTGGAACGGATCTGCAGTAGCAATGGCTAGGGTGTCTAGTGCCGTAGACTCTGCTTAAACAGTTCAGCCTGTGTCCTGAGAACATGTGTTGTTTCCCTGATGTCTCCAAGGTTCTGTTTTTTTTTCTGTCAACAATGCGTGATGAGATTGAAGACCCAAGTGCAGAGGTGAGGAGGCAGAGCTGAGTTCTTGAAGATTTAATAAAATACTCACAGGCAACTAAGGCCAAAAATCCAATATAACAAATACAGAAAAAAAAAAGAACCTGAGAGACATAAGGGAAACATGCACGAGGAGCCAGGAAGAGACATTGAACCAGCACTGAGGAAATGCACAGGGAGAGTTTATATGGGAGACTGAACAAAGACAGGACTAATGAGCTGATTGGGAGCAGGTGTGAACAGAGGATTCTCGAAAGGAGCTAGGGAAAAGGAGACAACACAAGAGGGCAACAGAGGGCAATCAAGAACTACCTAAGAACTCAAATAATCCAGAAAACATGGATCAAAGTGAAACTGAAAACTTAAAACATTGAAAATGTAAATATTGTTTGAAAAATAAAACATATGATACTCACATTAATGTTCAAGTTTTTTTTCATTTAGAGATGGTTTCAATGCCTTTGTCCAAACGTCTGCCCTAACCCCTATATAAACCACTATATAGGGCTTATGCCATTTTGTTACTAAATGTCTAGTGGATGAAAAAGTTGTGAGATAAAATTTTCCCACAATGCCTCTTGAAACGTAGTGTGCATCCATGGTCGCTAGATGAGCAGATATATCTTAGAATGATTTGCAAGACCTCCCCTCACATAGGATAATGGGATTTGTTTTGGGGCAAGAAAAAAATAGAGATGGTGCAGCGTTCAAGCAGCTGGAGTCTTATGACTCAAATAGTCTTATGACTGAAGCAAAAAGTAGTGGTCATCTGTACAAATAGTCAGCTTACTGAGTTCACTGTAAAGTCCACTACATATAGGCCCCACTCTTTAAAGGGATAAAGGGGTTAGGGCGGATGTTCTGACACAGCCAATATCAGTGGAAAGTTACTTTAGTTTTGGCATTGAAGGAAGGGCTACACTGAAGGCTACTTCAGGAACCTTTCCTTTTTTCAGTACTCATCATCTGCCTGCAGTTATCTCATGGAAGTGTAAAGTTCAGACACTGCTGCTTAACCACAACAAAGGGTATTAATTTAATAGTATTGCCTTTGTTATATTTTCTTATATACATGGGCTGTTTCTTGCACACCAGTAAAAATGTCGCACATGTTGCATCATTGGCATTGATCCACTGGGATTATTCTAGCATGAAGAACAATGTACGTCAGCCCTTAACATCTAGATACCTCAATCACTATATAGAGCAGGGACTATATAGTGGACTTTATAGTGAACTTATTTCACTGACCATTCAGACACGATCCCTACATTTCGCTCCCAGTTGATCACTTAACTCCGACTCCAGCGAGTGGTGCTTGCATTATTGTTTTAGACACAGCTGTCAGGTAGTGACAGGTAGGTAGCAGGTCGCTGTGGCAGCTAATCCTATAATGCTTTGCGAGGAAAGCTTTCTGCGCAAAGTATTCCGGGATAAATCTGCTCATCTAGTGACCATGGATGATCACTACTTTTCAAGGTGCATTGTGGGAAATTTTGAGTCCACTACTTTTTCATCCACTAGACTTTTTGGTTACTCATTTAAAATGGGGTAACCCTTACAGTATACAGTATAGTGCTCTATGTGGTGATTAGAACCAACATTCAGACACAGCCCATTCCGTAAACCAAATAACTGAAATACTTAGGGGCATATCAGCTACGGTAGAAGTACCTCTGCATTTACCATGATAAATCAGAATAGGAACAGCTATCAGAAATGTGCTGGCAGTTAGGAAGGACCTAAGACCAGTACATTGGATTATTTGTGTTAACAACTGCTTTAATGAGAAAATGTCAGGGGTTTCTTAATACAACTAAATGACAAACATTCAACCAATTTGATGGTTTAATAACTTTAAAAAATCAATTTATTACCCAAAATGCATGCATTGCTTTCCTCAAATATTGATTTATTCAATAATTAAGGAGGAAAAAAAAGGTTTTTGAATGGGAAAGTTGGTTTATTTTGTTGATTTGGTTTTTGATTAAAATGTGAATGAGAGCGATTAATTAATTAGACCCTGTAATTGACTTGATTAAGAATTTAATCACGTCCCTCCACTAATTAAAAGTTATTTTTCTTAATATAGCACAAAAGAATCTTGATTTTTTATTTAAAATTTTGTATTGCTCCCATCTCCCTAGAAGTTAGAAAGTATCATTTCTGCATGCGTAGTCTTAAAAATACACTAGCATCATTTACAAAAAAGGTTAGCAGCACAGCCATGTCCTGCAGGGACTTTACTGACTTTATTATAATAAAATAATACTCTTATTTGTGGTTTAGCACTAGTTTCACAGTACTTGTATCAGACTGTTCCATGTGTTCACTGCAAGTACTGTAGATGATGAGAAATACTGGTAAAACTATTTGGCCCCACACCGGAGCCAAGTGCCAACTTGTAGCGGTATCCTAACTTAAGTACACTGAAACCATCTCTAAGTTAAAAGATTTGACATGAAATCAAAGTATTTTCAATTATTCAGCAGCAATGTTTGCTTTTTCAGCATTTGATTTTTGCAATGTTTAGCTTTACAAAATGTACATGTTAATTGTTTGACTTTTTAATTTCTGACTTTTACTGGTTACAGGTTCATCTCCAGCAAATCTAACATCTGGCTTTGAAAGAGCAAAACAAAAGACGGTAGTGGGAAACCACTGAAAATTTGTTAATGTACATACAGTAGAGAGTGATGGTGAATATGCCATTATTGCAACTGGTTGCTCAGATCAGTGTGTTGCTGCCTGATATGGTCTGTCCACATACTGTATTGTCTTACCAATTTTTGTGTACAGTAAATGCTGCTCCCTACTGTTTTAAACATTGTTTGTGAAAATAAACATTGTAAAAATTGAGCTTTGCACAGACTCTCCCAGACGTTCACACTTGGTCCACCTGAAGTACGCACAGACATCCATGAAGAGAAGTTCACTCAACCGGGCAGCCTTAAGGTATTGCATGTAGCTATAGCAGGGAGAAAAAGGTAGATTGAGCCAACACGTTATGTCAGCATATGCATTTTTAAAAAGTAATAAGGCACATAGCTCCCTTTTATTCATTTAATAACAACCTAAAGTTGAGTGTGAACATCATTGGAACTGGAGAATGAATTGGCTGATATCTAAATGGATACATTGTGTATCCAGTTGCCTAAACTGTATATAACTTATGTAAGTTTAAAGACTCTCAGTTGATCTGAGAGGATTTTCCCAGGATCAAGACTGGTTGCATTTAGGTACAGCTGAATCAGTAGGTTCTGTGCCCTTATGAAAATAGACTGAAATGTACCTTGAAAGCCTGAATATTCATGGAACCTCTGTGTACCATAAGCCCCTATTACGTATTTAAATATATGGTTTTACTGTAACATGAAAAAAAGGTGAAAATGTTCAAAAGGATTTACCGTAGAGCAAATATATATATATATATATATATATATATATTTTTTTTTTTTTTTTTTGTCACGTTAAATTACAGTGTAGCATTTTGGTGCCCTGAGCAAGGAAACCATAATATTAATAATAATCTAACTTTTTTCATGAGAGCTAAAAATGTTCAAAATGACCCAAATATACTATCACTTTTGCACAAACTTTATGCACATAGAAGAAAATTAGACCTTTTTTTTTTTTTTTTTTTTTTTTTACAATATCTCACTAAATATATTTACATGACATACAATTTGCCATCAGTGCAATACATAGGAATGTTGCATATTTACCAAATGTTAGACTCTTTCCTTTATGAGAAAAATAATTCCAATGATAAAAGTGAAAGTAATGTGTAAAATAACATGTGCAACCTTTATAGATTTAGACAGCTTCACAGGAAATAATAAAATAATATCTTAGTATCACCCTATCAACAAAGATTTAGCTTTGAAAAAGTAATAAATCACGTGTACATATATATGTCTTCATACATGTAATGAATTGCTCTTGTACAAATAGGAAATATAACTTTGGCAGTTTATGAGGAACAAATTTATCGGAAAAAAATACAAAATCTCAATATCAGAGTATCAGCGATGTTAAATAAGCTTGCCTTCCAAAGCTCATGTTCACAGTGGTCATTTAGGAAGGCTGGAAGCGAAAATAAAAATAAAATAAAAAAAACAAAACATGAAAACAAAAAGCCAAAGAAACTAAAGTAAATAAATAAGTAAATCCACTCTCTCTGCTAAGACTGTAGCACTGGAGGCTTTTACCAACGTTTTCACGTTTATAAAATTACAAACATCTACGAGGGTTTACATAGCAGTCATTGCCATTTAAAAAAAACTCGGTCTGATTTCAGGTCGACGTAAACTACAAACAGTTTGAAGGCAAGGAACAGGACGCTGATCGGCGGTCACTGTGGAATCATGGGAGAGACATGATTGAGAAGACATGCACAACAGTGCAGAGTGGAAGAACGGGAAGCCATAAATGAAGACTGAGGGTGCAAAATAAAGAGGTCTGCAACAATCAAAACGCCACACGGTTAGAAAATTACTTACACCGGACAAAATAACCAAGCAAATTTCAAACATACTAACTTCACCATAATTCATATATGTTAATTTTGTTTTTGTTTTGTTTTTTTTTCCACTGGTTTGGCACTTTATTGGAACAAATCTCTGCTCAAAAAGACTAAATGTTGTACAAAAGGTATCCATGTCTCATTACAATAACTCGTAGAATATAGTACTTAATAGTGAGCATACGGTAAGTAAACACTTGTACATACTTTAGTTTTAAAATGAACATTCCAACAGATGTTTTACACACATGCACAAAAAACAAACACAACTCTCACTCTTGCTGCTTTGCCAGTTTTGGGCCTCTTTCTCCTCTCTTTGGACGAACTCATTCTGATGCTGTTTCCAGCGTCTATCCCAACGTTGGCTGCAACCATGCTCGCTTTTCTCCACCTGCTATATCTGATCTGAAGACAACACAACTCTTAATACTGCATTTTTTTTCCTAATTTACTTCACACTATGACACTTCCTCCGTTGATCGGGTGTCAGTCTTGAGACGCACAAACTCTTTGGCCACCTCATCATTGGTCCTTTGAGAGAGTATCCTCATGATAGTGAGGCCCGTTTCGTCCATGGTGATGCTCTTAACCAGCGGGTAACAGGCCACGCAGCTGCCCGTTTCTGCCAGCTCTTTGAGCGGGATGACCGTCATGCCGATAATGCGGTCCTCACGGGCAAAGCAGTAGTCTTTTACTGAGATGTGTAGTTCGTAGACCTCTGGACCATGTTCATTACTCAGAACGCTGCAAGAAATGACAAAAAAATATGAGAGAGGGGTTCCATATTATATATTATATCATTATTATAAGTGTGTGAAGTTTGCCGGTTTAAACACTGGCAGTACACTTTTCCAGGGATGGGTCAAATGCAGAAGCCATATTTTCTTACTGTGGATGTAAGGAGAGATTCTCTTTCTTTTTTTTAAACTTCATGGTTATTTAAGTAACATCTCAGCAGAAGCTGTAATTGATTTGACCTATAAGAAGTTCTTTTAGCTGTCGAGGGTTCTCAAACATTTTCAAATAAATACCAATTTCATAAATACAAAGTTTTCCAAGTACAACAATCTTGTGCATTTCAAAGTAGCAGTACATCAGATCCTTTAGAGCTTGCCGTATTATTTCACAGACATAAAACAAAAAGAAAAAAAAAACAATCAAACAAACATCATTAGGGCCACTTCATGATTGACAAGAGGAATGTCCAAATATTAAGTTGAAAAAAAAATTGGAAAGAAGTTCCCTCATAAATTTGACCTAGAGAAAATACTGTTTTGCTCTCCATCCAGATCTTAAAAGTGGAACATAGCTGCTTTGTATATTAAACATATTAGAAAGCATAAAAAAACAGGTGTCATACTGTTGTTATGTTTTGTGCTTTATTTTTCTGTCAATCTGTAAAAAGCGTACCGAAAAAAAGGAAGTCTTATTATAATTATTTCGTGAGCAAACTTTCTTTTGCTGTAGGGGCTTACTGGATCAACATAACACTAGAATATTGTTTTTTTTTTACCAGAAATTTCATCCGGTTACTACCAATGATACTTGTATCTTATTTTAAAAAAACATGGCTGCAGATTACCCCAATCTTATCCCAACTGTCTATCAGAGAAACTGTATATGAAAGCAAACTGAACCCCAACATTTATTTCAGTTCCCAGCTGGATATAACCTGTCAGTAAGCGAGGATGACTGGATGGCATTTTCGCTGTGAAAAGGTTTCTCATCATATGTATGACATGGATGAGACAATTGAGTCATGTTCTGCCAGTGAACATCTCCACTTAGACAGGCCATTATTCTTGGACAGCCAAGCCTTTAAGATTTCTTGTTATTCTGACAATGGGTTAAAGTTAAACATGCACTCCCTGGCTAAACAAGTAAATCATTTGCACATGTCTTTAAAAAAAAAAAAAGAGTAGCACTGTATATAAAACATAAAATATGATTGGGAAATTGTTTTCAGAATAATAAATTCCACATAACTTTTATATTATGTTTAATTAATAACTCTGATTTATGTTATGTTAGTTACATTACCATGTTGAAATTAAAGTGGAGACATGCGGTTGAGGCTAACTGTGATGATAGGAGCAAACAATGTCCTGACTACCTCCTGATAATGGACCTTCCCATCCTATTGCTAAAACCGGGCATACACTGTGCGACATTTTCAATCGTTGCACGCAGCTACAGCTCAAACTGTATGATGTAACCGCAGGGTTTAAACGTTCACAGCTCACAATGGATGTTCTCAGACTGTGCGGCATGATGCTCTAATGCGATCTGCATGCTCACACTGTACGTCTATAAACCACACGTCGGACCCAGCGCAGAGAGATGGCGCTGGTCGGACTCGTCAATCTGGAAGAAGAAGAAGAAGAACTCCCTTGTTTGCATATGCACAGTGCATGAGGTTCTGGTAAATTGGCTGGTAGCTCTCCTTCAACAGCAGAATCTGTCCACGAAGACCTCAAGGGGCCAACTGAATTTCAAACATCTTTGCTTTTCTCTCGACCTTACAATTCCTGATCGGGAGGTGGTCATGAGAGGCTAATTGCCCTTCGTTACCTCCTGTATACTACACAACATAGGATGCACGAGGAGGCTGAAACTCGGCCCGATCGAAAAAAAATTCTCACACAACTGGAAAATCAGCCCGAAAGGGCAAAAAATCTTACAGTGTATGGCCGGCTTAAGGCAGAGCCTGGTCACCTAACATAAGAAGCTCATAACAGCTGCTTGTATGCAAGATCTTGCTTTATCATCATTTATATCTGATGTAGGTGAGTAAGAGTTAAAATACAGCAGTAATGCAAAGGCTTTTTATTAGCTCTCCATCATAATTCCTAGCCTGACGTAGTCCTACTCAATTCTAGTCAGAATATGAGTATGATACTGCTCCATAGAGCTGTGATTATGGGGCGTGTTTCGAACGAACCAGGAAAAAAAATGCCTCTGCACTCAATTGGATAGACCTACAACCAATAAGAACAACGGAGTGCGTGACGTATTTTAAGCAACGCATAGTTGTTGTCAACAAAAATCAAAGCGTGCAGTTGCACGCCTAAAATAAGAAGATGAGCCTTGATCGCGTTTCTCTGTTCCTCTTTTAAAATTAATTTGCTGTCGATATCTTCTAGAACAGACCTAATAGCAGAATCTACACACCTCAACTCTCCAGCGGCAGCCATTGTTGTTGTCACCCAAGCGTGCTTTGGTGACGTGGTTGATTACGTTACTGTTGATCATCTGTCCATCATCGTATAAAGCCCGCCCTGACAATTTGATTGGCCCGCCAGATATTGTGCGAGCATACTCGCGCTACTATTGAGCAATGCCAGACCGAACTTCCCGACCTCAAACGTTGTGGGCGGGACTAAGTTCGGAATGGCACCCAGGCTACATAATTCCTACAAAGGGACACCGAACCAATGCAATGAAATCCCCCTGCTTGAGTTTAGGACTGTTTTATTTCTCAAAAACCTTTAATACAAGACACATAGTATCCTTTTTGAATCATTGGTGTGAATCAAACAATCAAACTTATTAAGGAAATTAGGAAAGTACATCCATTATTCTTTGGTTAATAAGTGGATAAATGTTTCTCTCTGTTGAGTACTTTAAATGTTACTCAACAGTTAATTGTGAGCATAAAAGAAAGATACACTCATACATTAATAGTGATAAGAAAGGTTAAGGTTTTTTTCAGAAATTACCAGATCTTAGGAGGACAAAGGAGAGAGCTGGTCATATTGAGTCATTAAACATGTTCTCCCCTGCTGATCCAGAGCGATCATTGGTGTATAAAAATTGGCAACCATTGTCATCATTCATGCCTATCAGCTAATGTACAACAGTTTTTTATCGGTTGGCTTTAGATTACAGAAAATAAGGTCAGCGGACTACATAGACTTAACAGTTATTCTTCACTGTTGCCACAGCCATATTTCAAAATGACATTATTGGGTGCAATAAGTTTAAACAATGAGGGAAGCATGAAACATCATTTTATTATACTGATTTACCATCCAACTTTTTGCCTACTTCATCTAATTTATGGATTTTGGGATGTGCTGGTGAAGATCTGAAGCCTAGATCTTTAGCCTATCTAAATGTATCAAGTAAAACAACAGTAAATATTAATTGCTGTCTTGGATAAAGTTAGTTTGGTACTCATAGGCGGAAATCATGGTAAATATTTAAACATTTTAAAATGACAATCTTTGGAGGGAGCTCAAACTCTGTGTTTCTCAGCAACAGCCCAAAAACCTGCCTGATCTAAAAAAGAACTGTTTCGAGGAGTGGGCCAAAATCCCTCCTGCAATGTGCAACCCTAATGAAAAACAGCTTGAAACATTTGACTTCTGTAATGTAAACAAACATGATTTTTCTCAGATGTGTAAAATACTTATTTGCAGCGTATCATACAAAGCAATTGTTAAAAAAATCACATATTGTGATAATAAAAAAAAAAATTTATTATGTCTTTCACAGTGGACATGCACCTACGATGACGTATTTTCCTCACTGTAAATATTCAATAAAAGCATGTTAGATAATAAAAAAATAATAAAAAGTTTCCTAATTATTAAAAGATATCGACAACTCACCCTACAAATTGGTTTGGTCGACACATGCACATGTTGTTCCTAAGGTGGAGCTATGGGCTGGTAGTCTGAGAAAGCTCAGTTTGCAGATCGGGTCAAACTAATAATAAAATTCCACCAGTGAGTAGAAGCCAGTAAATCACTTAACACATCACTTGTTCAATAAGTGCAAGAACAGAAACATCCATCCATTTTCTGTCAGGCTTAATCCCAGTAGGGGTCACGAGGGGTACTGTTGCCAATCTCCGGCTGACTATGGGCGAGAGGCGGGGTACACCCTTGACAGGTCGCAAGTCCATCGCAGGATCAGAAACATAAAAAGGGAAATTTTTCCATTTTGTCAAAAACCAGCCACTCATATGAGCTTGGTAACTAAGCAAAAAGCCTAGCTTATGTGACAGATGGGAACAGAGCGAGCAGGGGAAATAGAGATTTTAGAGTTGTGAGAGCCAAACTTTAAAATGTATATGTATTCTTTACTTAAAATTGAGGTAAGAGTTTGGATTATGTTTTGTAGCCCAGTAGTGCTTATATGAATTAAATGTTTGTTTTGATAGATATTTGTTTTTTATTTGTTTGCCAAGATCGCTAAATTATGATTGGTAAAAAAAAAAAAAAATATATATATATATATATATATATATATATATATATATATATATATATATATATATATATACAAAACATTGTTTCACTTCTTTGGGAAAAAACCTGCACTTATTTAATCATGCAATAAGTTTTGTTTTGTAGCGGGCGTGTGCTAATGAAAATATCTCCCATGTGTGTTGTTGCTGTTGTTTGTGAGTGTGTCCAAATGTGAGTCAACCAGGTAATTTTTAATAGTAAAAAAAAAAATAAGAAAAATCGTATTACAGTCATTTTAAGGTCTCCAACACAGAAGCTAAGTAGAAAAACTACAGCAATATAAAGCATCTATAATAAAAATGTCTTTGAGAAAGGAATGAAATGCTTATAAATATGTTTTATAATTCCTTTATTAGGCCATGTCAAGACAGCTATGCACGGAGAGTAAGCAGCAGTTCGACAGACGGTAGAGTTTTAGGTCAGGTTTTTAAGCTTTTCTTTATCAGCATTATGAAATAAGAAAAACTTGTTCAGATGTACAATTATTTACAGCAGGGGTCTTCAATGTTTTCCAGGCCAAGGACCCCCAACTGATGGAGTGGGGACTCCCCAAATTTATATTCATTGTATGAAATTGTGTTATATCAAATTGGTCCTATAGCCTCTCTAATACAAATGGAGTAATGTAATGAAAGTATTTTCACCCTGGGATAATTAAAGTATTAAGGTAGTCTGATTCTGATTCCTGGTTGATGGGACAGGTGTTGTGAATGAAACGGTGCCCAGCTTCCTGTGTGTCGCTGAATGTGTACATTGATGACTGAAAGACATATTCTGCCTCAATTTATCTGTTTACTGTTGAAGATCTCCGATTTACAGTATTATACTTTCATAGAAAAACCTCAATAAGGGTAAAATATGAATTAATAAAGAGCAATACTAAAGCTACAAATATTACTTTCAGAAAAAATATGTATGATACGCTGAAAAGCTATCAGGGAGCAAGAGAGAGAGAAAGAGTGTCCCCCCCAAATAATTACTGTACTCACTGAAATTTCTCTTTTTAGAGAATTAGATTAGATTTCCGCCCCTGAGTATAATACTGTACAAGACAGTACTTTTTTGCCACTCAGTGACATTGAAATCCTTCAGGTGTGGTTAACCTCAGCTTGCTTGGCTCTGCGCCTTACACAGTGTGTGGGGGATTAGATTCACAAAGCAGTCACTTACATTTTCTAGCTGTTTTCTAGGGACTTCTAAATAAATCTAAATAATTAGATCCTAGATAATTAAATTAGATCCTCTCGATAAAGTAATAATAGGGAAGGTTGTAAAGACTCCTTTTGCAAACAGGTCAATTGTTCTTATTTAATTTAGGTTAAAGCAAACAAAATGCAGTATATTTAAACAATGGGGACTTTCTTTATTCCTCTTTCTTGATTTACTTGTTTGCAAAACTTTTTAACAAAAGTTGATACTCACTACTGGAATGTTTCATTGTATTTTGGAGACCAGTTGTTGTTCTTGGTCTTGGTGCTGAATTTGCGCTTCTTGTCAGCAAGGTGTGGACCGATAGCGTTGACCTCCACAAAGGGCCGGAACATAGCGTTGGTCTGCCACATGAGGTTGTTCACTCCAACCACTGAAATTAAGAAGAAACAATAATTAATATTGAAAAAGACCCTGAATGGGGATTTTAAAAGTCTGCTTCCTGTCCAATAATAAGAAAATACTAAAGCTCACAAAAACAACAGGACCTTTTAAAGGTCGAAAGCTGTTAGCAGCAAAAGAAAAAAAAAAACAAACAACTTTTTAATACAAACATGTTTTTAAGAGATGTCAAAAGATGTTTAATTGCTGTTAAGGTCTATTTAGATGGTAAGAAAGAGCAAAGCTTTAGGCAAATAATAGAATGGGTTAGGGTTAGTGACCTTAGAAAAATCTCTGTTTTATCAGTCTGACATTTCATCTCTTTTTCTTGTTACATGGCATACTTAGACATTGTCCCTGTCCTTGTACCCCTAAACTTAACAGAAATTCACATCTGCTCCATAAATTCTTTGAAATTCTGCTATCCGGCAAATAATAGAGTATAAAAGCTAGACCTCACAGAGATAACAGCTTCCTTCCACATGTATTAAAACTCTCAACTGCTAAATAAATATTAATCTCCACAAAAATGAAAAACATATAACTAATTTATGATTTAGATTGACCATAACGCCTCATCAGATTTTAAATTGATTTGATTTACACAAATGAAAATGAAGTGCTAAATATAAATCCAGCAGTATGTTTATTTCATACTTGGCACTGGTTGTTAATTGACCACAGACAGATATGAAGGGCCATAAGTATAGTTCGTTTTATAAAAAAATAAAAACAGACCTAAAACGAAGATAAGACGCTTTTGTCTGACACTGATAAAATGTTGGCAGTCATCTGATAATCTCAGAATAACACCATTACCATCATTACCGATTTGAATGCTATCTGAAAGCATGCTTTCTGGGGAACATAATTCCTACCTTATTTTGTATTTAAAACACTAAACACAAATTAGATAACAAGACATGCCAGGCTGCTATGGTTTTTCTTATATATATTTTTTTACTTATGAAACAATTGTGCTGAACACTGCAGCTCTGATACAACTGTATTTTATAATAATTAAGGTTTCACTGTGATTAGTTTAGGTATGTCAAAATGTTTATTAACCCTCTACTTATTTCTGAAATAACAGTTTCCAACAATAATGCCACTGTAATCTGCAGAAGAGAACACTTCTGATTTAAAAAGACCAAAGGCAGGTCTGAGTGTAGGAGGAATCTCACCCTTAACGCTGATTTTGTGTTCTCCTGTGCCAGGGTGAGAGATTAAAGTCACTTGCATTGACACCTCCCCCACGGATCCATTGGATGACTGACCTGGAGAAACACCAAAACAGCAACAGGAACATTGGGAGATGCATAAGAGGGAGAGTCGGAGAGGAGGCCAAGGAGAGGAGAAAGAAAGAACAGAGATGACAGTAAACATTCAAACCTGTGGGTGAAGCTTTTTATATGGATGAGATAGCCAGAAATACCTCCCAAGAGCTGTGTATAAACACCTTTCCATGTCGAAGCAGAAAGATTATAGCTGGAAGGACGGACTACATCATAAACCAACAGCAACAAAATAGCAAGTACTGCCAGGTTTTTCTCACTTCAGACAAAACAAGGACAACAACAGAGATAAAATGAGAAACAAACCATATTGTGTTTGTTTTGAAAACCATGGAGCAGCAGATGGAAAACAAGAGGTACACTATATAAATATATTATTCCTCATTAAGAAATGATCACAGTCAAGATGAAAAGCAATAAAAATGATGTGACTTCTTGGCTGTATAGTGCCCATTAAGGTTTTATATCCTGAACTGTACCACATTTTTTCCCATTGCGGCAGTAAACTTTGTTGTATTTGATTGTCAGTTTAAAACAAACATTTTCCAAAACCTTTTGCAAATAAATTTGTGAAAATATTGGCATGCATTTGTGTTGTGAACCATTTCAAAATAACGCCCCTACACTATTTTTAGTTGAGGTAAATTTTCTAAGTAACGAGGGCAACTTGACTGAATCATAATCAGAATAACAACAGAATAACATTTGCTAGAAGTTAAATGTATAAATTAAGTGGTACAGTATAAAAAGCCTTTAACTCCTCACTGAGCTTTGTCCAATCAAAACATTACTCCTCAATACTCCAGAAATCCCAAGTTCTAAAAACTCATTTCAGGGAGATGCTTAACACCCCCCACCCCACCCCCGCACAACGAATCCACACCATGCCCCATACATACACACTTAAGGCCAGCAACTTTTCAACAACTGTTTATTAACTAACTCTAAAACAGAACAGTATTGGTCTTTTATTTTCAATTTTCAATACTTTCCATCTTGTAGTCTTGAACATCGTTTGTGCTTTCTGTTTTTCATGGGACTTCAGCATACAGTGCAACCCGCCACGATGTGATCATTCCTCACCATGGCCGGTTCTAGACAGGGGCCAACAAGGGCCAGCGCCCCTATAAATCATGTCCTGGCCCCTGTACTGAAGACATAATACTTAAAAGAAATTGTAATGATGATCTGAGCTGGAACAGACATGGTTACTGGTAGGTTCTTTGGATCTATTTCATTCTTTTCCTTACTATATATTCAAAAACAATAGGGTGATAGCTTCAGTAGTACTGAGATAGAATCCAAGTTGTCATCTGTTAATTTTTTTTTTTTTTTACAATTAAAAAATGCTCTAATTTTTTCAGATGAATTTAACAGTTTTTTCTTGAGTTCTAAATCAATTTTTAAAGAAAATGGTAGTTTTAACTTAAATTAAGTCAAAAAATATGTACAATTCCTAAATTATAAATGTATATTGACCTCATAAAAAACATAATTTCTACTGAATCAAATTGAAAAGAAATTTCCCTTCCTGCAGCTCTCTTGCACTGTTTTTTATTTCTTGCTTTTCTGTGCCCCCATGAAAACCTGCTGGCCCCCTCCTGGCCCCCTGGTCCATTTGGTCTAGATCCGCCACTGTTCCTCACCTTCAATAGACGTGGATATACTTAAGTATATTCTGCTGTAAAATTAGTCCTATATTTTTGTTTTTTACTCGAGGATTGACCCTCTGCCCTTTCACAGGATGCACAGCTTTTAGTGGTAACTAGGTGACTGCCAGAGAGTTACCCCAAACTTATAGGACTGATCTAATCAGCTCTCTGACAACCAGCCGCCTGGAACGCTGGTTGAACAGAGTATCGCTTTGGAGAGATACACTGCACAGGTTTCACCAGAAACCTCCTCCCCACACCCCGATCTCTGTTGTTGTTCCTGCACAATCACAGCAGTTCTAATCCGCACATGGTGTACGAATTATGTCTGATAATTATGTCTGATACTCCGACTAAAAACCCTTCTACACAAAAACAAATAAATCAATTGTCAGTATTCATATTATGTAAAAAAAAAAAAAAAATCTGTGACCCACTGGCTAAATTTTGAGACAAGATTTCTGTTTACTATTCTTAAAGCGTCAATATCATTCAGTTGTCCAAATTCTATCTGAATAAAAACTGAACACTTTGACCTATTTATACAAAAACACAACTCAGGTTTATGTCATTTTTGGTAAATTAATTATAAAAACCAAACGCTGTGCATGGCTTAAAGAATCACATACAGTTCTATATAGGCCAGGTAAGCAGAAACTTTTTCACCTACACACCACCTATCTTATTATAAATATCCTCACCATGAAACCTAGCGGTGACTAACATTAGGACTTTGGTATTATTTTTTTCTACAGCCAAAGGGAAAGTAGTTAGAGCTGAATGAAAGATTGCTCTAGTTAAAAATACACAATATTTAAGAGGAAACTTGTTGGACAGGACCACCTTTTACAGTTGCATTTTCTATCTGCTTCTTTTTCTATGTCTGCTTCTGTCTCCTTGAATCCCAGTCGGCCTCGGCAGATGGCCGCTCACACTGGGCCTGGTTCTACTGGAGGTTTCTTACTTTTAAAAGGGAATTTTTCCTCTCCAATGTCGCTACAAGCATGCTTAGTGTGAGGGACTGCTTTCGAGTCAATGAGTCGATGCAATCAACTGGTTTTCCTTAGATAGAAAACTTTGAATCAATTTGACTGTATGATCTGGTGAACTATAAAGTGCCTTGAGATTACATGTGTTGTGAATTGGCGCTACATAAATACACTAAATTGAATTGAAACTCTTCCAGCTGGACAAAACCTAACTTACAAGAAAATCTATACTAGAACGGTTTATATACGGTAAAAAGATATTAATTTATAAAAAAAAGTCCCATTCGATCGAATCAGACTGACTGAGCTATTCTACGAAAACAAAAGGGCAACAATTGCAGCCTCTACATGGTAAAGCTGGAAGTGACATATTAAACAAATTAAAGAGTTAGTTTTAAAATGACTGTTTATCCTCAAATATACCTACATCTTTTGTGCTGGGTTAGTTATAAATTTAATTCTAATATCCAGTTAATATCAAATAATTTATAAATCAATATGTTTAATCAAAGCAACCTGCCCAGTTACGCCTTAAATACAGTTTCATCAATGGAGGACAAACAGTTACAATGAATTGCTGACAATGTATGTCACTTTGTCTAATGTGGGGAGTCCTTTCCATTTCAGCTATCTGATGTTTTCCTGAACATGTGGGGGAGAAATAAAGATGTTTACTCCTGAAAGGTATGAGGCGGTTCAGCTGACGAAAGGGCGTGTTGATCTGATGTCTAATCAATAAACGCCAAACTCGCAGTGCTTATTACTACCGGTAATTAAGAAACTAGCCAGAGATTTATACTAATGATGCCTGGAGATGCGGAGAGAAGGGCGAAAAATACAGCTCTCTTGCAATGCTGAGGTCTAGTCTGGTGGGAAATTAAACCCCTGCAATGACATATTATAGTTCCAGGATGACAGGATGATAGATTCAGTGTTTTTTTTTTTGATGAGTCACAGAAAATTCAACAAATAAGGAGATGCACAGAGTATCTGAGAAACTGAGAGAGTTTGAGTGGGATTAGATTTGTAAATGAAGATGAAAAGGATTAAAGGCAGATACAATAATAGATGTGTTGAGCAGGATAAAGTTTAACTTGAACAAATTGTGAAAGAAAATGAAAGACAAAGATAAGATGTTAACTGTCACATTACTCTCTTACTATAAAGAAACTAATCAACATTAGACTTTTTAGTAGATAAGCTGTATTATACTCTAGTGAGATGACTATAAATTAAAAAAGTGCTCCTGGGAAGTTGCTGATGAAGATTCTCAGTCATCAAGGTCATAATCATTCCAGAAAAGTTAAAAAAACAATCCTCTGGACATTTTTTCCAAGTTTGAAGACGTTTCGCTTCCCATCCAGTTCAAGGCTTTATAGAGTGGAACAAAAACAAAGTCTTCTTTTTGCGTAAAAAACATATAAATTGAACATGACGAGCGGGTCTGCCCCTTTGAAACGTTAGCCTGTAGCTTTCAAAAACCTACAATTCAGCCATTGAATTGATTCCTTCCCACTATCATCGCAACCCCCACCCCATTATAGGGGAACAGAGCACCTTGTCTCTTCACCCAGGCCAACAATTCCCTCTAACGACCCAACTTTCTGAAATATAGACAGGTTTCGGGTATTACAGGTTAACAAAGAAACCAAATGACCCCTGTTCCAAAGGACCCACCTGTCAATTTGATGTTTAATTTGCATGTGTCTAAGCCGAAAACAATGCTTTACTTTAGTCCACTCTATAAAGCCTTGAACTAAACAGTATTTCTGACATTTTGAATTGAAAAAGCTTCCTGGATGGGAAGCAAAACATCTTCAAACTTGGAAACAAACTCCTAGGAAGTTGAAAGTGTCTCTAGAACCTCACCCCATCGATTAACAGAGATGCAAAAAGCTGGACCACAGTAAATTTGCAAATTCATTAGAATATTGAAATTTAGCAGGGGAAAAAATTTGCATAATAAATAGATTGATTACATTTCATTCATTTTCCCAGAAATTTTGGACACAAAGTACCAATCAACATACAATTTTGATAAAAGCCCATCAATATCTGCACTTATAGGCATCTTATTGGGCAACCTCAGATAAAGGAAGAGAGCACGGTGAATAACCTAGAAAGGGCAGAAGAGGGATGAGTGACTTAGAGGGGCAGGAAGAGGAGAAACAGGGAGTTATCTCAAAATAGCACACAGCAAAAAGCTGTGCAACTCTTCCCATCTGCCAGTCAGTAAAAGCAGTGTGGCTGGTTGGCCTGTTGGCCGCCTGGCAGATGAGCCTTCTCCTTCAGCTTTTCTGCTTCTCTGCTGCTCGCCTATAAAGCATCTGTGGGTTAAGGAAACTGAGGCAAGCAGGAGGTATGAGCTCCAATGCCCCACTGGGCAGCATTCCCTTGTGGGGCTCTTTGGACACCTGAGGGGATTTCTGCCTCGTTCTAGACAGTAATTGGGTGGGAGGTTAGACTTTCTAAAGACATAAAGTGAGACAAGTAAGTAAGTGAGTAAATGAGGTCAAATAAATAATGACAGAGGTAAAAAAAAATAGCTCAGGGGGTTTTAAGATTTACACTTTTCAAAACAGTGGTTGCATGTGCTCAGAATATAAAATGTGGAAAATAAACTTTGATTATATATCTGAGGCTAGAGGAGCAAAAATAACAGTCTTTTTTCCACTCTTGAATAGACAAATGATTCGAGCTGTGAAAAAGAATGAATGCTTGGAAATAAATGCATAACAATGATACAAATACTATAATGTAACTGCATCTGTGACTGATGGGATTGACTGAACTTCCAGCAATCAATTCTTAAACAGAAGAGCTTTAAGCTAAAACAATTGAAGAAAATTGTATTTTTCTTCCACAGAAATAATCGCTGGCAGACATTAGAGAGAAGAAATGGAAAAAAGAAACAACAGATATTCTCTGAGCCAGCTCAGCTGTATATTGGAATATTTTCTACTAGGTGCCATGCTCTTTGAATCCTCACCTGTCTTCTATATAACAAAAAAAAAAGAAAATTCACATATACGTATTATTCAAGTCATGTAATGTTTATTTTGAATTTATATGTTTGCTTATTAAGTAGATAACCAATTATTATTTTTTTAGAGACATTCTTTTAGCCCTTACCTTGAGAGTTTTGGGTGCATATATATTTTTTGATCAAGGCATCTGTAGGTTGAGTGTAAAGGCTGAGAGCATATTTGAGGGATTTCATGTCAGGGCTCTTTTCCAGGAAGGTTTTCTTCAGTCCATTCCCACCAGCATGGAAGTATTGCTGCAAGAAAAGAGGAGAACCCACTTTCTTACTTTAAGCTCTTTAAAGACAACATGATTTTGAAGATAAGCTGAAAGATGAAAAATATCTTCAATGTATTTGTAGAATAGTTTTTACATGTGATTCATAATTCAGACAGGATTGGATAACAATTTTTTTTTAAATGCAAGAGTAAAACAAATATACTTTTTCAGTAGTTAATTACTAAGTTTAATTTAAAGCTGGCACCTGGTTGGTTTGGTGGGTTTTGTGCTGATAGATACAATAACTGAGTATAAACAGAGCTTTTCTTTCCTTAGGGCCCTGTCACACCTTGCCGATTTAGACAGCGGATGCCCGAAGTCCCATAATCTCCTAAAACACTGGCATATGCTGAACTTTCAATGTATATTTTTCAATTTTGGGCGTACATGTAGCATGTTGAACGACAGCCTAACTTATGCATAACGCACGGCAGCGTAATTCTAAGAAAAAAATGACTTATTTACTGTAGATTAACATTTTTTTTTCAGTGCAGTTGAAGCAGATTCAGCATCATGTCTGCTAGGAAGTTTATTGGTCGTGGGCGTGAACGCAGGGAGGATCCATCACACTGACCTTCAATCTCCCCCTATGATGGGGATGAAGTCTGGAGGAGAAGTTACGCATAGGTTTTTGATAAGCTGGACGCCACGACTTATGAGTAACTTACACTTAACGTATGTCAACGGTCAGATAACTTACCTGTAAGTTATGCCCCACGTATAAGCATATGCTGGCATACGTCTCAACCCACTCACCGCATGTGGATGTGTGCCAGCGTGCTTCAACGTACTTCAGCGTGCTCATAACTTATACAAAACGTACCGATAACTTATCCAACGTGTGCCAGCATTTTTGCCAGATTTTCCGTACGTCAGACATACGCTGGTCTAAATTGGCAAGGTGTGACAGGGCCGTTTTAAAAGCTACATGTGAAAAGTAGGTGGACAAATAAAGGAAATTAGGAACCCGTTAGGAAAGATCCATTTCAGTTAAATGGCATATTTTAAAATAAATGTCTTTTAAAGGAGTCATCACCCAGAAATCTGACTTTTTCATGTTAAAACTTGTCTATTTGTGCTAGGAAACAGAAAATCTGGTGCATTAAATTGGCTTGGTTTTTCGTGGGCTCGTTGTTTAAACCAGAAAAGCCCAAAAGGACACTCTAGAAAACATCCTTGAGTCTTGATTTATGTCAATGGTGGAAGGATCCAAACATTAGACTGGCTTGCTGTCACTATTTTAACTCTATTTCACCAAAAAACGTTATTCTGACAAATAGGGGACTCACTGCAGTGCAATCGGTAAGTGTTGCTGCCTGTGTTACTTTTTAGCAGAGATGGGAAGTAACGGAGTACAAGTACTTCATTACTGTACTCAAGTAGATTTTTCTGATATTTTTACTTTACTTTACTACTTATTTTTATGGCGACTTTTTACTTCTACTCCTTACATTTTTACACAAATATCTGTACTTTCTACTCCTTACATTTTAAAAAATTGGCTCGTTACTTTAGTTTTGAATCATCTCAATGGAGTTACCGTTATTATTTTTCACATCATCAATACCAAATTCAATCTAATTGGATGGGAATCTACGTTGCATTTGACGCACCACTACAAGATGAATCGACAGATTCGGCGGTATTCATTCGCGGCAAATCATTGCAGCTTGGTGGCGGTGGCGTTAGCATAGTAGTATGGACGACGAGATGATTGAAAATGAACACAACGGAGATCTAGTCCTATTGGCAGACATCCATTTAAAATGTAGGCAACGGCATGAAAAAAGTGGTTTCTACTTTTACTTTTATACTTTAAGTAAATTTACAAGCCTGTACTTTGTTACTTTTACTTGAGTAAAGAAGTTTAATCAGTACTTCCACTTTTACCAGAGTATTTTTTAACACAAGTATCTGTACTTTTACCCAAGTACGGAAAGTGAGTACTTTTGCCATCTCTGCTTTTTAGTTATTGTGTAAGAGACCAGGAAATGATCGTAAATGAACCATGACAAACTGCTAAAGTTGCTAATCCTAGATCCACATGAATGCACACAAACAAGTCAAATTCTCATGCCTACCCTTGGAAAAAAAGGGGTCTTAATGAGCTTTTCACCAAAAAATCATTAAACATAATTAAGAAAACATTGTCAAAAGAATTGTGTAAATAAAATACCAGATTAAGAACTCAGTTCAAACAAGTTGAAAATATATACTGCATATAATTTAAAAACAGATACGTTTAAGAGTTTATTTCTATCTGTTTTGATGATTACCTCTTATAGATTATAAACTCACAATTCATGGTCTTTGACAAAACCCCACATCCAAATATAAGACCAATATTTTTTTTTATTTCTGCGGGCTATCCAGGTCACCTAACAGTCACTGACATCCCCGACAAGGACGGTATGCTATAAAAGGTCATTGGGAAATAAGGTATCTGTTCATAGAGTGCTGTGTCCAACCATATTAATGGGAAGATGAGTAAAGGAAGATTGTTCCTGAAAAAGCTGCACAAGGTTACAGCCCAGGTGCATAGGAATAAAGGCCTTTAGAGGATTGGAAAGAAATCTTTGTTCGGGTTTAATGGAGAGTTGCCTGGTTTGGACTGCTGCTAAAATCAATGCTTCTAGAAGCCCTATATACAGACTGATCCAGGACAAGATGAGCAACTGTTTTACTCTTTCTTTAAAGTCACTACTGAACCAAACCACCAAACCAACTTCAAAAGTTTCTTTCTTTCTTTTTTTTTTTTTACCTGAAGTAAAGAGAAAAAAAGGGCTGTCTTGTTGCTTAAAGTTCCAAGGTTCTTCTTTCAAATTTAACATTTATTTGGGAACAAGTTCCAAAAATCAAGTAAAAAGGTAAAGAAACAAAATTTCTAACAGGTCCAGTGTGAAATGTTAATGGTCAGTGATGATTCACAAAGTCATTTAACCAGTGGGTGTTTGCATCCAAGGTTTTTTACCACCTCAGCAGCGATAGAGGCTTGTAGCCTTCCTCCCACGCCTCAGGAACTCAAGTCAAAGGAGCACGAACCCAGTGTTGAGAGCATAAACTATCCAGTGCATTAATAACTTTTCAGAAACACCAAATCTTTGTTTTAAGAATCCCCGTTTACTGTTATTTGATCAAATTTGAGATTTAAGAAAATAAGGGCCGGATTTATCAAGATCCAATTTTGCGTGCAGTAATTTGCGCTCGCAAAGTGGAATTTTGCGCGAGGGGCTGAACCATGGTTTGCGGGTGATTTAACAAGAGCGATTGCGTAACTGGTGGCAGGTGGAAAACTGTTGGT
>NW_015150571.1:1024465-1169298 GCF_000732505.1 Cyprinodon variegatus
CCCAGCCAGCTACCCAGCCAGCTACCCAGCCAGCCAGCCAAAGTCTTCAGCAGAGAATCTATGGAGGGACCTGAATGTTAAGGTGATGTCAAGAAAATGCTATTCGACAATATTAACAGGGGGTCTCATTACAGTTAAGCTGACAAGACTTTTCCCCTGGATTTTATTGAGGCGTTTAAATAATTTGACAATAAAATTTTTATAAAAATGTTTTTTTCAGAATTCATAATCCCTTCACATTATTTTATGATCTGTTCAATTTTCTATTAGTAGTACACTTCTAAGTTCAAGAAAATTGATTTTACATCTTTGGCAGAGATATTAATAATTTGGGGCTTAAATGCATCTTGCTATTTTATTGTTTTTCACAGTGTAATAAAAAAAGAGAATAAATGCTGCCACAATGGCATCTTGTCTACATTTCACCCCTCTTTCATCATTTAATAGTTTTAAAGTAACTATTACATGTACAATGTGAAATATAGTATTTGCAAAAAAAATCCTACTACACGATACATTTTTACAGCATTTCTTCAGCTATAGGGCATTTTGTGTCACATTTAGCGGCAAACACTAAATATGTATGTTATAAAATGTTAAACTTAATGGCTGCATGGTGGGGCAGTTTGTAGAATTGTTGCCTTGCAGCAAGAAGGTTCTGGGTTATCTGGGTTCTGAAATAAAAACCTTTGAGTATGAAAGAGAGGAAAAATACTACTATGAGCGTCTGCTTACTACCCAGAGTGTGTACCATATTTATTCAAAATTAATTAAATAAATAAATACTGCTATTGATAAACTTTCAATTAATATTCCAATAAATAAATAAATATCACCATGAAATAAAACAAAAATAAATATGTTAAAATATTTTTTATCTTATTTATTTAATTATATTTCAAGGTTTTTTATTTATTCAAAGATTAAGTAATTTATTCATATTCTTAATGGAGTATTATTTTGCAATGGATTATCATTTTGTAACGATTAATCAGAAGATTGCTCCCAATCTTCTGATTAGCCTGGTCTTTGTTCAATTTCCTATTTATACACCTCCTGTTCAGTCACTGATTGCTGGTTCCTTGTCGTTTCCCTCACGTGTGTTTTCCGTGATGTCTCCTAGAATTAGGTTTTCTGTATTTGTTGTTTTTGCATTCTTGCCTCAGTTGCCACCAAAATAACACTTCACCTGCAGTCTCTGCATTTGGGTCTTCCAAAACCTCCACTCAACCTGACACTTACATTTTCAATGCGCATTTCAAAGCTGAATAATGACCATGGATGTCCACTGTTTGCAGGAATGTGGTTCAAAGCTGAATTCAGCATAACTCCACAACATATCTTAGTTCACAGTTCAAAAATGGGGATAAAGAAAGCTTCATCGCTAAGCTGTTAAATTGACCGTACCAACAATTAACAGGACTTTTATGAGTGCATTCATCTTTTATCCCTCCCACTTCATTTTTTTCACAATTTCAATGGTCTGTCTGGATGAAATATTGTCATTGGTATAGCCACTAAATCATTCATGAAAACATACATAGCGTAAGTGAATAAAAAGGTGATTGAATAATATCCATATTTTCTTGCTTTACAAAATCTGAAGAACTGTGCTGCATATTATATGTTGAGTTGGTCTCCTTATTATGCAATGTGGGTTTACAAAATATGCTGATGATATGCATTAAAAAAAAAAAAAAATCTTTCTAAATTTACATTGGATACCTTCATATAATGTATTAACCATCCTGAAAAGATTGTATATATGTGATAAGTCCACACATGTTGATTTAGTTGAGTTAAGACACAGTTCTCATTTGATGAGAATGAAGCCCACTGACATGACGAGTCTACTTGTAGGTAGTTTCTATGGTGATGGTAAAATCAATTAGTTTTCATGGCATTTTATGATGCAAGACCAATACACCACAGCTTTCTTTTCAGCTCTGTAGAAATGAGGTTCAGCTTTCAATCTGCTTTTTACCCAGGGTTGCAATTGCTTTATTTTTATTATACAGTGGGGAGATCCTTCACTGTGAAGGCTTTTATTGCATTCTTTAGGTGGATGTATTCATACAGGATCCTAGGCTCTGCATAAACATTAACTGCTCATCTGTAATTCTGATTAAATCATTTGCGTGCCATTTTTTATCTGCTTTGTTTTTAAAAGGTTAACTTGAGCCTTTCAGTGCCACCTTTGCTGAAATCAGCAGAAAACTTACCTTGATAGTGGGAAGCACAAGGTCCATGGCGGCACACTGGCGAGGCGTCAGACTTCTGGTATCCTCTCGAATGACATGCTCCTGGAGATGCCAGAACGGGGGAATCAAAGCACAAGGATAATATTGCATTCCTTTCTCACACCCTTATTTTCAAAATGGTTCATACTCTAAATGCAATGACCATAATTCACCCCACTGAGTGATAAACCTTACCTTTTCTGTTTTACATCAGAGTGGTAAAAATCTATTTTAATCATGAAAAATGTTTTTGTCGATTCTAATTGGAGCTTTCCTGACCTTTAAATGGATTGCAGTAAATAAGTTCTGGCACTGCTTTATTTCCCAGGTGTCGGTAAGCCTTACATGGCACAACCAGAATGCGATAAATGTTATAAGAAATGGGAGGAGAGAGAAACTAAAGCACAGATGCAATCATTGCAACTGTATGATACTCGGATACATTTTTGCCATGTCTTAAATTCCTTACAGTTTATAAAATTTCCCTTGGGATAGATTGTAGATGCTAGAGAATTATATCATAGTCACAGCTTTTAAAGGTAAAATTTGGGGTATAAATCATGGGTCTCATCTTGCAAAAGATGTTTAACTATGACTATAGAGTAATGCTTGACAAAAGAGGTAAAGTAAATGAATATACTACTCCCTTTAACAGATGCTAGAACACAATTTTAGTCTTAACCATTGGCTTCAAGGTGTCAGGACACTTGTATTAAAGCAGGTCACATCCATGAAAATAGACCATTACAAATAGCATTTAGTAGAAGGACCAACAAAAGACTGAAACTATGCATATTTCCCTTAAAATCTCTGACTGGTGATCTGCTGGTCTAATTCAGTTTTTCTCTAATTCACTAAATACATCAAAACTAGGACCACTCAAAATTATATCTGAATGCATTAAATAATGGCATGTGCCTCTTTACAAGTTCAATAAAGATGTAGTAAAGTTTATGGGTCGTTCACAATTTTTCAGCATTTTAAAAAGTGAACAAAACAAACTCATTTTGGATGACTCATCCCTTCCTGCCAAAAGTTTACCACAAGACAATTATCCACCCCCACCGCCACCCACCCCATCCCTACTTTGTTAAAGCTTGGACTAACAATCCAAGAACATACGTGGCTATTGTAGGTAAAATATCTTCAAAATAAAAATAAAACAACTGATAAAATGTAAAATTTAATGTGTAAGTGCAGTGAAATGTCCTGTAAAGTGAGCTGAGAGGAATTTTTTTAAGAAGAGGACACCAGTTTAAAACTCACAGTGAGGCATGAAATCATGATATCTGAAATACAACAAGGCACATAATCCTGCTAGACATGATGGCAGAGTCTTTGTAGAAGCAGTTAAAGTTTGGTCTTGATCAGAGTTCAAACTTGAGCTTTGAATCACAAACTTGGGAGTTTTGAAACGAGGAAACATCTGTTACAGAATCATTAATAGCTCACCTTCAGTTTGGACAGCTGTCCCAAGTCCTTGGCAGCACTAAAGATCATCTGAGCTCCTTGTTGCTGAACATACAAAGGTACTTTTATCAGTACATGAAGGAATAAGATAATGCTTGATTTTGTAACAAACTAAGAAACACAAGACAGGGACACTGAGCATAAATAACTGCGCTAATGTTTCTAACTTATTGTAGTTCAACTCAATGGGCCAATATGGAACAAAGATAAGACAAAGTCATCAAACCATTGCTGGCTGTATCTAGTGCCAGCAGTCAAACAAGAACAAGAACTTAATGTGGAATAAGCTTAAAGTGAGATTATTAAAAATAGAAAAAATCTCTCTATGTGCTTAAAGATTTAGATAACTGATAATATTATTATCACTGCAAAAAAAGCAATTTGGGATGATACTGAACATAGCTATTAAATGTTTTTAACATCAATATCAAGCTTTTTATTTGTACATATAATATTGTATCATGGATAAATTTGATCACTGTTGAAATATTTTTGGCAACAAGTCCTAACTGACATCTCCAAAATACAAAATAAGCTGTTACTCTCTGCATTGGAAATAAGCAGTATTTGGTTTGGTCATAGTGTATATGTTTTATTTAAAACATACTCTGTTATTATAAAACTCTGCTATTATAAAACCATTTACGAGACTTGTCTTTGCCTTTTTTTTGCAGTTTTGGAGTAAACAGATACCAAAGATTTTTTTGTTAAATCTTACCTGGTTTAGTTACAGTATGGTGCTTGAGGCAAACTGACTAGCAGGAGGAATTTCTTAGACCTACGGTAGTGTTGTTGCTTATGAATGGCTAATCCTAACTTTGGCTCTCCAGGAAAGGTTTTAGAAGACACTTTTTTCAAAGAATACAAAACATATCTTTGTATTTATACTGCTTTTTAAGCTTGGCATTTCAAAAGTTAAGATTTAAAGTTAATTACTTAAGTGTTAAATAAGAAGTACTGGCTTGAAAATAGTAGAAGAGGATAGGATATTCAGAACCTGACTTATATTTCAGCAATTAAAACAAAATAAAGTAGTTAAATGAAGACATTTTTTTTAAGTAAGTACAAAAAATGTATTCTATTATATATGTATGTCTTTTAAAGAATTCTTTGCTCCATTTTCTCTTTCTGTGTACTTCATTATAACCGATGAGGGGGCTTGCCTAAAAGGTTAAGGTACAGGATGATATGAAAATAAGAGTTAAAAACTGATCAACTTACACTCTGGTCGCTCAGAGGAGGCAGAACAATTGTTCTCTCGATGGTGTTCAGAACTATTTTCCAGAGTTCTTTGAGAACTCTCTTTAGCACAGTCTTCTCACAGATCTTGGCGAATAACATCAAACTAGGAGACACCAAAGAGGGATTAGGTTTAACACATGCAGCCCATGTTTTTAAACAAACCTAACATAGCTGAAGGCATCAAGTTATGATGTCTTTATATAGAATATTCATAAAAATTGAAAACACCTGTGACTGAGAATAAAAGCAGGGGCTTTGTGCTTTAATCTCGCCCCTTTGTGCAGGCAGGGTTCTCTGAATCGGAGGAAGGATTTTCTATTTCCATATCATTAAGAGGATTTTCTATAATACCACATTGGCCTCTATGTTGCTTTGCCAAATGGAGGAGAACCATTCTTCAGGCTCAGCTGGGGCCTCTCACCTCTTTCTACACTTTTGAATATAATGAAAACCGCTAATGTAGATGTAACCTTAAAGTGAAAGACTTTCAAAAAATCAAGGCTTAATTTCTTTAGAATCTGGGAACTGCCAAAAAAGTAATGAAAGCAATCAAACATAATTTTATGACAAATAAAATGGTAAAGTAATATGTTACCTTAGCTTTAAAGTAACCAATATGTTGATTGTTAAAAGCAGAAAGAGAAGGCATTCCAACAGAAGCTTTATAATGCTTTGGGCAACCTTAGGTCTGCCATCAGTGATGTTGCAGACAATGTCACTGGGGACTCTTAAACTACAGCAATTGACCCATACAGGAATGGTAGTACCAAGACAATAAATTTGAGGTACTAATTTTGCTCCCAGGATCCCCAGATCTCAATTAAATTGAGCATTTGAGGGATATCCTGGGCTAAAAGTCTGATCCATATTGTCTCGGTGCCAGATACTACAACACCAGTTTGTGGGATTAATCAAGTCAATACTGCATTTCAGGGCTATTTCAACGTACTATTTGGTTGTCATAATAGTAAACATGACAGGTTTGTATTTTTAAGGTAATAATAGCCCAACCTGTATTGTTTCCTACTAAACTGTAAACATACAAATCATTCCTTGCGTACACTAATTATGAATTATCTCCCACTATTGTCTCACTACTTTTGCAGTGTAAAAATATTTTTAACTGTGAAACATAAAAATTTGTAATGTCAATTAGTCCTTAAATCATCTTCAATTAATTTGCCAGAGAGGCTGTAATGAGATAAAACAACAGTTGTTTTTATTATCCTGACCCTAATCAGGTACTCACTTCTTATCCAGAAGATCCATAAGGGGCCGTAAAACAGTTTCTGCATCAATGGCAGGATTGCTCCCTTTGACTGGCCCTTTCATCTGGACCAGCTCCTGGTTCATCTGCTTCACACAGTCCTCAATTACAGGTTTAAAACTGTGAACACAAGAGTTTATAATGCCTTTTTGGACGTGCAAAACTATTAAAACAGTCAATGTAAACCATCTTTTATTGGTGCTATCAGAATCCCACAGTCCCCATTAGCTCAATGGAAGGGCTTTTCAGAAAAAAAGTGTCATTTCTTCAAGCTGAAATGTTATGTGACTTGCTGTGTTCACAAAGCATGAACTAGAGCCAATTAAATTTTGAAACTGACAATGACTAAGCATCCTTATGGCATATTTTCACTTCAACGGACATTATGGACACACCAATCAACCATAAAGATTTGTTTCAGACTGACATACTGCACATGAGTTCAAGTTACACCGATACCCACCTGGAGCCAAACACCCCGCTGAGCTCATCCAGCACTGCGTTGAGTTTATTTTGCAGCTCTTTCAGCAGATCACTGGCCTCTGCATCCAGCTGTCAGTGAAGAGAGAGACAGACTGTCACCACATCTATCCGCTCCATATAGTAACCCACACTTACTAGACCACCGTGTCTCTAGAGAATGTCACTATTCTGGTGAGGCTTGAGGGAAAGGGAACGAAGAGAGCCTTGCTGCTGACTTCTTACTCTTTCTGCCTTTCATCTGTACTATGAATACCAATGGGGAGCTCAGCTAAGAGCAATTATGACCGCTTGCCAAGTCATAAAACATGGTGTCAGCAATGAGGCATCTAGCTACAGGGACATTCCAGTAGACTACAACATAAGTTACAACTACCTATACAAAAGAAACACAGAGAAAACAAAAAATTATTTTTATTAAGGTGTAATGAATTGCAACATGCGGTAATGAAAATTAATTTTCTTTCTTAGACTAGATCAAAACTTGACTTCCAGTATTCTTTAAAAGATAAGTTCTTAGTAAACAGTAACCAAAACTGACAAATTATTAGCATGCCCATGCATCGGCATGTCCAATTCATTAGGGAAATCAGTTGGGTTACTTGCATGTAAAGCAATTTTGTCAATCAAGTCAGCGACTAAAAGCATTGAGACCTTTGCAAATGTCAAAGATGAAATTCAAAGCAAGCATCAGAATGGGGAAGAATGAAAATACGAGTGAATTTGACTGTCGTGTGGTTTTGGTGCCACATCAGTTAGTCCGATTAACTTAGACATTGTTCACACATAGATGGTATCAGCCCTGAAAAGTTTGACCCTAAAGATGAAATCACATGGAACCACAAGGGGTGTAATAGGTGCAATACCTATGATACACTTGTGAGTGATATGGTAATAATGATTAGAGATTAAGAATTTCACATTCAGTATGTCCTTGAAAGTGTAAGAACAGGAAGATTGTGACAACAGTGACCTCGGAGTAAGAAAACTGCATTTGTGTGTACAAACAGCAAGGTACGCCACTCAAAAACTGCAAATTGGCAAAACATGTTGGTGTAAAATCCACAATAAACGAATATGCTCTGTAAGTAGCTTCACAGTCACAACACTAAAGTCAGCCATCAGCAATGCTGGTGGGTTGGCACAAGCGTGTAAAGGGACAGAGGAGGCAAATGCACAAACCTGCCAGTTTGTGGTTGTTTTAGTGGTCATGGCTTCAATTTCTCCCTATCTGGTAGCCAGGTTCAACTTTAGTCTCTTTTACTACCACTTTGTGTCAACCCATCACACTAAAAGGGATACTCCCAAACCCAGGTTTGTGTGGATAGGGCCAATGCTGATGTACTACAATTTCATGCAAAGCTATTTCTTGTTGATAATAGAGTAGCTTTGGTAGCCAGGTTTGAGATAACAGAAAACTACTAAGGTGAGCAGAGTGCTATCTCTAAATACTCAACACTGTAAACCTAGAAGTAGGTAGTGCAGTGCAGGTCCAATGATTCAGCTGCAATATCCAGATAACAAAGTCATTCCTCAGTAATATCCAAGAACACTAGATCTCAACCTAGGGACAGGTAAATGTGTTATTATTAATATTATGTGTTATTATTATAATAAAGCATTTGCTTAGCCATTGTTTTATTAATGCTTTAGTGCTTCTTAATTAGACACAGACACACTACCAAACGACTGTGCCACAGGTAGTCAAGCTTTGGCTTTGGATAGGCATAATTTTTTCATCTCAACCAATGACAGCTTTTGTGCCTAACTCCATCATAAAGCCAAGACAAAAAAAATTGAGAAAACTACTGAACTTTTACATGCACATTTGGATTTTAAAAATCTTTGTGACAATGGCTTTGGCAAACAAAGTTATTGGTAGCCATGTCAATGCTAAATTGTCTTGTCATCAAAATTGTTTGAGTAAAAGCATCAATTTTATCACCTATTAAAACAGAGCTTTTTTGGTGATAAGGAGCGCTGATAGCAACCCTGAGCTCTCCTCTCCTCTGACAGAAGGCAGTAGGCAGGTCAGCAGAGAGACGTGAGCTACACATACTAATCCCTCATTCATGCGGACTCTGTTATCAGCGTGTTTAGCTCTGCCTCAAATCAAAGCAATTCTAGATCATGCAGTTATTGACCGATTGACTTCATGGCGCTCCCGAGATTCCAAGCCTATTTTTAATGGATAGCAGAGCAAACACAGAGCGTAGTCAGTCTTACATACGGACTATGCTCTCATTATATGAAAAACTGAATACGGTGAGCTTTCTTCTGTCAGCAAAGTCTTCTCATACAATAAGGAAAACCATTTAATAAATGTTAAGTCAAGTAGCACCTTTGTGCACATCAAAAAACTGTCACCTTAAGACAAACATAGACTAGGAAAAAATAACATAATAAAGATGACTTTTTTCTTTTTCTTAAAAAGAAAAATGCCAATGGCAGATATCTAGGGATACATATATATTTGATGTTAATATCTTCATGTATTTTTCAAATCTGATAAGAAAAAACACTTGGGGAATAGTAATAGTACTTTATTTCATGTTTTATTGGACTTTTATTCATAAAAAGTACCTTAAAAAGGGATATAATCAATTACTGAATAATGTTTAAAGCAGTGGAGTTAATCCCAAACATTTCCTGTGATTAACCACTATTCAGTCATTGACAGCGTTAGATCTGGTGGTATAGTAAATAGAATCTTTAGTGTTAAACATCAAATCTACAGCCCATGCAGGGATTCTATTATTTCAATGCTGACTAACATTTATGAAGAACATGACTGACTTATTCTAAATGTACTGCAAAAAGAATTAAGGCAGTACCAACACAACCAAGATACCAATACAGAACTAGCAAGATGTACTCATAAAGTGGCTGATTAACATTTGAGCATATGCATGTGATAATGCCTCACAAGCGTTCATGTTTGCATTAATTTGGCAATGCCTAAACATTGTATTAAATAAGTGAAAAGACTGTATTCAGTAAGACATGGCCCCACATGTATGAAAGAGCAACACATTGGACCCAATAAACTCTGCCATGAAGTCCTGTCAGTGATCTCACACACTAATTGCAGACGGCTCAGCTGGATAACAGACATGGTAGATGTAACTTTTCCTCTACATAGCTTTTCTGTTGGCATGCTTTTATCTGCACAGGGAATAAGACATATCAGTCAAAGAACTTTGCCCATTATGATTCGGCTGACATTTCACTAGCTGTGTAAGGGATAACATCTTTTCAACTGATAGTGAAAATAATAAAAAAAAAACATTAAGGGTCTAGTCTATCATGATATAATATGATTCTGGATTTCTATCTCATCAGAGAGCAATCTATGAAAGAATGGCTGGGGAGAACTAGCACTGCAATCCTAAAGTCCACATAGCCAGAAAAAAAAATCACAGAATTGTCTTTGGCCTTTCAATAAATTGGCGTAAAAATTGGAAAAAAAAAGGTAAATAGAAAATAACAACATTTAAATCTTAACTTTTTAAAATGTTGATATACCTCTCTGGTGGTAACCAACCTATACCAACATAGCTCTATCAATGCTGGAACCTTTACGGAGGAAAATTAATGACAGAAAAGAAACCTTACTGACTCTCAAATTGAAAAATATGAGTTCATATTGAGTAACTTCTTCAAATATTAGATAACATATTTAAAAATGTACATCCTGATCCATAATAGCTAGTGGAAACACTTTAGTTAAAACAGTTTCAGTGAGATACTTCTTAAGGTCCACTACACAACTCACATCAGTCTAGTGAAAGTTTGTTCCTCTCGTCACTTTCAATTGTCAGACTTTTTAGGGAAGTCTTTCAAGTACAGCATGGTGGACTAGTGGTAATAGTAGAGTGCTTGTATTCTGAGAAGGCTGTGAGTACACTGTTTAAACTCCACAGCCTGCCACTCTGAGTCCCTGAGTAAGACACTCCGAGAATGCTGCCTCTTGGGCTCTAAGGTCAATGTCCAATGTCATTATAATTTATATTTGCAGTGACTAATAAGGTTTTTTTTTTTTACCTTTATCCTTCCACAGACCTCAACAACGTCACAAAATGATTATCCAAGGACTTCCTCAACTATTAACTGTGAGTCAGCCCTTGGTGGATTTACATATATCTTCCTAAAGCTTTGGCTGATGCACAAGTGTATTCCGGGTAGATTATGCATACCGAAAACTTTTTTTTTTTTCCCTAATTACAGACATGTCTCCAGCATTGTTAAATACCATTAGCAAATATATAAGAAAAGAACACAACCGGTTGTCCTTCAGCATATAATTTTTTTTTTCCATGACTGTGTAACAGACCAGCCAGTTTTTAAAGCAGTGGTTCCCAATGGGGGGGCGTGGAATTTTTTGTGTAATCCAAAGGGGGGCCCAGAGGAAAATCTTTGGGAACCACTGTTTTAAAGAATTGTGTTGACTAACATTACTTTAAAATTAATCTAATCCAATAAGATTCTATTTTTGCCTTTCAAATTAAAATCAAACAGTTTTTTAAAGTTTTATTACCAAAAGTTTTTTTTTTCCACCTTTCTTAGTCCAATATCTGTTTATGCAGCAATGAAAACGCATGTATAGGTATATTTTAATGTTAGAGCCACGTCCAGAAACTGGAAATTTAATACATCAAATATTGAATTGCCTAAACATGACCTCTTCTGTCAAGTTACATAAATACTAACCGTGCTTAATGAATTAAAGAACAACTCATTATAAATTATACAAGGGAAACATCAGGCTTGGAATGCATAGAACACCTGGATTCTCCATGGTGGCTGGTTTCAATCGACACTGACTGGCATGAAGGGTTCTCTGGAGTATATAAATACTTCCCTGGCTGTCAGCCTATCAGCTGCAGCCCCAGCTTCCCTTCACTTTGCCTCTTTCAACAGTACACTATCTACACACTGGCAGGTTGTTATTCTGCTGCACAGATGACTCAAAGCGACTGTGAGAGCCGAATAAAGAAAGGTTTTACAAAAAGTCAATTTCAACGAGCACAAGCACATTTGCAAACAGTGCAACACCCAAAATACAGTCTGGTCCTAATCTAGAGAGATCAGTTGCTGATGAATCTATTGTATGAGATTATTGTAAATCTCTGTTATTTGCAGCATTTTGATAACAGCTCTTGGTAATTACACTGCCCCTCTTACATTCGCAAGTCGATTAGTGATAGAAAGCTATTCTGTGATAAAAGCTAAGATGAGAAACTTGCATCGGAAAAGAAAAAAATTCCAAGCAGTGTTACAAGAGTTAAATATGTGGTCTAAATAAAAATGTAAGTTGAAAATGTTACTTTCAGAAAGGGAAATTAATATTTATAATTTATAAAATGATGTCTTATGATTGACCTGGGGTGAGACCTGAAAACATTTTAAGCCAGACTAAATAAGCGGTGTCCTTACTTATTGAGAAATTGAAGTTCTTTAAAAGATTTTGAGAAATTTGTTTATTTCAAAAAGTATTAATCTATTAAAAGCCCATTGTCAATATGTTTTCGAATGTGATTTAATAAGAACCCTCAAGGGTTAAATCTAGATACTACGAGATAGATACAGATACAAAGGGCACAGCTAGAGAAGTGTGCATGTGTTTTAGGAGTTCATTAATAAAAGAACTCCTAAAACCCTGTCTAAAAAATATGCGCCTGGAAAATGAAAGGAAAGGACAAAAACCACAGCCATCGACTTGGTCAGCCTACTACCTTCCTGTTTATGTAGAGCGGGAAAAAACATCCAAAAATAAACACAATTGCACAGCGTCACATGGGGAAAAACTTAAAGCCTAAAATAATGATCCAATGATTTGAGCTGGTATCTCCAGAGAGCAGGGGATGGAGCGCTTAAGCAGCCTGTCCAAAGGGTGATGGGTAATTCAAGTCCATATGCTCTGCGGCACATGCTTACTAGTGGGGTATGACAGGGATAGGAGTGTGAGGGGTGGCGATTGTTGGGTGGAGTGCTGAGTTGTAATAATTGGTAAATGGAAATAAGGGTTGTTGATGAGCCCTATTGCACACACCTTACAGAAGGAGACAACCCCCTCCTCCTGGAGACAGAGAGAGAGCACAGAAAGGAAACGAAAGGAAACAGAGGACACAACGACAGGAGACAAAATGCAAGGCAAGACAGGTGTTAGAAACTACTGAGACACATGCACTGAAGTTGTAAGAGATTGTGGGGTTGCTTCTTAGGTAAGACTGAAACACTCAACAGTTATTAGGAAGGGCAAAAACAGTCACCCGGATTCAACACAGAATTAAGATTTAGCACGACACTTATTAAGAGGGTAGGTGGGTATACGATTCAAACAGGGGGTTAGTAGTGGGAAAGTAGTTGTTATGGTGATCCTCAGACCTGGTCTACACTAACATGGATATTTTACAAAGTGGAGCTCTTCTCGTACATTTATCTATTTTTGCTTAGAAAAGAACAAACATACAAAGATTTAAAATATTTTTTTAGATTTCCCAAAGTATATTTTTTTCTAACTCTGCTTAAAACTTAACTTTAAGCACACCATAAGCACAACACACAGTAGTATTGGTCAATTCATGTCATAAATTCTTAATTATTGCAAAGAGGATTAAAGGTTGTAGTAAAGCCAAATCAAAGTTTGAACCATTATATATGGTGACTGCCGTGGGTAGGAAGAATCTCCTCTTTTGCCTGTGTTCCTGCAGATCTGAGAAAGGCTCTGAATGGAGTAATCATTGTTTAATTACAGTTTGCTAAAGAATAGGTTCCAGTTTGTTCATTACGTTCTCTATTTATTACACATGCAATATTATATAGAAGCTATGAAAGATCCCCAAACTTTGTCAACCTTTTTAATTCACTTTTTGGGCTTTACTATATCAACAGCACAGATTTTTTTGTCCATATCCTACATAATTCCACCTCCTGAAGAAAAAAAAAAAACGGTTCTGTTTCTTTTTGTAGAAGGTTGCATGTACAGTTTAGTATTTTGCCCAGGTGAAAACCAACATATATCCATCCACCACCTCTGCTTCCTCTTACATACTGGTAACAAAGTTTGATTATATCTTGCCTCTTCCTTAAACCAACTATCAGCCATAAATTTCAGGATATAATTTCGGGATACAATTATTGTTCTCACTCTGTGTGGGAGTTGTCTGCCTGTTCCTTATAGCCAGTCTACTCTCCATTTACCATACATTTAGTGTAATACGTATGTCTTTAGATAAGGGCTAAAATACTACAGTCCTGGGGATGAAAAGGAATGATTAGCGTAAAGTACCATGTGTTGTGCTGTGTAAAGGAGGAGTCACAAGGAAATCTGACTTTTACAAGTTAACGAAAAGTCAGATGTCAAAAAGTTGTGCTACCTGTGTGTTGGTATTCGGCTTCAGTTAAATCTATTAGATAATTAGTGTCAAAGTGAGTTGTTTTTTTTTATGTGGCCTCATTTTCCAAACCAGAAAATCTTGGTTTCCTTCTTGCGCTAACATTTATGCACTTTGCTTTTATCATGCCTTTCTCTGTTCCACTGAAAGAGACTATTCCAACAATCAGGGACTCATCTACAGGCTGTTTGTAAGTGTTTCTGCTTGTGTAACTTTTTACACATTGTTTAAGAGACCAGGAACCGATGGTAAACAAACCATGGCTAACTGATAATGATGCGAACGCCACATCCTCATAGATGCATCCACACATATTTAAATTCTTATGTTAACCTTTGTGAAAAAAGTATAAAATGGTGGCTAAACAAGCTATACTTCCATGTTTTCTCCCCCAAAAAACATGAATTTTAATAAAATTTCAAAATAATTTTGAATGTAACATTCTAGATTATGAGTCCTTTACCTAAGTACATTATGTAAGTCTTTGTTCACTAACAAAACAGAATATTAACTTTTTATTAAAAAGAAAAAATAAGTGGGGACAGAGCTGCATTTACTTGTAACATTTTTTTTAATAAAAATAGTGCTTTAATTTGTCTGTTTTATGCCAATTCAACTCATCTCCAGTACTATGACCAAACACATACTCCTTAGAGCATAGGCTTAAATGACTATATAGTCATTGCTAAAAAGTTAAATGTGCATACTTTTTGCCATTATTTACTGTAGCTGCAAAGACTTGTGTTTTTACAATTTTATCCAGATCTGTTTTTTTTTTTTTACATGACTTAATAACAATAAATTGCAAGTTTAATGGCAAGACTTGTGTACTGTACAGGAAACAGAGATTTGATATATTTGCTGCCAAATCCGATCTGGAATCTGTTAAAGTGCTACCTGGGGTCAAAAATAGCATTGCTAGTAGCAATCAATATGGAGAATAAATATGGGATAAAGTAAGTTTGCTCATCATTTAGGTTGTCTACTGTAAAACAATGGATGTCCATGTATGTAAAAAAAGTGGATGTCCAGGAATTATGTCAAAAATAGGGAAATCTGGTCTTGTAACACTCAACAGTTGTTAGGGAGGGCAAAAACAGTAACCCGAATTCAACACAGAATTTAAGATTTAGCAAAACACTTATTAAGAGGGTAGGTGGGTATACAATTCAAACAGGGGGCTAGTAGTGGGGGAAGTCAGCCTTTCTGGCATGTGGTGGTGAGGAATATATACACCTTTTTCATTGGAAAATATTGCTTCAAAACTGTTTGTTTGTAAAATATCCAAGGTAGTGTAGTTGGGACATTTCTGAAATTAAGAGATAGATGAAAACTGGCTAGAAGGTATAGCTGAGCGTAAAACTGGCAGATCAACATCAGGACATCAAGGATGGCCTAAATCAATTTTAAAGACAGATGAGAATCAAAAAGGAACTTATCACATAATTATGTTCTTGGTTGTTTAATTTTTTTTCACAATGTTTACATTTGATCAGTACTGCATTTGAAGAAATGGACATGTCATAAAAGCTGTACAAAACAAAATGTATTTTTGTATACACTCTGTGTGTACGAAATCACAATAAAGTTTGTCTAAGTCTAAGTAAAATGCTTCCTCTTCTCAAGACATCCCATCAACCCTGAACATCTACACTGGAGCTAATGATATGGTCTAACATGGCATAGTTTTAAAATAAGAATCAGAAAACATTCACAAACTCAACAAATATATGCACAGACCTGTTTTCCACCCATGGACTCGAACATTTTCTCTAGCTGGACTCGAAGTTGCTGGATGTTGTTGAGGATAATGCAGGGCTGCAAAAGAGCAAAAGAGCTGCTGTTGGAACTGCATTGATATATCTTAAGGGAGCCATGATTGGCCGATATAAATGGAAACACAGTAAAAAAAAGCATCAAAAGAAAAATTACAATAGTAACAACTGTTCAATCCATCAGCTTTCATAACGTAACATATCATCTACACAATGAAGCAAGGTCTGCACTCAAAAAGTCAGCAGGGAAATGCAATACATAACACAACAAGGAGAGAAATGTCTGCACTGAATGTGTCAGACGTTATCGATTCTCTGTTCCACAACACGTTTAACAGGTGACAGGCATTAATCACATCGCTTTCCACCGACACCCAGAATAAATCCAGAGACTCTAAAGAACTCATATATTTTGTTCTGTCTGCTAAAAAAATGAAACTAAATAAATAAATAAAAAAATTAGAAGGAAATACAACTTGCCTTAATTAACACTTAAGTGATGGATTCAAAAAATACTATAATTCTTGGCCCAAGAGGTAATGGATCATTGGTATATTTCAAAACCCAAAACAATCAACAGGGTGTCTACCTGCAATTCAGAATGGATTGCTTTCTATTAGATCTATGTGTTTATAAGTGTGACCCATCATATATCTGTGAAACACTTTGAACAAGATTTGGCAAATTTTTAATGATCTAAAACTGAACAACTCCCCGGGCGCCGTACAATGGCAGCCCGCTGCTCCCAAAGGAGATGGTTGACATTAGTTAATTTCGTTGCTCTGTAATTGTGACAGTGTAAAGACATTAAAAGGCTAGAAAAAAAATTTATATTTCTATATTTGATTTTTTTTTAGTCGTTGACAAAGATACACTTTTAGTCTTTTTTTATTTATTTAACTGAATAAGTGAATAGTGGGAAGTAATTTTAGGGAGCTGTAGTGAAGGTTGATTGATTAAGTTAGAAAGCTGATAGTGTACTAGGAGCAGTCATTTCTTCAATGTATCAACGGATACATGTGAGCCTATCCAGAAGATAAGTGGGAAAGCGGAGAACAGATTCAAGTGCCAGTTCACGTTAAGTCAAACAGGCTCATCTTTCCTGTTGAGACTTGATCCTTCCTGGCAGTAAATAAGAACTAGTAATCAATCTTGACCACCTTTTGCAGACGATATATTATAATCAACTTGAGACCTTACAACCCCTTGCAAAAGCATTCATAATGTTTTTAAAATTGTCACAGCCAAAAGTTTTAATATGTCTTACAGGGATTTTTTGGAACCCAATGTAGTTGGGGTGTGAAATTCAATTACAATTAGCTGAACGGGTAAATGTTTGCTCACCCTTTGAAAAAATTCCCAAGAACTGGTCTTTATTTACAGGTAGTGTTGCACCGATACCAGTATCTGGCGAGGCCCCGATCCAGCACTAAAATGGTATCGGTATCAGCGAGTACCAACAAATAGGGCACTGATACCATTTTGAGAGCCAAAAGTTTATTTAACTATTCTCACCCATTCCAGGTAGGCAATAAAAAGTTCTACTGGATTCACTTTGTATTAGTCTTTTTCCTGCTTCACAAAGGTATGCACCGGCTTGACAAAGGCATGATGGCAATTATTTTACATCCAAGTAGTATGTAGTTCTTCATGTAAACACACACACATCAACTTCAAACAGTATCGGCCAATAATGCACAGCCAGATATCGGGTATTGGTAATCAGGGGCCAAAAAATGGCATCAGCGCAACACTACACACGGGTATGCTATTAAATGTTGTTGGATATTTGTGCAGCCTCCCTTTTAAAAATGCACTCATTTTCTAAAGGCCTGTGTCCTTATCCTTCTGCTTTAAAGTAAGATGCAACTCTGAGTTTGACATTCCCATTGAGTCTAAGTAAAATGCACCAGGTTTATGATTATAAACCAGACAAACGTGGAAAAAAGTTTCAGGGATACTAAATGCTTTTTCATGGCCTTACAGCAGGGGTAATTGGATTCAGTCACCACAGTCGGTGCACATCACAGTTCCTTTTTTCCATCATTTGTCACTGTAGTCCTGTCAAGGGAAGGCATGCCTTACTTTCTCTCTGGGACAGTAGTAATGAGATCGTCACACAGTAAAGAAACATCTGCTCCCAAACTGCCTGTTATCTTTCATTTCGGCTTTAAAATCCAATGTGAATAATTAGGCCATTCAAAAAGCTTTGTGTTTAGCCATCCATCACTTTAAACAATAGACTGAGAAAAAAATGACTTGTCCTCATAGACTATGGGTGAGAAATACTGTACATAATTTAATCATGTTAATAGAGACAAGGATATTATAAAATATACTGTCAAGCTCTGCACAAAAAAAATGTTCTTAAAAAACTTTCATGGTCTCCATGCCAACCATTACTGGAGACTTATCATAGAAATACAGTTTTATTTTTGTGTTGCCATGTTTATATTTGGTATCGAGAAATTATATCAGTCTAAGTTTGCTGTTAACAACTGCAGAGATTGTGTGAGTACTTACCACATTCTCCTTATTTAAATGTAAAGGAAACTCCTTGGAAATGATTGCAGCATATTGCAAAAGAACCTTGTTGATAGTCTGCAGGGATAGAGAAGAGTTAACAATTACCCTCAGTTACTTTGCTGATATTAAACACAAAAAAACAAGTAAAATTCACCTAGATCGTGACAAACTCTTTAACTCTAAGCTATTATTGGCCATAACAGCAATAAATGTTCAGACGCAGCATGAAGAAAGAGACTGACCTTCGCAAAACGGCACATGAAATGAGCCAGAGCCTGTGGGTTCGGACATTCCAGCTTCTTAATAATCTCAAAACTCTGGTTTAGTTGAGTGAACACGTCCACCACCGAGCAGGAAAAGAGTGCGTGCTCCGAGGTTTGCTGAAACTAAAGAAAAGGGTTAGATAAATAGACACAAGTTAAGAAAAAAAGGGGACAAGAAGGCAAATTAGTCTGACAATAAAGAAAGGAAAAAAGCTGATTTTGACAAATGATGCGACTGAGAAATTGTGAAGATACAGTGTATAAATTCATATATTAAAGTAGGCAGTGCACATAATAAATCAATCAGTCAGAAAAACAATAGAGACATCACATATTACAATCCCTAGCATAAAAATACAGGCAAATCTGGTCCTAATGGATTGGTGTACAAAGAAAACTGGATAGAAAAGCTGCCAGTGGCAGTTTAGAAATTCCCCTCTGTGACTGGTTTTCAGCTGATCTAACACTGAATATCTGAAATAATTTCAAATTTTCAATCCACGGCAAAGAGGCACTCTGTTATTGTACTGACATCAACTCTTCTAGGAACAAAAACTGTGGCTTATTAAATAACACTCAACTTTTTCGGTATCAATTATGAGCTTAAAAAGTTGTTAGGGTGGCACAGAGATGTAAAAAATGTAAAAAGAGAAAATTGAGTTATATACAGAGGCACATTTATTTGACACTGGAGATAAGAAGAAAACAGGAATCTGAAACTATAATGGCAAAGTCGCTCTGTTCTATCATTTTAAATAATTCACTTTCATCCATTATGATGGATGATGCTGAATCTGAAAATGTTTGAGGTCTTGAAACTCTCACAGCTAATGGAAATCTATCAAATCTACATGTATCAGGTTTCCGTTCTGACAAACCTGATTTAAATATTATATAATTTTAAATGGCAAGACAATCTCCTCAGCCTGTCACCAGGTTCTGCTAAATATACAATAAAAAAAAAAGGTTTATTATATCAGACAAACATAAAAAAATCCAAAATTCCAACACTTAGGAACTGTAGGAGCCCACCACTTTCCCAAAACCTCTGTGAAGTTCAGATATGGTTGTCTTTATTTAAACTGCATTCATTATTTTAACTGAGAACCTTCAGAAATGTTACCTTAGCAATTGATATAAAATTATGGATGGAGAAAAAATCTTGTAAGGAACAGTTATAAAAGCTTTTTGTTGTTTAAACATCAGACAGATAAGGGATATCAGTGTTGATGCATCAACTTATCACACAAGTTCCAAAAGACTGTTTCCTGTCACTTTTTTCCAACATCCTCTGGAGCCCTTACTTCCCTGAAAAAAGAATCTTGCTTCCTCTTTGCTATAAATTTTTAATATATATATTTTATTTTTATTCCTCTCTTGTCATGTCTCAAGGCGAGAGGTGTTTTGACTGTACTAAATTTTCTTTATCCCACCATATCCTCCTCTACATCAAAATGTAATTTCTTTTTTTTCCCCCTCGTCATTATTAAAGTAGATATAAATGTCCTGGACAGCTTGATAAAAATAAAAGTTAAAGTTAAGTAAGAAATAATTCAGTGATGTACTTACTCCATCTTTCTTGTCCCTTTCAAGTGCTCCAGAGAGAAAGTCCATAGCAACAACTTCATTCTCATCAAGCCATTGAATGACAAAGGGGTCGAACCACCTACAAGAAAACAATTATAGTTGGATGCTGGATAAGTGACATCTGGAAGTAAAATTTACATAAAAGAGCAATATGTATTGCCAGTCATCTCTTAGTAAAACCTGTATTTATATAGTGTCATTGCATGTTTTGATATATTAAAACACTTTTTTTGGTAATGTTCGTTATTATATCATTACAAATAATGAAAACCCAAAATGTGGTGTCTTCAGACACTAGAATATTTTTAAAACTTCCATGGCTGTTTCCGAACATGCTCTAATCATTATATAGGGCACTATATAGTGATTACACCATTTTAGATGAGTTTCGGACATCTAGTGGATAAAAAAGTAGTGGACTTGAAAAATCCCACAATGCACCTTCAAAAGTAGTGATCATCCATGGTCACTAGACAAGCAGATATATCCTGGAATTCTTTGGGAGAGCTCTCCTCGCAAAGCATCATGGGATTTATTGTAGCAAAGATTTCAGAGTCGACGTGTGGGGAGGAAGAGTTACGTGACAAACGGAGTGCAAAAAATAGTGACCATCTGTCCGAACAGTTAGTAAACTGAATTCACTATAAAGTCCACTATATAGCCCCCGCTCTTTATAGTGATTGAGGGTTTTAGGGGTTAGGAAGGATGTTCGGACACAGCCCATAAATGGAAATTCATTGTATCACAACTTAATCATCTAATTAACTCAAAACACCTACAAAAGTTAACATGGCTTCTGCCTCTGGATCAGTAGGTAACACTAGTATGTATTAGACTTCTGACTTGACAGATGTCCAGAAGACAATTATCGACACCTTTCATAAGGAGGGTAAACCATGAAAGGTTGTTACTGGGGAAAAAGGTTTTACACAGGGGTCTGTATCGAAAGGAAAAGGACCAAAACAGGTATTTTATAACCACTTCAAAGGGAGTGCGACTGTAATCTGCTACAGTAGTGTCTGTCCACTGCATTTTCTGAAGTCCAAAGTTAGGGCTGCCACCTACCAGGGAATTTTAAAGCACCCCATGCTTCCCATGTTCACTGACAAGCTGAAAGGAAAAGCTGATTTTTTTCCCCAGCAATTCATGGCACCTTCCCACACTGCCAGGTTCAGAGATAGTGGGATTGCCGGTCTTGGTTGGCAGGCAAACTCCCCTGACTTGAACCCCCATTGAAAGGCTATTGGCTGTTGTCAAGACAAAGATGAGAGAAACCCAACCCAAAAATGCAGATGATCTGAAATCATCAATCAAAGCAACCAGGGCTTCTATTAAACCCACAAAGCATCACAGGCAGTTCCTGTTTCTAACTAAAGTGCTTTAATCAAACAATTGCTGCAGAAGGAGACCCAAGCAAGTATTGAGTACAAAGCCATTTGCATCCTTTTCCGAAACCCGACATATGTGCTTCAAATATTTTTCCAATACTCTAATGTAATATTGTGATTTTCTAAGACAATTTTTTCCTCCAAAAGAAATAAAAGCCTAACTTATTTATTTTTATGCATAATGAATAAAGATTAATTGTACATAGATATACAACACAATTTTACTTTCTTAAATAACTGGCAAAAAATACTTGGTACTGTAATTATCTAAAATGTACAGGTCCATCTATGCATTAGTGGCCAAGACCACTTTAGAATTAGATGTACATTTACACCCCTATTGACGACACATGACATCAAAGAGACTTCAAAGCTTGCCATAAAGCCAAAGCTTTTAATTTACAAAATGTGGGAAAATCAATTTAAACTGATTACACTGAACCAAATGCTAAACAGATTCATGTTTGGTGTGATAAAGGCTGCAGGTCATGCAGATCTTAGTATCAGGTAGAAGATAGTGGAGAGATTAGACAACCCTGTTCAGATAGAAGAAAGGAGAGAGATGGAGAGATGGAAAAGTTAGTGGTATAATTATGCAGCGTTGTCTTTAACTTCAGCATCTACCTATGAATTTGTAATCAGGGCAATGAATCCAACCTGAGGAATAATCTAATTTCATTTTGAAGGCAGTGGCCACCTGGGATAATGCTAATAAAGTAACACATGTTATGGCAGAAAGGTGAGAAAAATAACAAAACAGAGGATAGAAAATATAGAGTATGGAGTTGACGAGCCTAATCTGCAGGCTATGCCTCTGGTAAAATCAATTTGAAGTAAGACAGCGTTTGAGTGACAGCATTGGATACAAGATGAGTCATTAATATGATAGACTGGTTGGATTGGAGAGAGAGCACAGCATGCTCCTCCTGCGTTACATATGTTTACATCACAGCTATCCTTGCTTTGCTGCACAAGGCTATGCGTGCAAAATAAAAAAGGCCTTGAGATAAGATGCCTTTATGCTACAATAACATTTCATCATCAATATAATCACTGATCAAGCTGTTTGAAGTCTTATTCCTATGAACTGAAAGGACAGATGTTCAATGTTAACAAGTCAAAGTCAAGTCTAATCTGGACTTACTGTTTCACTTTTACAAAAATTCATTTTTTGTTGGAAAGCTGCTTTGGAGGAAAATTTAGAAAGTGTTTAGAGATTGTTTTAATGTTCTACACCTAATTCTAAGAACACAAAATTACCATTTTGAGTTTCATTTTGTAAGCTTAAAGACATTCTAAAAATAACAAGAACAATTCTTGTGACAGAAAGGTTTTTAGTTATGTGTTCAATTTATCTCTTGTTCTTTCTTTCTTGTTCTTTCAGTTTTCAGTAATCACCATTTATGTCTTGTAAAAGGGGGCTTTATCATGCAAATGCATTAAAACTTTTTAAAATGTTATTTCAGCATCAAAGAAATAATATAAATGTAGCTTTTAATAGTCTGGGTGTATTTTAGCATTCCTAAAGAAAAGTCTGCTCTACTTGGCTGCTCAAACCACATTTATAAATGAAGTCATTTCTTATTTCTCCATTCAGGTTGATTCATTGTAAGGTCCGTAATCACACCGTGCTTACGTGCTTGTTAAAACAATAAAGTATGTGCTAGTTGTCCTAGTTGGTAGAGCTAGTCAGATAGCTTTTCCAAGTGGTTTTAATGCAATGAAACCGGCTTGGAAAAAAACACAACCAGAAAGTAAGAAATATTTCATATTGAATTAATATTTTGTTAAGTGAAAGGAAGTATTTCATCATACATAGTATAGAAAAGGCATTTTGTGAGACCTTTACGACATAAAAAATAATAATAAGACTTTCACTATACTAAGCATGAAATTATCATTATGATCCTGTTAAACATCAGAAACGTTGGTGACTTCATAACTAAGGTTTTAAGAGGTACAGGTACAGGCAGAATGGCCATGCATAGGCAGCCTAGTGAGGAACACTATCTCTGTATTTTTCCTCTGCCAAGGAGGTTATTTTTTTAGGAGAGTTTGTGTGTTTGTCTGTCTGTCTGTGTGCACGGTAACTTGAAAAAACGTATTTGTGATGGTCCAGATCAAATTCTGGATACAGGAATTCTTTTAAAAGATTCCCTGACATTGTAAGATAAGAATGTTTAGCGGAACAAGCAGTTCTTCACTAAATCAGAGGTGTGACTATTGAAAGCCTCACCACCAGACGCAAAAAGTCTGGAGGTGTTTTACTTCAGACAAAAACACAAGAAAAGGGAACATTAGTGGTTTGTAAGCAGAATCAATTGAAAAGTTAAATTTGTTACCAGAGTCATGCCTCATGCCAAACATCAATTCATTAAGAATTGGTAATAATCCAGATTATGTGTGAGTTTTAGATATAGGCGTAAGTCACAATTTGGGGAACAAAAATTGCTGCTTGGCGGTGATCTGGTCTCCCCCCTAAGTACTTTTCCAGTTATTATTATTACTACTTAGGCATCTTTTTCAACCAGCGGCGATCCTACAGTTCTCTCTTTGATGGTTGTCAAAACAGGTGACTATAACCATGAATGCTTTGATACACCATTACAGAAAATGAAATGGAAAATTTTACTGTTCCTACAATATTTTTTTTTTTTTGCTAGAACAGCATAACCTATTATACTGAGTTTCACATTTGAATAATATACAATAATGGTATGACAATGCCATTATCGTATATTACATCAACATATGAAGTATATTTATTGAGTTGTTTTGAAATAAAAATGAATAACATTGTCATTAAAACAAATTATGCTGGCTGAGGTGGACAGCCTAAGTGTTTTGTGAGAGCATTTGGCTTAAGATAAGTTGCCTGACTTGGTAAGGCCCACTAGTTTTTAATTTACTGGCTGTTATTCTTGGAAATAAACATCATCTATTTAAATGGGCATTTGTATGAAGTTAATGCTTGTAGTGTGTGAATGATAGACTCAACTTTGGCTACTTAACTTCATCTCTCAGTTACAATCTTTTTTATTTGGTTGGCATGCCTTCTCATCACAGGTATTGGAAAGCCACTGATCACTTCATCTACGCATTTATCCTGCTTCCGTATGGATTAATTATACCTTTTTAAGTAATTTATAAATATTGGTCATTGTGTAACATGTATATTGGGAATTGACAGACCTAAAGGTGTCTCATTAAGACGTATAAAGACAACCCTACAGGGGTCAACAAGCTTCAGTAAATGTCTCACAGCAATTGATTGCAGCTCAGATTTATTGCTTAGTCCTGCTTCCACCTCATGGGGTTTGGACTCATAAAATTCTTGTACTCGTGATAAACATAATGGCAAGTTGCACAAGAGCTAAATCTCACACAGACAAATTTTGAACCATAAACAAGTCCTGCAAATTAAACTCTTTTCATGACACCATTTCTTGGCCACATTTGGTTAAAATTTATATATGAAAAGTCAAAATGTTCTTCCGAACAATGTTTCTCTTGTCTTTACAAAATAGATATTATGTTGTAAGTGGTAAGATTTTTGTTATACAACTGCAATTAATATTTACAGTTTATATTTTCAGCTAAGCTCTTCTCTACCTCATCATTATCTAAAACTCTAAATATCTTAATTTCCCAGCTCTTGCTGGTGTGTTTGTTACTCAGTTTATGTTACAGTAGCAGCCATTGAAAATGACCTTTTCCAGTCAAATGCCAACTAATGGCAGCCCACTTCCCTCCAAATCCCAGCAAAACCCCATCCAACTTCCAGCCACTGGAGTGACCCCCTTATTGCATGTTTTTTTACTATGACTCCACCCTTTCACAGAATTACAGAGTCTGACCATGAGATAATGCTTCTCTTTAGATGTTAATGTTCAAAAATCATGACAGATGGAATATTTTAGTACAAATGTGGATGTTTAAAAAGGAATTGTAGGGGACCAACCAAGAGCCCATCAAGGAGATGTGAAAATGTTAAATGGCTACTACTGTAGCTGCAACTCTAGCCATGTTTTGAAAATAGCACATAATCTTTTTGGAGATGACTTGAAAGACCGATACACTATTTTGAGCCAGTGAGCAGAACAGTGACCTGTTCTGCTCACTGGCTCCAATCGATTGGTAGTTTAGGAAAGCCGAGTAAAGAACCGTTGAATCTCATTAAATACTGTGACATCTAAGCAAAGGACAAGTCTTTGAAACAGCTATTTCTGTAAGTCGCAATGGTTAAAATGCAAAATGACTTAAAATTTGGGACAGGACACTAATCAGGACATTGCAATTTTAAATAACATAAACAAAAATATATATATAATTCAAATGGGAAAAGACTAAAGACGTAAAATTGATAAAAAGTCAAAATGACATATTTAAAGTATAAAAATATTATTTCATGTGTTTTAAACATATTATAATATATTTCAGAACTAAACAGCAATGACTTCAGGAAGCACTAAGTTAAATATGTCTTAAATAATGTCTTTTTGAGGATAAATCTTCCTTATTTTGGTAAATAAAAGCAAAGCTACATAATGGATCCAGTACAAAGTGAGGACTGCAATCTGAATACACGTTATAGGTCTGAATATAGTATTTGCATTCCAATGGCAGTGAGAATACTTTAACATACACTCTCTTGCCCTTTAAAACAACTTTTCTTTCATTTAAGAAGGCTTTTAGCAAACTAAGATTTATGCAAGGGGAATTATGATTAGAACCTTGTTTTTAATCCAAACTGTAATATAAATTAGGAACTACATAGCAATAACCTTTTGGATTTTTGTTCAAAAATGACAGGGTATTTTTTCATATATTTATGAAATGAAAACTTACAGAGAGTATTCTGGTGGAACATCCTTGAAGGCTGGCACATCACGGACATACTCATTATGGAACCATTTGACTTTGAAGTGAAGATTCATGTATTCCGTGCTTTTGCATAGGCGATGCTTATCATGCTCTGTAATGAAGATTAAGAGAGAAGAAAGGAAAAGATTCATTGTATTAAAAGAAGTTGGTACAGGTACAAAAATGTTTTAACTAATGCAGTATTACATGCGTTGCATGCAATGTTCCTTTAACAGAGTTTTAAAAGATTCATAAGAGCGTACAGAAACACAAACTACCATTAGGCAGATGAGCAGTGGTTGCTTTCATACCAACATCCTCACTGGCCCAGTTTTGTAAAGCCTGCAGCTATTAATGCTAGAGAAAGTAACACTAAGCTTGTAAATGTGCACAACTTCTTCTTAACAACGGGAGTTCTTTTTAATTATTGCCAACAAACTAATGCTAAAACAGAGCAATATTTAAATCAGCTGACATGTCTGATGTGCTGAGTCACTGCAGACATTTAAAAAGAGTAAGACACTGCTGAGGAAATCCCCTGCAGACGAAATTCAAAGCAATGGTGAAAGTGAGGGCAGAGGAAATCCAAGAAACAAGAGAGAGCCAGTAAAGAGGAGAGATAGTGAGAGTGAGTACTAGACAAAAGACCAAGGAGGAAGAGTAGCATGGGTAAAGGGTAGCACGTTAAATAACAACACTTAGAATAAAAAATAAATATATGGAAAGATGAAGACCAAAAAGAAACAAACTGTCTTCAATCAACTGCAGCACAAATAATGTAGGATAGTGTTGTGAAAACTTCCCTTTTACACATTTCTTGTTTTATCCATTACTAACATGTTCTTCTATACAGGTGGAATAATTCAAATTATCATTTTATATATGCTAATCCGGGTTTTAGTAAAATATCTGACAGTACACATCCTTTTAGGCAAAGTTCTTTAGCATCAGCCACACCTGATGACTGTCAGAATATTGAAATGACTTAAATAGTACATGCCTAACGACATGAAGTAGGCATAGAAAACTTGACACATTATGACACAATTTAAAGAACTTCATTAACAGATCTGAAAGTAAATTAGTATTTATGATTCAACAGTAAGAGAAGACAAAGCAAACTTCCAAAGAGGGTTTCCAAGCCAAAGCCTCTGCAGATAAAAAGGGGACACAAAAGCTCCTTTAGTACTAACAAAAAATAATGTTCATGATCCAAAAGACTTTTAGGAAAATATATTGTAAAATACTGACACTAAGGGGGACATTTCTGAATTTGCACCTCAGTTACAGTATGTCCAAAGTATAACTACAAGTATTTTACGAAAAGACCATTGCGGCGCCAGTGAAACATGGTTGTGGTAGAAGAATCATCCTTTTCTCTCTGTCTGATACCTAAAAAAAAACAACAACAAAAAACCCCAGCAACACTGTGGATGAAATAATGCAGTTCTTCATCTCTAATTTGGTCCAAATTTCCTCCATAGATGCTTGATAGCATTTCAAATGGACCAGGGTTTCTCTGATCTAATCTTTTATTTACAATTGACATTTCAGAACAATTTCTGAATTGTATTCAATTTACTCGGGTCATCTTTATATGATGTTAACATTTGATGCGTCAAAATAGTAGTGAGAAGAATAGATGAATAAAATATTTGGCTCTATTTACAGCACAGAGGGTAACTGAGCAAGTTAACATCACATGAAAAATAAGAGTTCAAAAGAGAAAAGACTGGAAGCATGTGCAACCTGTCAATCAATGCAGTGAAGCTCTGCAACTGTGCTTTCATGTTTAGAAGGAGGGGAAGTAATTACTGGAAAGATTCTCATGGGTGTGGCAATAAAAACTGCAGTGGTCTATCTTCTCAGGCTTTTGCATCTCAATCAATAGAGGATCTCTGACAGTATTGATCAGTAAATCTAAACTGCACAAAATAGGAAGTCACAAATGTCATCCCTCTTTAAGTAAAGTCATAGTAATAATAGAAAAAGTGCCAGCAGTGGCTGCTATATTAGAGGGACATTTGAACAAAATCTATTGGTTTCTAGAAGCAGCTACAGAGAGATGATGGGTGAGGATTAAAACATTTTTGTTGTCACACCAGCCAGCACATATGTCAGCATATTTCAGTGTACTGTCAGAGAGAGAAATAAAAGCGAGAGCTTTCATACAAAGATCAGTGGTTTCTGATGGGGGCTTTGAGACAAAATGGCAGAGGTTTGAATAGACATATGAAATCTTATAGAAACTAAATAAAAATTAAAGAGAGTGACTGGTGATTTGCATGTGAATCAAAGCTTAAAACAGGAAGAAATTACATTTTCTAAAGCATGGCCACAAGAAGGCATAACAGTAATGTAAATGGCTCCAGCAGTTTAATAATACAAAATCCTGCTTGTGTTGTATAACAGAATCTCATTGCATTAAGTTTTATTGTTAACAGAGACATTGCAAGAGGTAGAACATCTATATATATATTTTTAATGCCCTTATCTATCAGTCATATTAGCGCTTTTATAAAGAGGTTCAAGACTAGAGTGTACTGCTTTGACTTTTTCCACATTTTGTAATTTAACAACTAGTGGCCTCAATGCATTTAACAAGTGGAGAGAAAAGCATACAGTGTTAAATTAAGAACAATCTGAAAAGTGCAGTGTGCATAAATATTAAATCCCTTGATTTCAATGGACATACAAATAATTAAACCAAAACACATCATAGAGGTCAGTGATAAAGCCTGGAAAAAGTTTAGGGAGGGCTATGTTATAAAAGTGAATGTTTTAAGCAAAAATTCTAAACACAAAAAAAATTCAAAAGTATATAGTAAATCTGTCAGAACGGCAGAGATCCTCGGCTATGGGTGGCTATTAGCCATGCACTTCATTATTTTGGCAGTTATGGGAAAATGACAGGAAGAAAGCAGATGGTAAAGAAAACAAACAAAAAATAACATAAAAAGTTATATTTTTTGCATAAACAAGAAGGGAGAAACATAACAGAAATGTACTTATTTTTAATCCACATGCAGCATTTTCTGCATAAGCAGATTTAGATACAGTAGTTGCCTCCCACTGGAGGAAACCACATATCATTCTCCTTCCATATCTTCACAGATACAGTAGTAGCCATTCAAAATTTCCCCTCTTTCCTTGATGGGTCCTTGGCTGATCCCCTACAATGCCTTTATAAAAATCAATCTTTGCAGTAAAATATTCTTTCTGTCCTGATTTGTACATTAAGATCTAAAGAGAAGCATCATATCCTGGTCAGGGCCTGTAATTCAGTGAAAGGGTGGAGTCAGAGTAAAAGAAAATATGCAAGAGGGGGTCACTCGAGTGGCTGGAAGTTGAAGGGGATTTTGCTGGGAGTTGGAGGGAAGTGGGCTGCCATTCAGCTGGCATTTGCCTGGGAAGAGACATTTTGAATGGCAAGCTAAAAACGTAATGCTCTAAAGAAATAAATTCAAGCATTAGTAAGTTAAAAACAAATCCCAACCACATAAAGTGGTCAAAATCTTAAAATTTGTGCCATATTTTTTAAACAGGACTCAGCTATGACAAAAATGTAGGATGATGCCTGTTCAGCCTTTCTTTCAGGTAACAGAGCAAATTGCCTCTTTATGTCTGCAAAACACCAATTAAAGGTGATGGTTTCTATTTAATGGGATAATAACATTTGATATAGGAGAGTGCATATTACATGTCCTGATCTTTGTGTTTACCTAAGATTGGTCAACATAGCCCCCCCTTCCCCAGGCTCTTTCTACAAGGTAACTCTTCCCCATCCCCCTTTCCAATGTGCATCATCTTATTTCACTCTTGTCTCCAGGGTTTTCTCTCTCATTTATGTTTAGACAGCAGTTTGTTCAGAATGCAGACATCCAGTTTTTTGGTAGAGCATATGCTGCAGTTTTTCACATTTGAAATTAGAAGAGCACAGACTTCATGCCAAATCAAAAGGTCAAATGATAAGGTTCAGAAAGTATCAATTCTTATGGAAAAATAGTCCTCCACTATAGAGACAACACTTTGTGAACATTTACACAAACAGTGTAAAGAAAATCCGTCGGTGCAATCTATTAATCTTGCTTCACATCACATTTCTCCTTTCTGGATGACATAAATTAAGGCAGCATAGTCAGACAAACAAATAAAATGAAAGAATGTGGTATATACATCCACACATCAGAGCTGTCTTTAAACCCAAAGCCCTGCACTCTGGCTGTCGTCCTTAATCCCCATAAGTGCTTTGGTGCTTACTTTGATGAATAGCATGCTACACACCCCGAGTTCAAAAGAAAATATTTACACATGCAAATTTTCAATGAACCTGTATCTCAATGCACTCAAAAGGTGCAACACTTTTTCCATCATTTGAAGACTCACAACCATGTATCAGATTGTTTAAAATGCTTTAAAGAGGAAACATTCCTCGAAGCACAGTAAAACACAATTTCTCCTACCCCGTCTTATTCTTCCAGGGAGAATGCAAACAATAGGATGTAAAGTCTATACAGCCAGCTCTGTTGGTTCTGAGCTCCTCTCTCAAGTGTACAGTATGTTAGAACAAGTTAACCCAAGAGGTATCAGATTACCACTTAAACGGATTCCTTTTGATGTAAAGGAGCATTTCTATTTAGAAAGCTTTGTCTAGCACAAGGTTTTTTAATGAATTTCTCTTCTTTATCCACCCGTTTTTATTGATGTAATTTTATTATTTTCTAGATACTTTTTAATTTGCTCTTCTGTTTTATATTTTCGTTTATCTTTTGAGATAAAGACAGATTTCCCATGATGATTATCTTTTAGGTTATCTAACTAAACTTGACTGCTCTAAGATTGTCCCACATGATGAGCTTTTTCCCTCGATACCAAACAAAAAGCCCAGAAAGTTCACCAAGGAACCTCAATGCTGTTACTGTATCCAGTATCCAATTCTTGTGATGTTAGGTAGGAAGTAAAACAAGAGATTTGCTTTTCTAGCACAGCTTTCTATGTTTAAACAACACACTAAAGTAGCGCCCGTATACTGCCTAAGGGACTCCAATCTGTCTAGCCATTATATTTCAGTCACCAGCAAAACACCAATACCTGGAATGTTTTTGCTGAAGGCAAATATTGATCTCCACCCTGGAAGGAACCAATCAACCATTTTTTTGCCAAGAAAAATGGCTTCAGATTTAGTGAAGTTGAAACTGCTGGAAACCCCTGAATACTTGTTAGAGCATGACTTAGAGATAGCAACATAACATTATTTATTAAAGGTAAGGGGAATATGCTGAGATTGCAAAATGAGACACTTTCCTTTCCATGACTATACAATGAACCCCTGCATACAAACAAGATCAGTAAGGAACACCACTAAATAAAACCAGCAAACACCTAAGATCAGCTGCATACTGCATAAAACCATCTAAGATATGATGGACTTTTACAGCATCCTCTACAAAACCCCTCAGAAAACCATTCTGTAATGTTTCTCTAGCTTCACAAGAATGTTAAGTGGACAGTCAACCAGCCCAGATACCTTTAGTGATATAGTAAAAACAAAAGTTATGTTCACCATCCGTTCCTCCCCAGAGACAAAAATCTGATAGTTCTGAATTGAAGATTGTAACTATTGCCTAAGGCCTAGGTCTCAAACCATTTGATAAGATTTTGATTTTACACTTAAAAATTGTGTAAATATTAAGTGATATTTGTTATTTGTAGTGTTTGTCTGTATATATGCATAAATCTAATGAGGATTTATAGTGTTTGGGTCTTTAAGGTGTTTGTAGATATAGGTAAGTTCTCAGTATAACTTGTTTTTGCAATACTAAATCCAACAAGCTTCAAAATATTCCTACCTTTCAACAGCTTAAAGCAATCTTTTAATTTGAGAAACATTTTTATTCTCCTGGATAGTATTATAATGGGGTTTGGAGTGGCCAGGCCAGTGTCTGGGCTTGGATCTGATAGAGGATCCATGTAGGAAGCAAAATATCCAATTTATTCTTGCCAGATGCCTTAATACATTTACCTTAAAGCTTAATGTGGACCTTCAGGAATTAACAGCAAGAACCTTGAAAGATGCAACAAAAACACTGAAATAACCTTTATTTATTCCATCGTAAAATAATTACTTGTCTGACAGGAGAAGTGTTTCTACAGGATTCATAAAAATAAAAAATAATAAGAAACAGGACAAACATATTTTAACAAAGCCTTTAAATTACGATGCATTCTGCATATTACTGGGGGGTAAAACTACAGCGATGTCATTCGCTGTCAACTTATTTTAGCAAAAACAAGCTGCAGTAAAGGCCACTGCTTCCATCAACAGTTAACCTTTGAGGCCAAAGCAGTTTTATGGGCAGAAATTGCCATGGTCTCACCTGGATTCACTGGTTCAGTGAGGTCCTTGAGGGAGCAGGTGGGATAAACCCTGTAAATATGAGTCCAGATTGTTTCAGTAGAGAGGAGTGCGGTCATTCAGCTGCAGAAAAAGTCTAATGCAGTACCTGCAGAGATGGATCCACTGTGGCAGTGTCACTTTAATAAGAGAGCCAGCTCTGAATGGCAGCTTTCCCATGTATTGATTGGACACACACATACACGCACTGTGTCACACTTTGGCAACCCTTCTGCAGTGCGCTCGGATTTCACACACCCTCGTTCTGTCACCTAACATCTCTGAGTAAAGAAACCACATGGAACTAAGGTCTCAGATAGAAATACAATGCAATGTTCAGTAAGTTTTTTCTTTAATAATATTGAAAGTTGGTTACTGAGAGGTCATAGGTATATTTACAGATCAGGCATAACATGGTGACCAGTAGGTGTGATACATTAGGCCTTTTATCTTCAAAACTGAGTAGGATTTGACTAAGTAAGCCAATGCCACATAGTGATGGTTAGATCACTGGGTGAGATTATCAAAAAAACTTCAGCCCTGTGGGGTGGGGGTTCCTGATCTACAGTGGTTATCATCGATTCAAAGGAGTCCAGATGTGAAATGGTGGAAAAGCAGCAACATGGCTGTGGTTGGTCAAAGTGCTGTGATGTATGAGAGGAACATAATTTGACCAATTTGGTCTGATCCAACAGATTAGCTACTGTAACTTGAACTGCTGAAGAAATGAATGCAGGTAATGATATCAAAGTGCCAGAATAGAAAGAGCATTGCTGTTTTATGGTTATGGGATTGTAAAGACCAGCCAGGGTGCCATGTACTTTTAGCAAAGCTCTGCTGCAAAATCTTAAGTGGTAATTTGACATTTATCGCCTAACTAGAAACTGTTTCAGACACAACGTTTTTGACACTTGGTGAAAACATGTATCTCACATTTTAGCAGGCCAATAAGCCTTATCACACCAGTGGTCTTAAAGTGTTTTAAAAAGACAATCCATTAGTATATAAGATCAAAACTTTTTCATTATAATAGTCTGAGTTTGAGATACTCAAAAGGTTTGTATTTTCTAACCCAATTACTTTTGACAAAGATTAAAATGCTGTTTTCCCCCAATGTTTGAGTTTGAGCAACAATATGGAAAAAAAAAGGCAAATGAATGTAACAAATAAAGTCAAAGCTTGTATTTCAAAATGGATTTTATCGAAGGATATTATTATTCAATTCAGTTTAGTTATAAAGTGCCAATTAACACATTTCATCTCAAGCCCCTTTAGAGAGAAACACTAAAAAAGTTGAATACATCCAGTCATTGACTTACAAGATATAATCCTCCTGGATGAGACTGCGGCGATGAGATTCACTTGCATTTTATCTCCGACTCCTCAGCAATCCCTCACACCAAGCATGCATGTAGTGAGAGTGGAGATGAAAACTCCCTTTAAACAGGAAGAAACCTCCAGCAGAACCAGGGTCATTATAAGCGGCTTTCTGCCGAGGATGACTTGGGTTCAATTAGATAGAACCAGACATACAGAAAGAAGCAAAGAAATACATACAAAGAGATACAAAATGTATCTGTCAACTTGCTCCACAGTATGGCGAATTCTACTAGTAAATGTAACAGGACTAGACTGGAAACAGGCCAATCTCCAATATCTATAAACAGAGGTGCTGATGGCAGCAGCACAGCTGATATTTCAATTCAGGATGGAGTCACAGCTGAACAGAAACAGGCCAGATGAAGCTACTATGATAAGAAACAGCAGAAAGAACATAAAGTTATGAATGGAACTTGACAAATACTGCAGAGTGGGAGAATAGAGATAGAATGAATGAGAATGAGGAAAAATGGTCTCTATGTCATCCAGCAGTCTAAACATATTCAATTCGGTTTATTCATATATCGCCAATTCACAATACGTCATCTCAAGGCACTTTACAGTTCATAAGATCATCCAGTCAAGTTGATTCAAAGTTTTCTTTCTAAGGAAAACCAGTTGATTGCATCGACTCATTGACTTGAAGGCAATCCCTCACACTAAGCATGCTTGGAGCGACAGTGGAGAGGAAAAACTTTTAACAGGAAGAAACCTCCAGCAGAACCAGGCTCAGTGGGAGCAGCCATCTGCCGAGGCCGACCGGGGATCAAGGAGAAACATATAGCAGCACATATAGCGGCTCAGGGTAACCTATTTGGGTATATCTATTTTGGATGAGGTATAAGAAAAATAGAGCCACGATAGGACCATGGTAGAGCCAAGGAGAAATAATTATTATAACTTAATTTCTCCAGGCAAAGGAGGTGGATTCTTAACATATCTAAAATGTATTACTAGGACGTGATTTACCATTCACTTGACCAAAAACTGGGCCCAAGTGAAAGCTTTTTAGTGAAAAGACATTTTAATGGAAAACACAGGGGCTAAATTACTCCACAACAAAGATTATATCTCATTTTAAATCTTTTAAATGTCAAATAACTATACAAATAATAGAACGATTTCATTTTTTTTTTTTTTACATTACCTTAAGTTAAATTATTCAGCATTCAAAGATGAAATACAATTGCTTGACAGGATTTACTTTGCAGAAAATGTGCATCAAATTGAAAAGTTGCAATTGTAAAGGGTAAATTTACTTTTATTAAAAAGAACTTCTATGTTATGTTATGCTAATCCTGGTTCCAGAGAACGCCTGATGGTTTCACATATACCAACTCATGAAAAGGATTAAAGAATGCAATGCATTATATGTGCCATGTATTTATGCATGAAAAGTCATTTGGTCGGCATATTTGGTCTGCACCAAAACCGGTTTCTCCAATCAAATTGCACTTTTTGCAAGTGGGATATAACTTACAAAAAAAAAGCTATTGATGTGATGATTGTTGTTCCACTACCAAAAAATGACTAGGGCAAGACAGAGCAGAGACCAAGAGATTGAGGAAAATTACAACGGGAATCCTTGATGTAGCACCATGGTCTTGCATATTTGTACTGTTTTAACACCTGCAAAGTCCTGGTGAGAGTCAAGAGCAGCTCATTCAATGCAGATTTCAATACAGTTTATTTCTATAGTTGGAAAAGCTTCAGAGAATAAGCTGACAGTGATTCCCGGCATGCTGGCAACAGTGTTGCTAAGCAACAGATGGTTAAGCAGGTATGATTTCGATACTACACCTACAGTGGTTTGCTAAGTGCAAAAGAAGAATTATTTCTGTAGTTAGGTTAAATTGAGTGCAGTTTGCATTCACACCTGAACCTGCGTGGAAGCAGGCTGAGATCAACTTAAAAAGTGTCTCATGCTCCAGTTGTTTTTTGTTTGTTTTTTTGTTTTTTCTGGACAAAGTTTGGTCTGGACCAAGTTTATCTTCAATCTGTTTACACCGTCACAAAAGGTTTGGACAGAGGAAGGAAACAAACTTGTCTCTTTAGAGTGAGCAATATAGCAGGTGTGAACAAACTCTTAATGTGTGTAGACTAGATGTGAGATGGTGGCCTGGCCCTCATACCTCCCCTGTTAGGTTAGCTGAGGTTTTGCACTGGCACTCCTCAAGCTTGATTCAAAAGCTTGGGGCAGGCCAAGCCTCAGCTCCAGGAGCTTCTGCAGGTCTAGACCAACATATCAGAAGGATTTTAAAGTCGATTTTCTGAGCTATAGGTAGCCAGGGTAAAGACTTCAGAACTGGACTGATGTGCTCTATTTTCTTAGTGCTAGTGAGAACATGGACAGCAGCATTTAGCATCAGCTGCATCTCGCTGATGGACTTTTTAGACAAACCTATGAAGTCACTGTTCCAGTTTTCACTTCTACTACAGATAAAAGCATGAATGAGTTTTTCTAGGTCCTGCTTGGAAAACAGTCCTTTAATTCTTGAAATGTTCTTCAGGCAATACAGTAAAAGGCTGACTTAGTAACTGCTTTTATGTGGCAGGAAGATTAAGGTAAGCGTGAAGCTGAATTTGAGCGGAGCGTCCTGGCGCAACTTTTAGCGGCAGAGCGAATGAGCTAACATCCTCCTGAGCGGGGAGTGGAAATTGCGCGGTACTCCGCTCCGTTCACATGCTCACAGACTTTCAAAATGTTCCCACTTTCCTTGATGGGCCCTTGGCTGGTCCCCTACAATCCATTTTTAAACATCAATCTTTGTACTAAAATATTCTTTCTGTCCTGATTTGTGGACATTAAGATCTAAAGAGAAGCGCCATCTCTTGGTCAGACCCTGTAATTCAGTGAAAGGGTGGGGTTAGATTAAAAGATATGCAAGAAGGGGTCACTCCAGTGGGTAGAAGTTAGAGTGGATTTTGCTGGGAGTTGGACCTAAGTGGGCTGCAATTCGGCTGAGGTTTGAATGGGAATGACCATTTTAAAAGGCTGCTATGGTATAATGCATGAATTACATAAGTTATGTTTACATGGCTATTACTCCCTAAAATCAAACAGTTCAAAGAAATAATTGAAGGTTTATCCACATTTACCTCAATTTTAACAAGCATAGCTGCATGTAAATTTCAAAACATAATTGTGTATCATAAAGATAGTAAACCTTAATTTTAGCTAAATCTGGACCTTATATCTGTATATGTGTGTAGGCTTAAATGCTCATATCTGTTTGCTCAAAGACTGATATTTAATATGGGTGTTAGCGCTTGTGCTGCTGGTGCTGTGGGCTGTCCAAGGGGATGAGCCTGCTCAAGATCCCTGGTGAGGATGTCATCTTGTTTGATGCTGCCCAAAGGGACTGACAGTCTCCCAGGAGACTCATTCACTCTTTGCCTCATTGATTTAAACAGCGTGGATAATATGATGAACTGTAACGCTACCATGGCTTGTCCATTCAACAATTACTGTTCGATAAATATATCTACAGGACCTCAAGGTTAGATAGATTTACGTAAGAAAAAAGACATGAGCAAAAAGAGTTCCTCCCTGCGCCAGCATGGTTTCCTTTGTGACATAATTCATTCATCTTAGTTTCTGACCCAGTTCTGTCTCACGGTTCCTGCTGAGCAATAACACAAGGGCCTACTGACACAGCTGTGCTAAAGTAAAAGAATATGGCTTCCTGATTGATTTAAACAAAACTAAAATCAACTTACAGTAGATGCATTCAACCAAATGCAAAAACCTCAAGCATTATTTAATGTAAGAAATAGATTTTTTATTTTCATTTAAAGATATGCAAATGAAAACTATTTGATATAAGGAGAAACATTTTGAAACTCGGTTGTATTTTGACTAGACTGACAGACTTCATTACATTTACTGGAGAGATTTATAAAGAATTAATGAAATCTCCATGAATTACACAACTGCAGTACCTGTGAGGCTTAAACGACACATCAGTGCTTAATAAACTCTGCTGATATAATAGCTTTGGAACAAAGTGAAGCAGGAACATAAAATCAAAAGCCCAGCTGCAACCCAGGACGATCTGCTTTTTCATAGACACAAATCTGCCACTGCTCTGTTACATTATTGATATTCAATCAAAATATTCTATGGAGTGAGGCACTACTCAGTGTGTGTGGATGGGTTAATGGGCTGCTAAAACACTACAACTCTAATAAGACGCCCAAGAGACTGCCCAAAGAATTAACAATATAACACTCCAGTTCCTAATTGTTCTTTTATTGGGGTATGCTCTACCTTCCAAAAAAAAAATTAAGATTTCTTAGTCAATCTATTTGGTATATATAATTATCTTGTAGATACACGATACTCTACATGTATAAAACCCCTTATGATGTAAGGTCACGTGTAAAAAAATCACATTTTCTAATTTGATTTGACAGTGGTAAAGTATTTAGATTGCTGTTGAAAAAAATCAAAAGGTTAAAGCGAGATAAAGGTATTTAACTATTCCTCTTATCAAAGTTTTTCTTGGTTTTCTAAGTCAGGGATTCTCAATTGTAGTCTATGAAGGTCCGTATCCTTATTTATTATTTATTTTTTTTATCACAGTCTTTTTATTGATTTTTTTTTCCTTTTCTACATACAGTTTGTGAATACAAAGACGTATTTATCCAACACAGACATAACCTAATGTATAAAAAATGTATCCCTAAACAGTAATCCCATTTAGCCCACCCAGGTCACTCTCGAGTAGGTACACACACAGCATTCCTATCCCTGACATAAATGGAACACATTTTAAAGAAATTAAATAACTTAATAAAGCTAGAGCATTATTGTAAGTTTTAAAATGAGTCAAGAAAGGGCCCCCATTTTTCTTAAAATTTAGCAGTTGAGTGTTGAAGATAATACCTAATTCTTTCCACTTTCAAACAGGAAATGAGGTCATATAATCACTGCTTGTGAGCTGGAGGAGCTGCACACTTCCACCAGGTCAGAACTGTACACCTTGCTAACAATGAGTGGAATGTCAGTGCCTGTAATTTAGAGGCTGTTAAAGGCTACCCCTTACCACTGAAACCAAAAAGAGCCAAGAGAGGGCCAGGTGTTACCACCGCTCCGGCCAACCCAGACTTCGTACGAAAAAAGCCTGTCCAGAACTGACCCAGAGCGGGACAGGACCAGTACATATGAACCAATGTGGCAACAGCAGTTTTGCTTTTATCGCAATATGGAGTGACCTCTGGATAGTTTGTTTTTAGAGAGATGGGCTCTATGTACTATTTAGAGAGATGGGCTCTATGTACTATTAGAGAGATGGGCTCTATGTACTATTTTAAACTGGATGAGACATTGGCGGGAACACAGAGATGTTGTATTCACCAGTTTAAGTATAGAGTCCCATGTCTCATCCAGTAAAGTCATATTCAGGTCTTCTTCCCATTAAGTTTTAAGTTTAAGTGAGGAGGTCTCTTAAATAGTTAACATTTTATTATAAATCCACGAATCCAGCCCTTTAGGAGTCGGGTTCAATAATAGGATAATAGGATGATTAATAGCAGGACTCAAAGGTGTAGGAAACCAGAACTTGAAGACTGAAATTTAAAATCCAAACCATTGGTTAAGCTATTTCAATGTGTCACTTTAGGTCTTCGAGCTAAGATGGGCATAAAAGAGTATTGTTGAACCATTGCTGCATTGATTTGGCCACACTTTGTTTAAGTCTAAATGAGGATGTTTTTGTACTTTAGTGACTGACTGAAGATAATTTTATTTTAAATCTCTAACAATCTAAAAAAAGAAAGAAATGATGACATGTCATGACAGTATACTGTGTCATGCACAGTATGACAGATCCCCCTTCATACATTGATAAAAAGTCATGAACCTTGGTAGTTCACCACTCTGTCTCTTCTCCTCAGTTTCCCTGATTGCACTCACCATCAGGTGTTTAGCTTTCCCCTGATTAAAGCCACCTGGTCACTCACACTCAGTGTATAAACTTCCCTGTTTCCATTGTTCCTTGTTGTTTTTTTGCTGTAATCCTTGAACTGGTTCCTTTCTCTATTCCTCATGCCAAGTTCAATATGTTTACATTGTTTATTTCTATCACATATGTTTTATTCCATCGACTATTGATGTGCAAACAAGTCCTTCCACTGTCAGATCCATAACACGGTACTTACAGTAATTGAAGGACACAATGTGCTATGATAAATTCTTATTCATACATTAATTTTCTCTTTCTTTATGCTATTCTCATCTTTGCATAAAAAAATCCCCTTTTTGGCTTCCTCTATTTTTGCATATTCCGTCACACATTCAAATATTCTAAAATTAGCAACATTAATTTTTTCATCATCTCGAAAGGCCTCAGAGCAGGAAGCACAGAATACATCAAAGACTTCATTAGGTGATCCACAAGCTTTGTGCAGATGGAGATTCACACACGTTTTCCTTTTTTCAGTCTCATTCATTCATGCACAACTGAATGCTTAAACAAAAGTGCAGACAAACATTACTACAGATAAACTAGGCAGGATCATTCCATTCCTCCTCCTTCAGGGTGTTACTGTCAACCGCTCTAACAGTCTTGTATGCCCTATTATGTAAACAGGTCAGTAGGTTTTTTTTTTCTTAATGAAAAAGACAAGAACAGCAGCCTGAATTGCTCAGCATGGTCTCATCACAGCACACAGCTACGCACGAACAAAGCCCATATATGCTTTTGCATGTTGTTGATATACATTTGGAAATATGCTTCCCTGCCTGCAAACGCAGAGCCCATTTTCCCCATTATGTCAGAATGAACAGAAATGTCCTCCATTAAATAAATGTTGGTGCAAATCAATTTACCCTCATTCCATTACAATTACTGAACAACATTGTATACCTAAAGGATTATTGACTGGAAAAGTCTGATTTGTGAATTGTTATGGTGCAAATGTAAAATAGTAATTTAATCTGATGTTTTTAACTCTGTATTTACATTGAGGCACTTAAGATTCCTGTTTTGTGAAATCAATATAAAACATTATCATTTTGGACACAAATGCATCAACTATATAGTTTTTCTCAAATACCAGTGGTCTCATTGAATAATCAACCAGCTCAATAATGATCATTGGTAGGACTGATATTCCTACATGCACAAACATTTACTAGTGTAATAGAGTTATTACAAAAAAAAAAAAAAAAATACAGATCCAATAGTCATGACATACTTTGCTACTGGTTTTATGTCATTAAATCTTTATCAAAATAACAGTGGTGTGGAGTACAATAGGAGGTCTTATACACTGTAAAAAAATTCACCAGACCAGTAGCCGTTACTTAAGGGCGAAGATGGCAAATATTGTGCATGCTGCTAATACTGCATCCCTTTTTAAAGGGAAAAAGTGTTTCTTTAAGACATTATTCAAAAGAGAAGCACTCTTTAATTTCAGAGTTCACTGAAGAGGGAAAAATATACTGTGAAGAAATGTAGAAAAATATTGGTTGAAGAGAGCGAAATAATTCTAAATTGCTTTCAAATAAAAAAGGAAAAAAAATGGAAAACTGCCATTTGAATGAGCTAAAGAAGAACCAAAAGGCCTCAGCCTCAGAGAATATTTAGCACAAAGGTTGGTAAAGAATATCAATAGATCAAGACACCTGAGATGCTTTTGGCAAGAAGATACTACCCAGAAGCCCACATGGGCTGTGGATGTTTCCTCCTGCCCAAATAACCAAATAACTAGCCTAAAGAGGAATGGTACAATATTTTGAAGACAGATGAAAGCCTGTATTCTTCCTTTTGTTTCTAGCCTCCAGGGACCGTTTGTTTCCATGCATGAATCTAAGGGGATTGTCTCTCATACTATGGTGTTGACTCTAAATATCCCAAACCAGGGAAGTGTCAAGAGCTGAGAGATTTGAGCTGGACCAAAATGCTGTCAGAACCTTATGAACAACATGGTTAGCCTAAGAATCTAATTATAATTAAATCAGAGATCACAGAGATAATATGGAACTATTGGGTTGCAGAAACTGAAGCAAACATGAAGTGAGAGCAGAATACAGAAAAGTTCAGAGAAAAGCAATGAATAACCAACCATTTAAAAACTGGGAGAAAGTGAGAAGACAACCAAGGTTAGAAAAATCAACTTCTAAAGAGAATTAAGGCAGGGAGCTGAGGAAAAGAAACAACTAGAAAGGAAGAAAAAATGTAAACAAAAAATATATAAAATAAAGCAAAGAATAATGAACTTTGAACTAAGTGCCAAACAGAAACCTGTTAAAACAACATAAAGCAGGTTAACAGTGAATAGGAGAAGCAGATGCGTGAAATGAATCTGAAAACAACACCCACGGATCATACCAGCTAGTAAACATTTAAGTACACCAAAACACTTGAAGAAGTTATGTTGCATAACCCTGAGAGGGCAAAGTGTAATCAAATAGAATAAAAGGAAAATTACTGGATGAATTGGTTTGAAGAAAAATGAACTGTTTAACTGTTAAAACAGCAGTAGAAGAGGTGATAAAGAGGTAACAAACATAAAAAAAAATTCCGGAATTTTTTGTTTTTCTATTGTAATTCTATTTTATACATTTTCCTGCAATCTCCCCTATTTTCTGTGCCCTTTGGGAAACTGAGCACTTCTGCATGATGGTCTCATCAGAGATGCATGTGGACATACCTCACTTCCTGAATGCCGCCTCCCTGCACAAGCACCAACCCTGATTTCAACTTATATTAATTTCTTTTGTTTCAACTTGTCTAAAAAGAAAAAAGCCTAAGGCAATGTTTCCTATACCAACAGTGCATACAGAGTCTTACATTAGTATTTATATCCCTTTAGCAACTGGATTTAGTATAAATCTACTGGCTCTCTGAAGACCTCAGAGCTTCACAAGACAACCTTAGCATACATCCAGGACCATGAAGAACTCACTGTGCATTGATTTTCTATTATACTTGTAAACAGAAACAGCTAAAAACTGACTGACAGCATAGATATCAACTTAAATTGAGTAAGGAGAGGTAAGGAGAGAACGAATAAGAGCAAAGGCAAAAAAGTCTTACTTTCATGCACTCAGTAAAATTAACTTAAATAACCAAATTTTCTGCTGCAAACAGTCACTGCCCTGTGCAATTTTCTTTTATTTGAATGGTATTATTATAAAGCAACACTACTCTCATTTCATTAACATTTTTGGGTACCCTCACTTCTAGCTGTGCCCTTAGTTATAAAGGACAAGTGCTGTAATATGAAGAGCTCAAAAATCCATATGAACAAAGTCCTGTTGCAGAGACATCAAACATATGGAAGAAAAGTGCTTCCATCAGAGAAAAAGAAATGAAGCCACCTAACTGGAAAAAAAAACGGAGGGAAAAAAAAACAACCTTTCCCTACGTTGTAGTGGGTATATTACATTATGCTGTGCAGATGTTTTAGTTCAGGGAGGACAAAGACTCTGGTCATAGTCACAAATTCCTTTTGTTTAATGACCCAGTGAAAGTCCTGACCAAAGTCAAACTGAAAATCTTTCTAGAAAGACCTTTTCTAGAAGCTGTATCTTTTAAAAAGCATAAAGACGTTTCTCCATTCTGTGTGCATCTCTCGGCTGGCTTCTAATAAATGTAGCCCTGTCTTCTTTCATGGATCCCCCTGACATTAATATACAGAACTTCTGAGAGCACTTTGGACAAAAATACAGTTTTATTTAGATGTTCCAAGCTTTAGACTGAATTATAAATGTGACTAGGCATTTGCAAACTTAATACGCGCACTGCTCAGATCACAAAAAATTCTAAATCACAGTTCGACATCTACTGTATCTTAAGATTTAAATAGATACTTATTGCATTAAGTCTTTATTTTGGTGCATTTCTTTGTCTTATTAAATTTGTTTTAGATTTAGAGTAATGTAATTCATTTGACTTCAGTTATTTGTTAAATGTGCAGAATAAATTTGACATTGAGAATTTTGTCTTCATAGAAATCCATCCAAACTGACTCAGTTTGAGTTATTTTGTAGGTTAGAATTATACTTTTTTATTTTATCGATTTTGTTTGGAAATATTGTTCTGCACCAAGTTGATTTTATCATTCCATTTGTTGTACGTCATATATTGAAGTTCATAACAGTGAAAAAAAATGATAGAATTTTTTTTAACACTGCAGACAAGACAGTCAGAGGGGGAACACCATTCATCACACACTGAAACATTTCAGTGACACCCATTACAGTCTCTATCATGTGTACATTATTTATTCTAAACATTGAAGATACATGTAAGTAAGTAACCCATCGCTATCTTTTCTTAAAGAAAAATCTTCACAGTAGAACAGATGGTAGGATTCAGAGTGCGCATGTATGAACCACATTAAGATGTGGTTTTTACGTGCTGTCAAACTGTCCTTCAAATAGGTACAACCCTGCAACTAACAAATCAAACTCTGAAGTACAACAGCCATTACAATGAACTAGAAATGAGCAATAATTCAAACAAAGTGTTCCTTGGAGGAACATGACAGTCATGTCTTCCTCCTGGCACGTGTCACTGTGGGTGTGTGCTGATGCAATGACAAGTGGAGGCAGAGGAGGCCAAGCAGGGAGAGAGGATTCAGGCTCAAGGAGCGAGAGAGAGAGAGGAAATGTGACTGAGTGCATCTATGATTCTCATTTTGTTTTGTAACACGCACAGCCTTGGGCAAATCGCACTCTTGCACCCCCACAAAATACACACACACACACAACTTGAAACCTGCCATGACAGCAGTCAAAGCCACCCCATGTGGTCACATGTCCTCCTGCCCTGACTCAGATACAGAGAAACAAAGCAGCTTATCTTATTCATTACTTAATTGCTGTAGTTTCTATAACAATCTATGACTGTTAAGAGACTTCAGCAAACAAAAAAAACAAACTACTCTTTGGAAATGGCTCCACTGTGTTACATAAAATAGTACTTTTGTGATTACTACTGAGTATTTGTGATTTTTTATTCAGATGTGGCATGCCAAATAAAAAACAAGTTTTGTTGCCTAAATTGCTCTGATGTAGGCTACATATTTTTTTTCTTAGTCCCTAAAGCTTAAAGGCAGTTGCAGCAACACAATTTTATTGGTACTTTGTAGGATGCACAGATGCTGATACAACTGTGTGGTATGACAAAACGTAGAATATATATATTTTTTAAAGTGCATCGTTGAAAGGACAGCACAAACAGCACAAAAACTGCTGAGTATGGTGTCAATTTTATCTAAAAAATATCTGATTCCCGATTTTATAAACCACAACTGATGTGTTTTGGATGGATAGATGGAAGGACGGACGGACAGACGGATAAATAGATAGTAAAGGTCCAAAAAAGGTTTCTTTTGGTTTACATAAGTGAGCAAAGACACATTTTTTTAGGATCCCCTCGCAGTTTGAAGATGATTTCAAACACCAGTTTAAAAAATATAAATAAATCACTTTCAAATAGACAAGGCAGACAGTACTAAGACGATCATGTTTTTTTATTATTTCTCTATTGCTTCAACAATTGCCTGGGTAAAGGACCAGGTAGAAAAATGGTCAAAGTCTGTGACACCGAAAAGTTTATGGGCACAGGTGAACCACAGATTGTCTCACCATTCCTTTCTTATTTGTAACCTTGGACTCCTGTAATCTTCATAAATACCCAGATGACTCTGTAGTGGCTGGGCGAATCAGAGATAGACCAGAAGCTGAGTATGCAAGCTGGTAAATCACTTTGTGGAACTGTGTGGAAACAATCATTTAATCCTCAGTGTGACTAAAATCATGTTAAATTTTTATAAATTACTGAAGCAACAGGGACATGTCAAATACTGTCACCATCTTGGAAGGAGAAGTGAAGGTGTTGGAGGAGTATAATTACCATGGGTTTCACTAGCCCTACAGACTGGATGGAAAAAGAAAGAGTCAAGCTGTCTAAAGGCAGAACAGATTATGCTACATAAATCCTTCATTATTTGTGGCAATATTCAGCATATCTTCTATAAGTCTGTTGTAGAGAAAATGTTTTCTTTTGCCATCATCTGTTAGAAAATTACTCAAATATGCTAAACTGATAAAGGAGGCCAGCTCTGTTTTAGGAACTCTTCCTGAACCTCAGGAGATGATTATTTAAATAAAAATTCTTAATAAAATGAAGATCATTATTGACAACCCTGAGCATGTTCTGCATCAGACTGTTGGACAACAACAGACCAATTTAGCCTCTTCATAACCTGCTAAAGCCCCTGTCACACCTTAAAGATTTAGACAGCGCAACGTGAAAAAGATCTGTCAAAAACGCTGACATACATTGGATAAGTTATGTGTACGTTGTGTGTAAGGTATGAGCACACTGAAGCATGCGGAAGCATACATCAACATACGGCAAGTACCTTGACGTATGCCAGTGTATGCTCATATGTGGGCCATAAGTTCCATGTAAGTTATTTGATCATTGACATATGTTAAGTGTAAGTTACTCATAAGTTGTGGCATATAGCTTATCCAAAACCTATGAGTAACGTGTGTACAATTTATGCGTAACTTATCAAGAACTTATCTCCAACACATATCTACGTATTTGACGTGTTCCAGACCGACCGCTGAATGTGTTTCTAACCTACAACTACTGTATAATGGCGTATTGGTAGCATTTTGGTATAAAAGGGGGTTCACAGAAGGAAACCCTCAGTTCTCATCCATACATAATCCCTCTCATAGGGTGAATTAGAAGGTGAGTGTGATGGATCCTCCCTAAAAAAACCTATAGCATTATCATTTAACTACGTTTTGGTAGTTATGGCGTTGGGGTCAGGTGCTAAGAGTAGCTGTAAAACAAAAATGTACATTTACAAAGGGTTGACAGACAGAGGTAGTAAAATATGTACTTTTAAATATCTTTAAGACAACCATGATGATTTTGGAATTAATAAAACATAAATGTCAGGGTTTTGCACTCTGTTTAAGTTTATTTTTCGTTTCTTTGTTATTCAGTGTTTTCTTTCAGTTCAGTATTTCTTGAGTTTCTCTCTGTTTCCCCCTTGTGCCTGTTCCTTTCCCGTTGGCTCCCTTCTAGTTAGTTCTATTCACATCTGCTCTATATCAGCTAGTTAGCCCATCCTTTGTTCTGCTCCCCTTACATACAGCACCTCTGCAGTTCCTATTGGCTGGTTTCTGGTTGTTTTGTTTCTTTGTCGTCTCCTTGCTCCCCATGTTTGTTCACCCTGATGTTACTGGATTTTTTTTGTTCTCCGTATTTGTTTTTTTTTTGGAATTTTGCCTCTGTTGCCATGGCTGTTAAATTAAATCAGTAAAACTCATCTCTGCCTCCTCATCTCTGCTTTTGGATCCTCAAAACTCCACTCAACCCTGACAATAAATTCCATCAAAAGGCAGCTGGTGTTTCATATTGATTATTTCTCCTGTTCAAACATAAGCATATTAAAATTTAAACCACAGAAAGAAAACACTGCCTGAAGTGGATCAATAAGCTTCTTCTTCACTGTCTTGCACATGTAAACGTTACATTGCTGTAGTTTAGACAAAGCACTTAGCAGATAATAAACCACAAACAGTTTGCTTTGTTCTCCTAATCATTTCCTGTTGGTTTAAATAGCAATTTCAAGAACATAAAAGCCAGCCACGAATCAGCTTCTTCCATTTACACCACACACACATCAAAGCATCAAGTATCATCCTCTCTGCGGGGTTTAATTTAGCAAAGATGTATGTATGTTTTTGTAGCAGGAAATATGATTGAAATTAGGAGTACAAACTCAGTATAGAAGCCAATAAACTTAAAATGTTTAGCCATGTCTATTCAAAAAAAAAAAATAAAAAAATCTATCAAATCAGAAAAAAAATGACTGACTACACTTTGTTTTTATGGATGTTACAGTAGGTCTCCTTTTCTAATCAGATGGAGAAAGCACATTAAAAAATCTGCCAGAACTTAAATGGTGTGTGCATAATGATAGAGAAGTCTTTGGGATGCAATGACAATGCTGAAGCTTTTCATTATGCATAATGAAACATGAGCTCCCCAACTGTTAAGTGTATGCATACATCTGTCATGACATTGTGAAGGTTTGTTGGTAGAGTGTAGAGCAGCAGTGGAAGCTATCTTAGACGAGTGGCCTTGCTAGTCTCATACCATGGCTACCTCATCAGGCCCACACTTGGGCCTTTTTGCAGCAATCAAAGTAAATTGATTAAATGCATTTGGTGGCGAAGCCGCTATGCACATTACACCACTGTCCAGGCTTAATTAATTTTAAATGAATCCCATGTCTGTGCCGATAAATTCAGTGCAGCTCTCAGGCCCCTTGTGCAATAGATTAGTAAGTAGTGGGCACTCCTTGGAAAAGGAATCATAGTTGTGGAGAAGTTCACTGCTCTCCAGTTTTTCTTGGTGGTGGTTGAAATTATATTGAGTTATGAAATTGAGAAAATAAGAAGGTTGATACTGATGATGGAGGTGCATAACTCATGTTAGCACTGTGATAAGGCCAACAAAATGGTACATAAAACCTGTTTTAAAACTGTAAAGAAATGTGATGCTTCTCAATAAAATTTCCCATGCTTGCTGCAGCTCAGTGAGATTCGAATAATTTTGAGATCTTGAAGATCACAGCACAGTTGTAATTCCGTATGAAAAAGTCTCTTGTGATATTTATTTCAAGCAAGAGTTTTAACAACAAAACTTTAAAACAAAATAACCCAGTTGTTAAGGCCACTTCCACTTCAAGGCAAAAAAGTTTTGACTCAAGTATTAGCTTAATTTGAAGTGATTTTTTTATGTCAATATACAACACTTATACTGTGGGCTGCTGAAAAGAAATAACCTACAAGTATTTAACTTGAAAAGGTTGGATGTGTCTCGGTTGTGTAAAGTAAAGCAGTCTGAGCTCAACTTGAACGCAAGATCTAAAACTAACTATTGTTAAACAACTAAATAAATTTGATACCTGATCAGACATTTTTTGTTCTCTGATGTAGAATTTAATCTAGAGGGGTGAATGTGGCTTTGTCCAAGTTATAACTTCTCAATCTGCTGGTTCCGAGTGGCAGCGCTGATCTGAGATTTGGTTTTTGAATGTCTGCTTTCAGGAAAAGTGATATTAAAACAAAATCCCTGTTTTATTTTTTTTATTTTTTTTTAAGCTTATGATTGAGAAAACTAATTGGGTTTTATATTTGTTAATAACAGCTAAAGCATGCTGTGACATACAGTTGGAAACAAAATACAGAGCTTACGTATAGTGTGTAGAAAAACAGCTATTGTTTGTCTGGCAGTCTAATATAAAGCCGGGCTTAGCTTATTTGTATGTTAGATGGCTTAAAAAATAAGCAGAGCAATTTTTGATAGCCCGCCTTTATAGCAGGGATGTTATATTATTTTGTTTTCAGGTTTAACAGCCTCCACATTTTCCTTCAAATTTAACAATGGCCATTTTTGGTCAAACACCTATTTTTAACCAGATTAAGCTACCATTTACACAACATAATGTCTATTCCTGAGCCTGTAACATCATCAGTGACACCTCCCTGCATCCAATGCAGCACCAGCAGGTTCTGCAACAGCTCTTTCCCCGCTGCCATCAGACTGTTGAACTGCTGAAACTCTAATCAAGAACTCTGCATCACACTTGAAAACATCATATTTGCACTACCAACGTGGCAGATTTTTTCATAATATCCTTTAAATAGAACACAACTCAATGCTGTACTGCATTTTGCACCATATTTATTTATTATATTTTTTGCACTGCACTGAACCTGTCCATAACATGCCTTTTGTACCGTGACTTTAAACGAGTTTTTCCTTTTTCTCCCTCACTGTCTACAATCCTGATCACTGCTGTACTTTATGAATTGTAATTTTTATTTCACTGTTGTAAGCTACTTATTCAATGTTGAAAGCTGCATATATTGAAATTTTGTTCTGTATACACTCGGTATGTACAAAATTACAATATAGTTTGTCTAAGTTTATTTGTTCTAGGGTGGCAATTATTTTGAGATGTACTTTCAAAGAATTGATTGAACAGATGAACGTAGCACAGGAGGAACCAAACTTGGGAAGCTCCAAAGCGATCTACTTGTTATTATGGATGACTTGCTTTAAAATCTGCAGGCATACTGTAAAATTCTCCTATTATCCTCACATTAGGCAAATTTAAATAATTTAAAAAATTCCTAACAGACCTAGATCATGAAACTGTTTAGATGTGTCTAATCTCAAAAACATTATTTCTGTTAAAACTTTTGCAAAATTTAAAGTTTTCAGTCAACTACAGACCTACTATTACCCGCTGAAGTTAGTGCTTCAAATAGTGACCCACTTATCGTTTGCTGAAATGTAGAGCACACATCTCCCACCCCTTTCTCAAGCACTGAGCCGTAAACTAGCTTCAAGCTTCAAGCACCCTGGTACTAATGATTCTTTGTAGATTCCATTTTTTTTTTTCTTATCTAAAATTACTTGTGAGAGCTGCTGGACTTCACAGGTACAAAATAGGACAGAAAAAGCTGAGCATCTGAAGTTTTTTCCCCACGCCTTTGATCAAGTGTTTATCTTGATTTAAAGAAGTTTCCTTTTCTCTGTAGAGATCGATAAGAGGAAGGTGGGAAAGCGTAATCTAGATAGGCAGTAAGGCTGACCACATACAGACACAGCCAAGAAAACAGAAACACTATTCAGGAGCTCCGATAAAGGGAACAGAGCAGAGTAGCACATTAAAATGGTAACAGGGCAAATTGAAATGAGATGGCAGCACTGCTGCTAATTAGCTGACACAATATTCTTGACCATCTAATGACATCTATTTAGTTGATCTAATTTATCTGATTCTCTTACTCCACCTGTTTTGTATACACACACACGCACACACACACAGTGTTTTGCAAGTAATGACTGATTGACGGCTTTACTGACCTTCCATTGCATACTTCATATCCTGGGCAAACAGGTTCCACATGATCTCAGCGCTGATTTTCCCCACATTCAGCTCCTGCGGAAACCTGGTAGGATGGAGAGAAATTCCAATCAACCTCATTTCCACACATTGATACGCTCAACTGGATGGCCTAATGTCTTGTCCTGGTGCGACTTTCAAACAAATAACTCAACAGATGTGGATGAGGATTTGGTTGGTTTGTCTTACAATCTAAATCCCCCCAACAAACACCCCACCCCCCCTCATCACAACCCCATCCCCTCATTCTCAATCTCTGTTGAGCTGAAAGTAAATCAAGATGAATGCTTTAGAATGAGAAAAAGTGTGGGAGGAAACTGCAAAGCTAAAGGGAGACAGAGATGGTAGAATCCGATCTGGCAAGTAATGTGTTTTGGATTTCTATGGATTTTCATTCAAAGCTCAAATGTCAGATGTCATTTGTTTAATTGTCCGTGGCTTGGCCGAGTAATAGGAGGATATTTATGAATGACCAAAACAGCACTGAAGAAGGTGACTTTATTTAGAAATATGTTACTTTGTACAGGAGACTCTGTTGTTTCATTTTCAAACTAAATCCCCAACCCCAAAATTTATTCTGCAAAATTTACAAACTAATCTGAACAGATAATCTTTGAAGATGGGACTTTTTTTTAAACATACATGTAAATACATTATAAAAAGACACGTTGGAAGACAAATTGATGCTGCTTTGGCAAAATTTCAACCTGAATCCAGTTAAAATTTAAATATGGATGCTCTAGAATTATGCATCTTATAATTTAACTTTCACAAAAAAAGTGGTAATAAATGACACCAATTTGGGCATTACTGCATAATCCAAACCTCACTTCATTTTTGAGTATGTGGTAAGACTCAACAAATGTTTCCTTTTAGATATACCCCAGAAAACCTGACAAATATTGAGATATTTAAAGATGAAAAAAATAGCATACACTTTGTCTTTCAGATCATAGAATCTAAGATATAACCGTAACATATTGTTGAGTTCAAAATATAAATTCAAAAGTATTGATTCAGAGACTCTAAACGCTCATGGATATATCACTTTTGAAAATCCTTTTATCATATATTCTTTATTCATAGTATCAGTTTCTTCCTTCAGGTCCTGCCTGTAGACTAAACCGCTTTAAGAACTAATTTGTTTCCATTTCCATCAAAACAATATACAGTATCAAACAGTAAATAGTGGCAATGGTATTGAAAATTTCAAAATAAACTGTCATGTTTCTTTTATGTATTTATTGATCTTATAATGGATTCTGTATAGTAGGGTCTTTATGTATTTATTATTTTAAAGGATTTTTATTGTGAATGTAATGTAAAATGCTTCTTTTATGTATTTATTTTCTTATAATGGAATTTCTATAGCAGTGTGAATGTAGTGTGACACATAGTTTGGAGTATGTAGCAAAAAACAATTCCTTTGGGACAATAAAGTTCATCATCATCGTCATCATCATCATCATCATCATCATCATCATCATCATCATCATCATCATCATTTGTAAAACAAGGGATTGAAAAATATTGTTCAGCTTCACAATTATGCATAGCATTGCACAGGTCAAACAACTAAAATCCAGACACAATGTCTAAAACAGTATCAAAATGTTTGCTAAACAACTGCTGCCTCTCTAATATATAGTGGATTGTGACAAAATAATCCAAAAAGCAACAGTTTTTATTCTCTTTCCCTACTATCAAGAATTCAAAAACCTTTTCCGTCTTCTTACATTTCTTCAGTCTCATCATGTACGCACTCAGTTTATTATGGATGAAGCATACAATAAAGCGCTTTATAGTGGAAATTAATACAAATCTAAAGTCAGTGCACATAGCGAGGATTTCTTCACAGTTTTGAGGGATAAAAGTCTTGTCTGCAGGAGAAATTCTTTCTGGAAGCATTCCTGCATGTTTTATTTTTCTGCTTTTAATGTTGAAAAACAACTGCAGCATTCTGTTTTAAACTTCCTATCATAAGATCAATTCTGCAGATCGGTTACTGGCTCATACTATCCAGAGGCTTTGTTCCCACATAAATATTCTCAGCAGAGAGCACCAGTCTGACAGCTATTTCCCTCTGGCTGCAGAGCCTATTATTTAAAGGCGACATGTCCACTTGCAAATTTGTAGGGGAAAACCCTCAAACTGCCTGTCAATCTTCAGCTGGACCAAAAAAACATGGAGAAACTGAACATGAATATTGCAAAGCAGTCGTTAGTTGGTATAAGAGGAAAAGCTCAGGGCATAAACAAAGTTCTAATAAGCATCGTAAATCAGTAGGAAGAAGAGGAAAAAAAAGGAAAACAGTGTGACGTAAACGGGTACCTATAAGGGAAAAAAATAGTTGACATTTTATGTTTTTATATTGTTCATCACTTTTTACATACCATATAAAAATGACAAATATTCAAAATGTGATAAGAAGCAAGAAAAGTGTTTTTTTTTAATAATGCAAAAAACAAAATACCGTAATAGCTGACTTCTGTATACGATTATTTCTAGAGTTACCATGAGAAATTAGCTGGTGGCGTAAATATGACATAAATATGACTGTCCCTGATCAGTGATCAGCTGGTTAGACAAAGTAAGAAACACAAACATTTTGTAAGCAGAGGATGAACAATACATACCTGCTACCAGGTCACACTGGCAACAACACTTCATGGATTTGCAGGTTTATAAAGCTGCATGAAGATTCAATTAGATTTTCAGTACCAAGTTGTAAACAGCATCTGTCAGAATGTTTCATGTCTTGCTGCGTGTAATGCAATTTTGAAAAAATCTGTTAGATGGTATAGAGTGTGAGGAAATTAAGAAGATTTTGGTCACCAATTAGGTCCTGTCAAGTCTTTTTAGTCTGTGCCAGTTTTAATGCCCTACAGTTGTGTGAATACTGGAGATGAAAGGCATGGGATTCTAATTTTTCTGTTGTTTCCAGCTGCATTCCTTTCTGCAATGTCCTCATAGTTTTTTTTTATTTATTTTCTTATGTATGCTAAAGTTTAGCTTCCTTGAAGGAAAGCAAAGTGCCATCAGGTTGTCAAAATAAATTAGCCAAATAAACAGAGAGTTGACGGGATAAGTTTAATTTATATAAATTGTAGTTTAAACCACCCACCCTCCCCTGTTAGTGTTTGCATAGAGTAGAGTGAGACTTGGAAGATCCTATTATTTGGTCATAGCTGCAACATTTGTGTACACATAAGAGCTACAATGCCAGGATGGACGATTTTTTTCTAATTTACAGAATTTGAAAAGTTTGGAGCAAGTTCATTTGTTAATCAAATTGCGTATCCAACAGCGTTAAATGTCCTGGAGGAGAATGTGGGAGTATTACATTTCTAAAGATTTCCAATCCCCTTAAAACAAAAGGTTGATGTGCATATTACATTAAGGCCATAAAACCTATTTAGTCTTGACATCTTCATTTATTATAGCTATAAAGCCAATATTGGAATTGGTTCAAATATGTATAGGTATATAAAAGCTTTAAAAAGTCAGAAAATAAAACTTTTATATCAATTCACGCCTAGTTTTAGAGCCATAATACTGAACATATATCATTCAAGGTTATTTAATATTTGATATTATTTAGTATTTGATAATACAACATATTTTGTTATGTGTTTTGAGCAAATTGGTGCCAAAGTACCTAAGAACAGTCAAAGTGTGAATTAATGTTCCTTTTGGCCCTATGGTTTATAGGGATTGGTCACTATGGACTGAGCTTATTTCCCACAGTTGCTGTTATCCCATCAGATTGATATTAGAATGGAGTCCAGGGGATCAGCTCAGATTTCTTTAATCTATTGCGTATTCATCATACATTGTATGTGAAGACTGATGCAGTATGTGTGTCAGAAATCAGGTTGATTAAATGGAGAAATGTAGCTATCTGTCTGTCTGGCTGGCTGTTTGTCTGTCTTATTCATTTCAAGTCTTTAATTTGCCACATGATATACAAAAACTTGGAAATATCTGAATACTAAAAGCATTTTTTATATTTAGGAAGGAAAGGACACAATGGAAGTTTCTTAAAAAAAAAAAAAAAAACTAAATTCAAATTGCATTATTACTTGATAAGATACCCTGTAAATAAGGAAAGTGAAATATGAATAAAGAAATACGTACTGATTAATGACTGGCGTGTAGGCTGTGCGGTCCTCATCGATAACAGATACCATAAGAGTGATGAGTTTTGGCCAGAAGTCCAGGTTCTTTATAGAAGGACCCTGCTCTTCCCTGGGAAGCTCCTGCTTCCGGCTCTGTGGAGAAGGATGTTTAGATTAAAAAGGGTAAAGCAGTGCTTCACTGAACACTGAATTAGCAGAGATACAATTAATGGAAATGTATTGGATACTGCAGTGTTTTGCAAGGCATTAACATGTATTTTACTCTTGATATTTATATGTAAGTTGCCAAAATAAAAGTTGGATAACAAGAAGTTAAGTAAAGGCAGAAGTATAAAATCTAACACAGTAACAACTAGTGCTGAGATGAGATCATCTGACTTGATCACACCACACAACACTGGCTATTTCATTTCCAAGACACTAATAATCAATAATCAGACATAGAATATGTTTTCTAACATACAAAGTGAAGAATTGTTGGATATTTCTGGTAAATTGATGTAAGTAATTTCCCTCTGGGATTATTAAAGTATGTCTGATTTGAAAATCTGATTAAAACCCTTTAAAATTGCTACTCACCAAGAAGTTTTATTACATTATCTATCATTAAAGTTGCTCTAACGATGATGACATATCTAAATGTTTTTTTTTTTTTTATTATGTACATGTATTGGGATGAAGGATTTAGAAATCCATTTTAATGATATAACGGATTCCTAAAATCAGCTATGGATGTTCGTGTTTCAGATTTCTAACACTCATCCACGCAAAAATCATTAAAGGTCCATACAAACTGTGTCAGTCTATTTTAGTTGGTAACCCATTGGTGTCTGTTACAGTATGCTGTCAGATGTGTGGAAAAGCGTTATTGAAACTTTTAAGTTAAAAACCTTAAAAATCCGCGAGCGCCGGCTACCATTCATTCATCCTGTCCGCTGAACTGCTGCTAGTTTCATTCACATGCCTGTGAGATGTCTAGTGCTACTACCACAGATGATCTCGCTCTGGAAATGGAATTGAACAATTCAGATTAGCTAGCTGAATGAATAGAAGGGGTAGAGTGTAGCCGCCTGTGGCCCGGGCTGCCAGACACAACTCCAGTCCGGCGCGCAGATGACGCCTTGTTTTTAAAAGATATAAATATAAAAAATATAACCCTGGATGTCTGGGGGACAGTGATTCGCCTACATGCTATGAATGTTGGCGTACCATAAAGAATAACTTATGAACAGTTTAGTTTGTGCATTTAACTCGTTGCCTAAAGGAAGACGTTACTTGGATATAACAAAACCGAATATCTTCGGAACAGCTCCAAATGACACAAAATTCATATGGGTGAGTAGAACATGATGTAATAACTTAAAATCAAGGGGCCAACGTAAAAAAAAAAAAATGTTCCCCTTTAAGCTTTGCATCTTTCCACAACGTTTTAACAAAGGATGTATACTGTGTGATAGAGGTTCAAGTTATGCATTCCTAACCAAAGCAGAAATAGAATTTCTCTCATAGTCAAAAAAACATGCAGTATATATACAACCTTAATAAGAGACAGAAAGGTTTTGTCATTATCTTGGAGCTGATGACTGGCTTAATTCACCTGTCTAATTCTGCGTGGTTTCTTATCACTGCTCATCTGATCCACCTGCTCCTGCCTCTGTTTACAGTAAGGTGCTTGCATCCCTTCATCAGGGCCAGATTATTCTTGTTCTCTCTATCCAGTAATTTCTGATTTCCTGATCCTGACCTGTTCTGCCTCTTGACCACTGAGCCTGCCTGTTCCCGTCTGATCTCAGAGGTGAGAGTGTTTTTAGCATACGTGTTTCTGATTACCCGATCCTAACCTGTTCTACCTCTCAACCATTGAGCCTACCTGTTCCTGTCTGAACACTTTTCCTGATCTGTCTTTGGATTCCTGGATCTCCTAGCCTGCATGTGCCTGTTCTGATTCATTTGTTTGAACTGGCTTCAGACTCCTGGATGTTCTCCAGGGCTGCAGCATCTGGAAAACTGGGAAATCTGTGGGCAGCCACATTTTGTTGGCTGCCCACCGGCTGGATAAAAGCTTGTTCTCTGGCTATGAACTGAACTTGTAAACCAGGTTAGTGACTCACGTTCATAATCTTACGTTAGATTATCGTGGTCACTTACCTGTGTTTTTCCTCTCTCCAGAGATTCCTGTCTCAGATGCCCTAGCTGCTTCTACTTCAGATCTGCAGTCCATCAGTGTTTTAATAAATGTGTTTTGAATAATCCCACTGTCTGTCTTGACTGAATACGGGGTCTTTCTGTTCTGTCCATGACAGGTTTAGTTTCAAATGCTATATTGTATTAAAAAAAGAGTTGTAGATAAAAAGTTGTATAACATAAAGGTTATATTTCTGTTATCATCATATGACTATCTGACTGAATGAGATACAACATACTGTATCTGCTCTTTATACCTAAGTCCTTTCAATGATATAAAAAAGCATGATGCCATAGGAAGTTCTCAGTCTAGCATCAATTTACAATCCAGCTTAAAGTGGCAAACAAATTTGATTACTGAGTTTCCAACAGAGACTCAAGAATCACACCAGTTGTGCTCTAATAGCATGAGCTAATCTGGGAGTGTATAATGCTGTAGAAGCTAATACAGTTTGTTCACTTTGTCTCACAGTATGCTTGAAAATGAAAGTAAAACTGACCTGCTACCTGAATAATTCTGCTAATTATCTGACTCCTTCGAGGGCAATGATAACCCTGCGTTTATTATTCTGACATTTACTACACTTCAGAAATTAAATTTAATTATCATTATTTAATAAATGGAATTAAATAATAAATGGTATAAAGATAAGTAAAGTTGGTGTCACAGATTATATCCTATTCTCCTTTCTTACTTTGAATTACGCAGCCTTTCCGAAATACACATATATATAATTAAAAATGATAGTGCATCAAAAGCGGCATGCATTTTTCAAGGAAAGCAGCACTGGCAACAGTTGATTTTCTGATACCGGTAAATATAAATTTACTTATAATTACAGCTGAATATAGTCCTTTTTTAGAATATCAACAAGATAGTGAACACTGTGACAGAAGCTATAATGGGCATTAAATATTCGTATTTATCCCCAGACATATGGTGTGTTATCAAATTAATATGCACTGATAATATCTTAAGGGAATATAACTCAATACATTTAAAAAGCATTGATAGCAATATTGTATTTGCACATGTAAATATGGATATTTGTTACAGGCTGTGGCAGAAATCTCTTATCCAATGTCACAGTAAAAAGTGTTGTATCCAAAACCTCTCCCTGGCACCTCCATCTGTTACCCCCCCACTGATCACGATTGCACTGCTCTACAGTTAGAAAGTCATTCAAATCGGTCAGTGTGCCACAAGCGGGTTACACATTAGAAAGGGAAAAAGCCACTCCATTGAAAAAACAAAAGCACCAGTTTACATAATTTATTCCGCCACACTGTATGGATCGCTCTATACTAAGCACATTAGTACACTTTATGCATTTACACACACTACTCTGCACGAATGAACTCTATGAACAATCTGGGATTTGGATGCTTTGTGTGTTCTCTCATTCTCATATGACGCAGGCAGGGGTATATTGTATTTCTGGTGGTAAGCAGATTCCATTAAAAATTAAATGTATTCAAATCAGTTCTTGAATAAGTTATGTTGCATTATTTAATACTCCCCACTATATTAAAACTATGCTCACGTGCACCTGGTAAAATGAGTTCATTTATCCTCGTGTAATCTTTTTAACTATCATCAATTCTCAAAATAATCAACCACTTTCTAAATTATTGACTGAAGATTCTCGACTTGTTATGCTAATGCGTTATTTTGCTGACATTGCATTTAAGACGAGCTTTAGAATTCAATCTCACCGCAATGAGAAACACTGATAGAGTTAACAGCTGATTCTGCAAAAGTCAAGCAAGGTTCTATTATCTGGAATCGTTTTTGCTCCAACAGTTTTGGTCTTTCTTATGAGATTATTCCTTTTCGCACCGCATTCTATTAAAGGTTCAGACTTATCAAAGCAAAAAAAAAAAGAAAAAAACCTGATTGTATTTTACAAACATTACTCCCAATATGAAGATGGAAACTATAACTTTATTATTGTTTTGTATTTACCGGTACTCATGATACCTTATCATTATTACTTTTTTACCCAAAGCACAATTTAGCAAATAATTTGAACACAATTTTGTAAGTAATTTTATGAACAAAAAAGGGAAATACAGTTCCATATTCACAAGGTTATATTAATACCTGTTGTTCAGTTATATGTCTCAACTTGAATAAAGCAACTGATGTTAACCACAAATTTTGTTGAAAGTTTAACTTTTTTTGCTAAAAAGAAAAAAGAAAATTATTAGATTAGAGCTAAGTTCAAAAATGGCATTTCTTCCAAAATCCTTTATGTTAATAATGGTGTAATTAAACCCAACTGTTGCTGTTGTTTAATAACTGCCATGATGTTCTTCAGATACAATTTTCATTTGTTCATTCTGAATTTTTTTAATCCCCATATTTATTCATGCTAATTGTATATTGACTTTTGTACGTTTGCACCTCATAACCAAAACAAATTGCTTGTATGCATAAATGCTATACTTATATAACATTTTCTAATTATAATATTCCATTAGATCTGTTTACTTCCTTTTAGTTTATACTATACTTCCAACTTTTTATATATATATATATATATATATATATTTCTCTATCTAGAAATTGGAAACAGTATATACAATTTAGATTGTTTATAGCAATTTTACTGTTGTATATGAGCATGAAATTGGGAAATAATATGTAATGTGTAATGATGACGATGAAATCTATGAAAATATGGCTCCCGTTGATGTACAGTCACCGAAGAGATGGCCACTTCTACATGGATATTATAAAAAGATATGTGCCAATTAAATCAGCATTAAACAAAAGCTATGCTAACCTTACTATGTTTGAACCTATGAGAGCGAGAGAGATTTAATCATAGGGGCTTTAGAAATTTACATGAATTAGATTAATCTTTGAGGTATTAATAATTGTTTGACCAATTAAAAGGGAAAATGAAAGGCATCACCACAATAAGAATATATACTCTGCAGATGAGACTTCAAATGATGAGAAAAAAATCACTTCAGAATTTTGACTATAAGTATTCACTTGTTAAAACATGATTAAGCATTATATTATTGAGAATAATGTTGCAGAGTTTGACCACTTTACCACAGAATAACGCCATATAAACTGCACCAGGAACAACTACAATATAACTAACTGCAAAGGAATGTTGACTTTTAGCAATCTTAGCTGAAATACTGTACACTATAAATTGTAGGCAGTATGAAAAAGCAACAAATCAATAATATATTTGCTTTTTGTGTCTATTATTTTCTCTTATGCAAATTTAGTTTATTCTTTTATTTAAAAAAATATAGTTTATTTGGTTTTAATCTCCTTTTTGCCATAAACATAAACTGCCACAAAATACAGACTGAAATAAACATTTATGACTAAATCTTACATATTTGCTTGATGGAATAAAGTGCTAACAAACTGTATTGTCCCTTTTTAATAAAAGTAAAAACATTTTATACCTCACATAACAGATGGTTACTTAAGCGGCTTTTATTTAAAAAAATAAAAAACACAACATTATCTTTGCAGCCAGTAAGTGTCTCTGGCTATGTGGATACATCTGTAGGTATGTGTGTGCATGGATGCATCTTAGTATAATAATATGCACACATAAAGGACATTCAAGGTTGCGTCATCCCCATTAAAAAGAACAGAGTGTACATCAGAATAATATGTGCTGTTAAAGCTCTTTACTCATTGGTATTCACTTGTAGCAGGCCTACATACATAGTCAGAGGTGATTGAGTTGTCTGCTGTCTTTACACAGCCAAGAACATACCACCTCTAATCACACTTATGGTAGGAAGTAATGCAGCACTAAGTCCAGCTAAAGTGTCATACTGTACTTTAGTGGGTGGCGGGAGCACATTCAGAAGTATTCTGATTTCATCTGCAGTGTATATAAGTCCCCAGAGTGGGAGAGATTAACATTAAAGAAGAGAGCTTCCAATAAACTCTCTAACCCATGCAAAAACGTTCTGAAAATGAATAAAAATGTCTTAAATTAAGTGTAATTACTTTTAATTTGAGTAGGAAAATAATAATAGCCAATGGAATTGGTATTTTTACCCTTAAAAAAGGATAATTAGATATTATGCACTTGAAATGAGAGAATGTTTTTTAAAATGTAAATTGCCTTCTTCAACTGGCAGTGTCTCATTTAACTGCTGAGTTCCAGAGAAAAAAAAACGCTTATTTTAAGAAAAAAGTTACTTAGATTTACATTTTTGCAGATTGTCACAAAAAAACTGACTCTCAGATTTAAGCTGTACAAATTAGGATATCAAAAACACATTATATTTAAGTCTAAACATTAATAAATAAACACCTGCTGATGTCCCTGACAGAGGATTCAGGTATAAATATGCAGTCCTCTGCATCGCTGTCAGAACAGGAAATGTTAGACTCTTGTCACTGTCTTGTTTATTTATTGCTCCTTTTCTATTGATCCGGAGATACAAGTTAAATGCCGGATAGGCAGTTAATACCTCTCAGGTGGTCAAATAATGTTAGCTGATTAATCAGATGGCAGGGAAGTCAAAGCTGCTCCCCACAGTTAGCATCTAAAGGTAAGTGAGCAGTTGAACATGGAGTAAAGTTGTTCAGTCTTACTGGAACATTAGGGGGTTGTGTCTTTTATTTAATAGAAATACAATTAATATTATACAAAGATAAGACACAAAGGCAAATGTAATAGTATAGTAACTTTTATCCATGTATGAAGACAATCGATTCATTATTGAAGTCTATCGATGCAGTATGAAGCACTGTTTGGTTGGGTCATAGTCTCTGAGGTCCAAAGATCCTTCAATAATACCTCATTTAACAAAGTTCCTCAAAGCTTTCCATTTTCATTTATTTTTTTTTATATTCCAGTAATGTGAGATTCCCTTTTAGCACTTCTTAGCATCACTCTTCTCTAACAAAAGCATTGTTTTCCATCTCACATTACTGTTCCCATAACATATTTCTTTATTTTGTTTTTTCTGTTCTACTTATCTGATCTTTTGCTTAGTATAATAAAACATTTGCTTGTTTTTCTTGTGTCTAAAATGTAAAAAAAAAAAAAAAAAAAAATCTTCAAGAAGCACTACTGTTCTGTGCTAGTAGTGGGAAAAGCAAACCTTTATTCAGAAACAGTACTTCTCCGTGTTTCTCTCCAACACTTTTAAGAGTAAAACCAAAAATCGGATTCACTTTTTCCTTTCTATCAACAAACTAACCATTGGACCTCAAGCAACATTAATATGCTACATCTATTTTGACTTTTTAGCTTTTGGCTAGCTCTAATTTCTTTAAGAGGGTGAAGTAAATACAGGCAAGTATTCCTTTTGTCCATTACTAAGATCTTTTGCAATTCTTTTGACAGTTTCTTTCCAGGTCCTTTCCTGAGTATATTTAAACTGTATCCCGTGCCTGTAGTCCTCAAATCAGGGGCAACAATCTTAACTGTTTTATTATGCAAGATGCCTCACTGTAGCTGGATACTTTCCCGTTTGCTTGGACATTGTGTCAACACTCATGTCGCCACACTCAGTCTCAGTTAGCACTTAGGGAATTGGAATCTGGAATGCGTTTTCTCTGCTGTGTTCAAGGCTACCCAGTATATGTGAACAACGTTTGTCGTCAAAGCAAGGTTTACTGTTGGATGACGGCAATTTATAATTTTTTTTTTTTACATTCATACAGTATAATATTGATAGAGAGCCTGTCTACTGTGAAACTGCTGTGGATGAGAATGTAATTAGCGCAAGTCTATATCATTCAGGTTCTGTAATTGCTTACAACCCCTCAGGCTTTCTAAACAATGGAAGCTTATTATTCAAGTTTTAAAGAGACTTCAGCCTTTTGCAACCCAAAAACACATTAACATCACTGTGGAGGCCATTTTCTTGAGTAAATAAACCATAAAATTATCAGGTGAAGATTTGATTCCACAGTTTTTTTCAGGTAAAAAAACAAAACAAAAAAGACTTGTGTGATGATCAAAAGCGCTTTTTTGTATGAAAACTGCAGTACTTCAGAGATCATGAGGTTTAAATGTTTAACACAATATGCCTTTCTAGTTCTCCTAGTAAAATGTAACATCACTGATAACTAACCAACTTTCACCTTTTTACTCCCTTTTCTTAATTTATTTTATTTTTTTCATAAAAATAAATGACACTTTGAGCTAAAAGACATACTTTTAAACCCAATACATTACAACAACATTTGCTTGGAGATGTTTATGAGCCCTTGGGTAATCAAATGGTCCTGGAAAAGATTAAATCAGTGAAATATCAGCTGCTTTCATATGTTGCAGTGTTTTAGTGTATCAAAGTTTAGTTGATAAAAGTATTATTTTAAATAGTCACAGACTACAGGTTTCTTAAGTCAAACAGCTCCTCATGAACATTATCAAAACATTCACCCTTGTGCCAAATTTTAATATGAAAATGAAATCATGTAATTTCATATGAATTAAAGTTTCGACATTCACACACTACCTGTAGATTCAAATTTACAGAACAGCTGTTTTTTGCTCCAACAATACTTTTATGCAATCCTATAGTGCACCTTACAGTTCATAGTGGTCACAGATTTATAGTGATGTCTACAGTTGACTTGAGGCATAATATTACTTTGTCATTGTTGACAGCCTACACTTTGTCAAATTATTGCAGGTACAGTGAGCACTCGTTTTTTTTTGCAGGGGTTACGTCCGCTTATATCCCCCCTCCTCAATTAGCTTTAAATGTATTGTTCATTAAAGCTTCTGCTCCAGCGGTATTTGGAAAGCCGTTTTTTCTGAGAAACATTTTAAGTCGAAAGTGTGTCTTAAATTTTTTCAAACCAGCCCTTGTTAGCATTAAATGCACTTGGTACTGTGTGCACAGTTCTCAATGCTGGCCCAGTATCTGCATCATCCTCCGGTTCCCTGTCATAAATGTCATTGCTGTCAGTTCAGTGTTCTAGCTTTTGTGCAGATAATGTAGGTATCCAGCATAATGTTCTTTTTTCTGCAGTCATCAAACCACAAAGCTAATGCAGACTTCATCCTTACCATGTACTTGTTGCAGACGGTTGCCACGCTTTTTGCATACTTATTCAAACTTATTGCTGTTGTCGTCCTTATGTTATTTTCATCCTTTTTTTATGGAATGAACAAAAGATAAATGTATTCCGTAATGGCGACCTACAACTGCATAGCATGTCCCGAAGTTTAACTTTTTCTACGATAGTTAGCATCTTCCTCTCCCTTTTGGGCCCGTCTACAAGTGCCTCTGTCAGTGCAGAATGTTTTGTCGACATTATGGGTTTTGAAGAAAATTAGCAAAATAAAATTTAGCAAGCTGTTTTACGTACATGTACATTAAAATATTAAACGCTAATGTTATTGACACACAGGTAGAGAAGAAGCGTGGAGACTGTTTAGCCAATCAGAATGCAGAACACAATGCACCATCCAAATCTGTGAAGCAGCGAGGCCATAAAAGGTAGAGAGGGTTCACTCTAATTAGCATTAGTAATAAACACATGGAGATCATGAATTGAAAGGATGTGAAATGGATTTCTATTTAAAAGTGGGATCATAGTGTTAAGCTATCATAATACACCTGAATTACCTGGTCGAGAAGCTGGTTGTAGAGTTCATGACAGTTGTCAAAAATGTATTTGTATGTCGAGTCCAAGCAAGCCTTCACGCAGTCCTTCACTACCATGCTGGCTCTTGGTGGGCTCTGGAGCTCTTGCACCTGTCAAACACAATTCATAACACATTAAAACCCTTTAAATATTCCAGTCATTCCTGATTGATCATCAGGGCTGTCACACAGAAAAAGCATCCATGTATGCATAAATGGGAAGTAACTAAAAAAATAATATGAAATTAAAATGTTGTGTATTATTTATTTTTCTTTAACCTATATTTGCACAGATCCAAAATTAACTAGTGCAACAGAAGAAAAAGTAGAATTTACAAATGTACAGCTGAGGATAGAGACATGTAATTACTTCATATAAACACATAGGCACTTCCTCCTATTCAGTAAGCGAACATTAAACACTCTTCATATTCTCTACTATGTATCCAACTTGCTATCACAAACACCTTCATTGTATGAAACCATAACAGCTCATCTTGAGGAATTTATGCTCCACATCTCCTCAATGATATCTCAGAGTCTTGATTACATTTGTTATCATTTTCAGATTCTCACATCCAAATCATTGTCAAAATTTGTTTTACAATTTTTATTTGTTTCTGTTCAAACTACCATATAGCCACTTGGAATTAAATATTTTAGGTCATGTTTTCATGTAACTCATAGAGCATATTAATTACTATAATATATATCTTAAGCTAATTAATTTAAATATAGCTATGTGAAATTAAACAAATGTTATTAATAAACCTATTATATGTATTTTGTCAGGCATTCTTTGTGTCACTTATTCCCAATGCAACTCAGTTGCTTGGCAACAGCTGTGGGTACCGTGACACAACATCATACAGAGCGTCATGTTGCGTGTTTTATAGATATAAAATGACTCCCACAACGATTCTATGTATAAATGATCATGATTTTTTCATTTGTGTCAGAGAACACCCCGTTATTCAGCTATGATAAAAGGTTTTCTTTATTTGTTATAGCACTATGGCGATACAAAATAATATTATCAACTGAGGTTCTAGTTAATACAGTTCTTTTTTTTCTTTACAGTGTTTAAATTGTACACAGCCCCTAGGCAGTTTGCAAGCACTCTTATTATTCTGGGCTAAACTTAACAATATTATTGCCTGACACATAGGTTTGATATATCTACCTGAGCAGAGCACTTTTTGATATTATGTAACAGTATGTTTAATTTAAACAGGGAGTTTCTTGAGCAAGCTGCATCCACCAATTTATAAAATCAATTCCAATATTGTTGAATACGCCAGCATTTACATTTAGTAGGGCTTAGCTTTTGTTACGGCACAAATTCAAGGCCTTGGTGATCTAAAGCGACAGTCTGTCTGTCTGTCCGTCATCTTTTTATGTTCCTTCTACTAAGAACACATAAAGCTGAGAGGGAAATTTCATAGATATAGCCTGTCTTTAAATGTCACACGCCCATTTGAAGCCTTCTTTGACACTGTGTCAGATGACCTCCACTGATATTTCTAAGAGATTCTGAAACCTTAGTGGTGATGGTTTAAACCCAATCCAAAGATTAGATGTTGAAGCAGCCAAACCTCTGACAAAGACAACATTCCTGCATTACTGTAGATACTAAATGCAAGAACTTAATTCCAATAATTTACTCAACTAATCAGCACTACTGCTAACTAGTCAAATTTTAAACTGGTTTATTAGGAATTAGTCCTAATAATTGTTGGTTTAGATTACCAACTGCATGTCTGAAGCTTCAACAGCAACAAGTGCCGCAGGAACGAAAACACTCAGTGAGAACAGAGTTTAATATATCTAGCATATACACTTATGTTTTTTTCCCATTCTTGTAAAAGTATTTTTTTGTTCATCTTTTACTTTTTATGTTCATAAAGGTCAACATTACCTTCATTCTGAAGAAAGTTATGCTTGTAAGCAGATCAACAGTGGACTTCAGGTCTTGGAGACGCTCTGGGTTTCCAGCAGGAAAGTTATCCTGCAAAATCAAGCAAAGAGAGCAAAAACAACATGAAGGAAGCAAAACCTCTCAGGACACAGCCTTGTAGAGCCACACAACTCCACCATACACGTCTCATCACTTACAAAACATGAAAATTGATTACTAAGGAATCCAAGCAATCATAACAACATGACAGTTTGTCTAATAGTTAAGTGGACAGGGGAGGTCTCTGCTGATGAAAATCCCTATTTTAGGGCCATGAAGTCATCAGGCGGTGCAGAGCAGCATGACGGGGTGGGTGGGGGGTGGGGATATATAAAGTCCTGGCAGCTTGGAGGAAATGCATTACTGCTCCATGCATTATCCTACTTCTCCAGCGCTTGCTGAGCTCTAATAAAAATGTGCTTGTTGTATCTTCCCTGAATCCTCTCAATAAATTCACATCAGGGGCTCAGGAAAAAAAAGTTCAATTTGAACAGCAGCCTTCAAGTTCGTCAACAGAAGCATGAGAGAGATTTGAGATTGATGGCAATCAGCTGAAGCTAACTTTCACTGACATCTTTAGGACATGAGCAGCATTAAGTTTTACTGGGTTTTGCGCAATTTTGCAAAAAAAAAAAAAAAAAAAAAAAAGATAGATAGATGACATCATAACATCTACAGAATGCTCTAAAAAACCAGTCAAGAGAAAACAAGTGGAAGCCCTTTTGATGTCTCACAGGCAGTCAGCAGTCTGATGAGGAATTACAATGCCTTTGCTCTTCGCTCATGATTAATAGGAAGAGTCAAGCTGGAGGTGAAGTTGTAGTAAATAGCCACCAGGCAAACAAGCTTGACACACATCCTTGTAAGCAAATGTGCTAAATATGGCTGTTTATGTGAGAAAGAGAAAAAAATCAATGGAAGCTTCTGACGTTTTCTTGCTTTACTGCTGCTGTTTCGCATCACTGCTTTTACAGGAACCACTCTATTTTTGAAGGGTTTTATGATGCTTTTCTAAAAAATATATGACATTACAGTCAAAAATTTCAAATGTGATTTTAAAGTGTATGCAGCCTCTAGCAAGGAACGTTTAAATTGTGTAATATGGTTATTGCAAGAAAATTCAGCATCTTTATCAATGTTAAAAATATGCAAACAACATTATTACAAACTGATGTTATTTCATGAAAATTGAAGCCATAAGTATTACTCCCTTCCTCCCATAGCCATAATGTTATATCATCATTGCAGCCATTAGCAGCAACTGCTGTAAAGTAGCAATAATAGTTATTTCCCTTCCTTTCAGGTATTAGCCAACATTATAATATAAAGTCTGCTGTTTATATCAATTTCATGGCTGGAAGGCTCTATCTTGACAAATAACTCGGAGCAGGATTTACTTACCAATTATTACACCAAACTTGTTTTGTTTTTGTTTTTTCTTTGTTAATGGCAAACATAAAAAAAAAACAAGTTTAAATTGTATTTAACTGTACTTTGAAACAGCTTTTCCGAAAATTTTTCTGAAAATGATTCAACACCTAATATGTCGGCTTACATCAGAGCAATCTGTACCTTTGTCACCCACTTGTCGTCAAACCCTATGCAGACTTTGCGTTCACTTTAGTTATGTAAATGTATATTTTGGCTTCACCCACCAAGGCTCGAGACTGAATAATACTAACAGTATCTGGGAGAAAGAAACATTACATAATAATGATTCAGAGTTGATAAAAGATCTAAGATCTGACCAAGCTAACCTTCCTAAGCAAGGTCCAGTGGACTTCACCATGGCAGATAGCCAACAAAGACTCTCAGGTATGAAGAACTTGACAACACCGGACCCAGACACAATCTGCACCTACTGGCTGAAGAAGCTGAATTCTCTCCCTGATGACCTAGCATCATAAATTACCCAACCGCTGAACATTGGAACGCACCCTAAATAACTGAACAAGGGCCGAACAGTCCTGATTATGAAAGACCCCCAGAAGCGGACAATCCCATCCAACTGTTGGTTATCTCTCCACAACATGGAAACTCCTGTCAGAATCACAGCAGCAATGATAAGTGGGCACATTAAACAAAAACCTGAGAGAGGTGTAGACAGGCAATGGTAAAAACCCAAAAAGAGCCTAACACTAACAGGTTGAGAGTTAGTGTTAGGCGTTAGAGTTAGTGTTAGTTGACAGAAGGGTTGCCCAGGACTGCAAAACTGGATAAACAAACCTGTGCACCGATGGGTTGAATACTGCCTATGACTCAATGCCTCAAAAAATTTTCTGGAATACCTGAAGCTCAACAGCACCATAAAGATTCATCATTGAAAGCTCTATTGGGTTGTGTAAAATCACGTTTAAGGCAAACTTCAAGCCAACAGTGAAAATCCCCATCAAATCTAAAAAATATACAAAGAAGATGCTCTGTGTCCCCTGCTGTTCTGCATAGGTTGGAACCCCGTTGGCCAAATAATCAACAAGACTGGCTATGGATACCGACTCAGAAATAGTAATCCACGCAAAGGGGATTGAATGCACACCCAGAGAGCTATAAGTGCCTTGAAATACCACAGGCAAATGGAAAGCAGCAACAGCCCAATACCTGCAAAGAGTAAGACAAGTTCTGAGAAGTCAGTTCAATGGCAAGAAGAAGGTCTAGGCAATCAACAGCTGTGCCTTGTCAGTATTAGATACCTTGCAGGGATACTAAATTGGCCTAAGGAGGAAGTGCAGGCCACTGATGTCAAATCATGAAAGCTGCTCAATATGCATGGTGGATTTCACCCCAAATCCAGTATCCTCAGGCTAAATGCTAAGTACAATGAAGGAGGCAGAGGCCTAGCGAGCATCAGAGCCACCATTGAAGATAAAACATCCAAGTTCCAAAAATACATCAGGAAGATGGCCCTAAGGGATCAAGCACTCAGTCAATAAATCAGACAATAGAAGATGGAAGAAAAAAGAACTTTGGGAACCATCATGAGAGGAAAAAAACTTGCATAGGATGTGCCATAGGATGCATAGGATGTGATAGCTAAGTGGCTGATATGACCAAATCCTACTAATTGCTAGAGAGGACCTGAATGAAGACAACACATAACATGTTAATCTACCACCACTGTGAATGAAAAAAGAGATCATATTATTTTATCCAGCTGTGACTTCCTCCAAGAGATTTTAAAATTCCTTTTTTTAGCAGAACAGCCTGAGACAATACAGCTGGTACCACAGCTGATTCCGAAAGGAAGTACTTTGCTTTTTTTTATACAACTTTAACACTACAAAAATAAAATGTAATACCATACTTCAGGAAGACCATTGAAAAACACACATATTCTGTAAAGAGACTTAAATTTATGAAAAATAGTGGACATTTAAATATCTAGAAAGTGTGATATTGTATTTACTATAAGAAAATACTGTGTTAAAGGTGATATTCTTTTAAAAAAAAGTTTGTTCTAAAGAAATTGTAGTTACCCTGGAAATTGACATGGAGGGCACTGCATAATTTTCCTCTTACCATACAAATGGAAAATGCAAATTTTACACATGTTGGAAAACACTTATTGTATCATGGTTGGTTAGGCTTTGATACACTGCTTTATTTATAAAATATGCATATAATATGCTATAATAATCATTATCTGAGTCAGCACCATTTTCATGTAAAGTAAAAGTAAAAACTGTGCTTTTTTGCTTTTACCTAGGAACTATTATCTTTTATATTAACATTTATATGAAATAAGAAATTACACTCAGCATTTTGATGATAAGGGATCACATGGCTTTGCAGTATGTGCTTATTCTTTTACAGAAGTTAAAAATGGTACTACCGTAATTTTTGTAATCAACCAGTACAGGTAGATCATCTAATTGACCAATACAGGATTTTTAAGGCCGATACAGATTATTTTGACATTGGGTAAATGATAACTGGTAACTAATAACAGCCAATATTTGCTGTCAATATTTTGGGCCATTTCTTACAGCCAATATTGCTTCTTTTACCTGCATATAGAGTGAGGAAAATAAACATTTGAACACCCAGTTATTTTGCAATTTCTCCCACTTAGAAATCATTGAGGGGTCTGAAATTGTCATTATAGGTGATGTTGAGAGCTGTATCACACATGTCCACTGTGAGAGACAAAAAAAAATTTGAAAAGATCGAAATGTATATTCTTTTTACTATTTATTTGTATGATACAGCTGCAAATAAATATTTGAATACCTGTCTATCAGCTAGAATTCTGACCCTCAAAGACATGTTAGTCTGCCTTTCCAAAGTCTGACTCCATTTATTATTCTAAATCAGATGCACTTGTTGCATAAAACTGCACACAACACCTCTCCACCCCATACAATCACTAAGAATCCAACTACTAACATGACCAAGACCAAAGAGCTGTCCAAAGAAACTAGAGACAAAATTGAAAACCTCCACAAGGCTGGAAAGGCTATGCGGAAATTGCCAAGCAGCCTGGCGAAAAAAGGTCCACTGTTGGAGCAATCATTGGAAAATGGAAGAAGCTAAACATGACTGCTGGACAGGGGCTGCATGCAAGATCTTGCCTCGTGGGGTCTCAATGATCCTAAGAAAGGTGAAAATTCACCCCAGAACCACACGGGAGTAGCTGGTGAATGAGCTGAAAAGAGCTGGGACCACCATTTCCAAGGTTACTGTTGGTAATACACCAAGACATCATGGTTTGAAATCACGCATGGCACAGTAGGTTCCCCTGCTTAAACCAGCACAAGTCAAGGCCTGAGTTTGCCAATGACCAATTGGATGATCAAGAAGAGTCATGGGGGAAAGTCATGTGGTCAGAGGAGACCAAAATAGAACTTTTTGGTCATAATTCGACTAACTGTGTTTGTCAAGGCTCGGTCTTTCAACATGTCAAAGACCAGAAGCACACAGCCAGGATAACTAAGGAGCGGCTCTGTAAGAAGTCTTTCAAGGTTTTGGCATGGCCTAGCCAATTTCCAGACCTAAAACCATTAGAGAATCTTTGGAGGGAGCTCAAACCCCCCCATAAAAAAAGAATATTAATCAGAAAATAATATTTATAACCAAATCAAACTAAATGTTTAACAATGGATATGAAATGGAGGAAATGGTATTTCATTTCCTTCACATGATCTCAGGGCATGGCTGCAAAATTTATTAATGAATCAGTCCAAGCATGTAAGTTTTGACCAATAGCAATACAATGAAAAACTATAAATATATCAGATGAAGACCACACTGCCCCTCCTGAAGCTGAGGCTCCACAGTCAACCAGACTCTACTCTCCAGCACCATGGCATAGGCCTTTCCATGGCAGGGTGCTGGATGCCTTCCTGTGGCAGAGTGCTGTTGTGCTTCCTATGCCTGGGTGCTGCAGTACTTCCTATGGCAGGGTGTTGGAGGCCTTCCTATGCCAGGGTGCTGGAGGTCTTCCTATGCCAGGGTGCTGGAGGCCTGGGAGGCTAAGAATGTTGGAACAAACCCTCCAGTCCCCCTTCTTATGGAGGGGAACCATCACCCCAGTCTACCAGTTCTGGGGTGCTGTTCCTGACCACCATGGAATGATAAAGAGGTTTGTTAGCCAGGACATTCCAACAACATCCAGAAATCTAAAGTACTTAGGAAAGTTTCTATCCACCCCTGAAACATCACCTATGGGTGAGGCCACAAATCACACAATGTGTCCTTTGCTTGGTTAAACAAAACTGAATGAGGTTATTTTCAGAGGCCTTGTTTAGCTGGTAGATTTACTAATACATAAGGCTGTAGGTTAAGGCTCTTGAGCACCAAAACTACACAAAACTGTTTTATGAAACCTAACTTCAGTGTTAATATGTTTTTAGCTTAATTCAACTTCTCTTTAACTTTGACCACTTTCTCTGTTCCTGCTGAAGAAAAGAAAACCCACAGCATCATTGTGCAACCACCATGTTTCATGCAGGGAAGTACCGGGTGCAGCATTAGATACGTGCCACACAGAGCCTAATATAAGCCAGTTTGACCTAGTCTGATCATAGCTCTTTTCACGTCTGCTGGTTCCATTTCATGATGTGTTCTTTTTTCCCTTGTTCATTTCACCACCTCAGCAGGGGAAAGTGACTGCTCTGTGGGTCTTTTAGCTGTGTTTCTGAGTAATACCTCTTGGCACTTTCGGAAAAATTTTAAGTTTGCACTATTTTCATTGATTGATAATGAATTTAATAGTACTTTGTCATATGTTCAGAATTAGAAACATTATTTTATAACCTGACTTTGATTAAGCTAGTTCACAACTTTATCACTAGCCTCTCTGCTTTACATTTTGCAACAAATCTATGTCGCACTCAAATAACAGCTCATTTATTCTAAGATTTAATGAAACCCTGATGGACTTTTTGTAGAGGGGATATCAATGTCAATATGTGTTTGTAAGTTGACAAAATGTCTGCAAGGTACTGTATGTTAGTTTTTTTTTTTTCAGGTCTTAATGAATCCTAAAAAAATATATAGGGAACATCAGCTGCTTCCATATCTGCAAAGCTCTTGAACCAGGCAGGCAGAACCGTTGTTTATGGAGGAAGAAAAAAAAAATGCAGAGAAATGTTTTATCTTTATGGCCACAAGTCCATCAGTAAACAAGTCGGAAATCTACAGTATGTGTGAGCAAAAAGTAAGGACAACATCTTCACTGCCTTAGACAAATGACAGGAAGGACACCATGAGACGAGACAGGGAGCTATTGATGTCGATGAGCTTTGAAGCTTTGTCTTTGGTGTTGACTTGGCTGGATATTACTCTGGACCAGAGCCAAAGTTTGAAGCAGTAACTGCTTATCATCAGAAACCAAAAACTTCACACACTAGAAAAGTTGAAGCAAGTTACTATCTTCAAACTATTTTCCAACTTCACCTCCAGTGTTTATGTAAGCCTAGCTGATTTACTCTAGAGCTTTAAAGGTAGAGTGTAGCAATATCTTAAACTACTTGTAATTTCAAACAAGCTATATATCAGTGAGTAAACATCATAATTCTTTGAATTTGGCTGGACTTTATCAAGATCAGATTGTGGCTGTTAATATACTGCTTGTCTGAGGTAGCTTTTGTATTTCTTTACCTGTTAAATTCTAACACATGCGTATATTAATTAGACTAGCAAAAAGTCACACATAGAACAAACATTGCATTGCAGACTGAGATGTGTCCCTGCAAACTTTACACATCTACAGAGCTTTGCAAAATAGCTCATGCTTATAAAATGGATCTAAAGCTTTTGCAAACAGCAATTTTGAAGTCTTAAGTCTCTCAAGTTTTGCTACAGATTCCCAATTTAAATGTATCTATGGTTTTTTTCCTGGTCCATACTAAAAAATGGTATGCTTTAATTGAAACGATTTCATTCCAGGCTTAAAAAATTAAAGTTTTTGTCTTATCTAGCCAAAAGGTTTTCTTGATCAAGTTTTGTGGTTGTAATGTGATTGAATACAAAAAGCTTTACAGTTGAGGTTGCTTTTAAAGCAGAAACAAGATAAGATAGATAATGCATATAATATGAGTGCATGTGGATTCATCTATGTTTGTTAGATATATCTTTTTAACAAGACATTTGTCATTTGTTTCAACATTTTTTCACTGACTAGTATCTAAAATAGGCCTCATATTGGAAACAGAAAGGACAATTTATTTAGTATTGCTGGAAATAAGATATATTTAATTGGAGCATACCTAGGGTGCAAACAGGCAGGTAGAGGCAGTTCAGTGTGCAAAGATATTTGTCAGAAGAAACCTGGCACAGAAAACATTATTCTATATGAGCGAAGCAGGACATGATAATGCTTATAAGGTAACCAAGGCTTGATTAGAACTAAGCAAAAATATTTGGAATAATTGAACAGAAGAAAAAACATGATGGAATTGAAAACAAAATACGGTAACATACTATAAGTATAAGTAAGCAAGATTAAACCAAGCACCTAATAAATCTGAACAGAGGAAAGGAAATTTGACAAGACATGAATGTACAAAACAAATAAGAATACTGAAAATCATGAGTCCAAATAAAAACCAAAAAAAAAAAAAACTTCAAAATTGTGATATTGATTGAAAATATGCTGCAATAGCTGTCTGTTCAGATGATTTATAATACATTTTAGGAGAGTAAATGTAGATAACATAGGGTGGACTCGTCTGAATTGGGAAACTCATGGGATCTGGGAAAACAGATACAAAGAGAGGCACGATGACTAAGTGACCCAATTCTGCAATACTGATAGAAACAGATAAACAGACAATTCCTTTTCTCTCTCTAGAAAAACACATCAATGCTGCCACAGATATATCTTTGTGAAATGTGTTCTTCTTTCCCAGTTAAAATTACTAGTATCACCCAACTATAAGTTCCACAGTTTGTGTAGTTTACTTAACAGTTAAGAACAACAAATGAGAAAATTAAACATACCTCTCTCTTGTCAATATAAACAGATTAAGTCAAAATCTAGATCTGTAAGCTGGAATTACCAAACACCCGCTTTAAAATTATGGAGCTTCATTTGAAGAAATGGCATTTATATCCCAACAGGGCACATAATAAACATCCCTTATTTTAAAATGCCCAAACCAGTACAAATCCCTCATGCTAAATGTGTGCTAACCAAAGTATGTGTACCTTTCCTACTCAAACAAGGCACACAGGAAGATCTGTTATAATGTAAAATAGCATTCCTCTGTGGTGATTAGTTAACCTGCATTTAGTTGTTAAGTGTTAAGTTGTTAAGCATGCATATAAAACAGAGTCATCCCTAAATTTAATATTATTCAAATCACACACTGATCCACCTTTTAAAGAAGGTTGTTCCTCTTGAGTTAACACAGGAACAACAGTCTGTTCACTCAGTGTCTATGTGTGAAGACCTTAGGGCTGTGAGGAGAGAACGGGTTAATGTCCAAGTGGTTCTCCTGAATCAGCTGGTACTCCTGGAGCAGCTGATCTACATCCAGTCTGACTGCGCACTCCTCATCGTCTTGGATCAGAATAATAACAGTGGCTCCATCTTAACAAATGTCAGTGGTTGCAAAAATTCTCACACGTTTGTCAAGAGGAGAGTAATAAACTAAAGATTCCTAAATATAAATAAATTAATATAAAATAACAAAAAATAGCATTTTTTTCCCTTCTATAATAATTTTAATACATTAACTGTGTTTGTAGTCACAGAACTTAAATCTGACACCCAATATTTGAAATTTGCATTCATGTATTGTACTTATGATCATGTTTGTGTCTGTTTGTAGTTTGTGTAATCTACTTTTTAAAGTGCAAAACGAAATAAGAATTGTACAAAACAATTTTAAAAACAGGAGTAGACTGCACTGCTTTGTGAATCCCCATCATGGAGAGACACAAGACAGACTTGCATATTCCGACTAGGAATGATTTGCTATACAAGGTGTCAGCATGTATCAGTCCTGTTCGAGTAAAGCTGGAGGAGAAAAAATGCATATGTAGTAAAATGTGGAGCGACAGCTGCACCGGGCTCCATCTCTGCTGATTCAAGCCCTCTGTTTTACAAAAGCAAACTCAATCTCCCTCAGAATGTCATTATAGGGAAATCCATATGGTGAGTGAGCGGAGCAGCCAGATCTGAATCCTATTACTGGGAAAGAGTGACAGGTCGGCTCTGTGGGATGCTACGGAAACCGAGAGAGTATGAACTGTGTGCGGATATCTGAGTGTGTGTGTGTGAAGGACTGGTCTCTGGCAACGTTGACAAGAGAGCAGTAGGGCAGAGCTGGCAGGTGAATGCAATGTGAAATTCTTTGACTTCTCCTAGTGAATGTGTCACACCCTGACAGCCGGGCAATGTGACGATAAAATGGGCCTTCTCTCCTTCACTTAACCCCTTCTCCCTCTCTGTCATCCTTAGATGCCTTTATTTAATCTTTCCTTTCTTTTGTTTTAAATCTAACTCTATCCCTCTGAAAACTCTATTCGTTGCACAAATCCTTTGGTCAACTTACTCCTGGTTTGATTTTTCCCTGAATATTTGGAACTTCACCCTTGGAAATCATTTTTCTCACTCATTATATCCTTCTGTCTATCAGGCACTCAGTCATACCTGCTGCTATGTAATCAGTGGGGGCTTCACACTGCTGCGCAGATCAGAGGAAATAAAGCATAGCTCCGCTCAACAAGGTTTTGCTTTATGTGCCGCATTAAAGGTGAGTGGGTCACCCTTCAGCTTCAGTTTACTGTCACGCTGTCATGCTGTCAGCAGGGAACATGTAGAGAGATGTACGCACAAGTGTGCTTCTGTGTGTGTGATATAATTGTGCCTACATACATTTTCTTCAGAGCAGCAAATGAATCAGGATATGCATTCACTGAATGTATATACATCAGTACATACATCCAGTGATGTATGTACTGATGTATATACATACTGCTTCTTCAGAAGGCATGTTATATTGCAAAGCAGCATATTACCGCTCTCCTACCACTTAACCTCAGCAGATGAATTTTATCTTACATTGAACAAGACAAAGAAGACAACATACTGTGCAAGGGCTGGTGACACATTCTGTGTAGGCTAAGAATTCATCATATTAATATATGAAGGTGACAGCAGGTTAAATCAAACACATTCATGCCTCTTCTGTAGCAAATCAACCAGAAAGTCCTATATAAAGCGCCATAATTAGGTTCACAGAGGTGCTTTGTGAAGCATATCATTTAGCAGCAATCGCTGAACTAATGGCCCTGACAAATGAACCAGTGTCATCCCATACATGGGCCGACAACTGAGTGACCCCATCGAGTAACTGCATTTTACAATATCGTATAAGGTAACCATATATCTCCTAGTCTGTGTGACGGAGGGGTTAGACAAGTTTCAAACACACATGCAAGATTACTCTGACAGTTTTAATATCACAACAGTTTAGCTGATGTGAATAAACAAATCTTAGCTATCGGATAACTTGTTCAATAAAAGGTGCTATCATTACCAAACAATGTTATTTTACTGGATTGACTTCTTGTTTAACTACCAGGTAATAAACATCAAACTTCCTTGTGTTATTAAATTCTGACAAATACTTTTAAGCTTAATTACAATCAGACAGTTCACAGGGATTCCCACTGGAACAGCTGCTTCACTGCTGCAGGACATTTAATTTCTAACTTCACATCAATTTGTGCATAATTTACCTTTTACAGCTCCTACACTGTGTGCGGTGAGTAAGTACCAGTTAATGATAGCACTGCAGCTCAAGCGCAAACATAAGAAGAGCTCTAAGCATGTAGCAGAAAGAAAACATGACTGCCTCCCCACATAGGTGGTTGCACATTTATTAGTACCAGTGTTGCATTGACATAAACATTTAAAATTTGTATGAACAAATTTCATTTGTTTTATGACTTAAGCATCCAGGATCTGCAAAAGCATACACAGTGCATCTCATCTTCATTTAACATTTTAGTAAGAAAATACAACTTCACGCCCTGCATGTATCACACCTACTGTTTTGCAGATAAGCAAAACTAGCAACACTACTTGCAACACTTTCAAAATGAGCTACTGTATTTCACATCGTATTTAGAAAAAAATTTATTACAATATAAACAACTTTTCCAACCATAACCTATAGTGACATGCTTAAAGTGCATGTTTTATTTTTATTTAAAAACAAAATTTTTAAAGGGTGGCATACAGATGTATTCGGTCATCTTTGCTCTGTTATTCCTAAATAAAATTATGTGAAACCAATCACATTTAGACATCTTCTAATTACTCTAGCAGATCACCCACTTGTTAATTTCCATATTAATAAAGCTTTTGGTTATAAGGCATCAGAGGTTTTCTAGAGAACATTAGAAACTTACAGCATCACAAAGAACAAGGAATGCATTAGACTGGTCATTGGGGTTGAGATCTTCAAATCAGATACTGGTATAAACAAATAATCTAAAGCTTTAAACATTTAAAATGTTAAAGAGAATGACACAGCTCCAACTCTACCCAGACATGACCAACATCCTTAACTCAGGACAAACAGGGAAAGAATTTTTTAAGGATCTCATTAGAACTCTTGGGGGCATCAGAGATTCACAGGTCAGGTAGGGACATTTCTTGACAGTATGATTCATTCAGCCTAAAAATCTAGCCATTATGCAACAGTGGCAGGAAAAAAGCAAGACAATCATTTTTCAATAGCCAAAAGAACTCCCATTTGTGTTTTTCCGATTTGTCTGTTAGAGAACAAGCAGGAGGAGATCTGGTCAGACATGAGCGAAACTTTGCCTGCATGAAAACAAAAAGTATGGAGGAAAACACTGCAAGCGAATAGGAGGTTGAGGGGGCATTGTGTCGTGAGGATGAAAAAGCTGATTAAAAGGATGGCGCTGAATTAAGGGCAGTCTCAGAAGTAAATAAGTTCTGGCTGGATTTTCACTCTCTGGTAGGAAAAAACAACCAAATATACAACTATAGACAAAGGATATTAAATCCAAAACAGAATCTGTTGTAAGACTTGAACATTAATGATCACATATCCTCTATCCAATCTGAGTTGAAGGTATTTTTTAACCATAACAGCCAAAAATTTTGTTTTTTTTCTAGATGTTTAAAATTGATAGCGACATGGGCCAAAAGACTTGCTGTTCTACCTTAAGGGGTTCTAAAAAAAATAACTCAGGGATATAAATGAATATGAATAATTTTTCAAAGCAAGGCTGAAAACTATTTAAAATAAGGTGTGAATACAGTAAGTTTACAACTCACAGTATTAGATCAAAAGATTGGGTGTAACACCAGTACAAAGCAGAGGCTCTTAATCTTTTTAAGATAAAAAAAAAAATGGAAAAAGAGAAAAATTAGGTGCAGAAAGTAATTACATATAGCAGTGGATCTGGATTTATCTCTGCATGGAGAATCAATATTCATTAAACTCTAAACACACACATACATAAACACTGAATATAAAAATGTTCTTACATACCCTGTATTTTGAAAGGTCGATCCTCAATGAGTTATGAAGCTGGTCCAGTAATTTGACGAATTTCTCCCTCTGTTAAGATCAGAATTTAATAATTCAGCTTCCACCCAAAGCACCATGCCAAAAAAATTTATAACACCTCCTGGTCTGTGGTATTGCCTGTCTGCAGTGATTCATTTTTAGTTCTTGGAATAATATGTAGCATTTTAGCTATGCTGTCAGATTCAGATTGGTGCCTGAAAATATGATTTTGGGTCTTATAGCATTAGTTTATTAAAATTCTGAATGAATGACATTTGCAGATATATCTAATGGTTGGATTTTCAGTGTATAAATTACTTTAGAATATTAACTGAAAAGTAGCACAAGAAGGGAGTGATGTCAGAAATTCCCCAAAGCCAGCTAGGGCTTTGCCCTAATGACTCAAAATTTAAAGGAGCACTTACCCCGAAGTTAGAGGCAGCAAATCGGTCAGAAGCAGAGGCGGTAGTGGTTGTGGTGGTGGTCGTGTGAGCAAAGTAGGCATTGATATTGGCAAGCAAGTTGCTCATCACTGCCGGCACACCAGGACACATGTATTTGGCAGACAGACAAGAGAAATGCCTGAAGAGGAGAATAAACAGCTATCAGCTTACTGTAAGTGTCTTACAGAGTCCAAAAGAAACATCTATCTTCTCATTGCCAAGAAATACAAGACAACCACTGATTAAAGGCGCATGCAAAGGAAATTAAAAAAATATTATCACCCCATTAACTCTTTTTACATTCTTTCAAATTACAACTCATGACCTGAATGTATGCTTTTAGATTTTGAGTGATTTAAAAAAAAATAAAGGGGGTGTTACTGCAAAGAGGAAGGAAATTATTTCTAACAAAATAAATCTTAATATTGCTGTGTTCTAATAAATTCAACCCCATTCCTTCCATATCAAAAACATAAGATGTTGCTGCTAATTGCTTTTAGAAAATAAGCAGTTAGTAAACAGAATCCATTCATTCTCAAAATAAACAGCTGTATAGCTGATTGGTGAAGACCTTATAAAACATTTGAGAAAAAACAGTGTCAAGAAGACCTCATAACACAACATAAATGTCAAGAATTAAGTTGTGGAGATATTTAAAGAGGGATTAAGTTATGAAAAACATCCCAAGCTTTGAATAACTTGCAGAGCTCTGGTCAATATATTGTTCAAAAAATGTCCTCTAACAGCTGCCAACTTACCAAGACATGGCTGGGCATCTGTACTTGGAAGTCAAGAAACTACGGCAACAAGAAATAATAACTCTACACCTCATACTTACTTAACTCATCATCCCTACTGTGTCAAACATGAGGGTCACAGAATCATTCTGTGGGGATGCTTTGTTTCAGCACCAACGATACAATTCGGTTTATTTATACGGCACCAACATACAACACAAATTATCTAAAGGCATAGTACAGAGAAAATTCAATCCATTCATAAAGTCAGATTGGTAAAAAAAAAATCAGCAAAACCAGCAGATTGTATTAAATCATTGACTTGCAGGCCACATTCCTGTTGAATGAGCAGTAGATGACAGCAGATATTCATTTGTATATTGTTGTTGACTTTAAAGCAAAATCCCTCACAACCAGCATGCATGCAGGGAAAGTGGAGAGGAAAAACTCTCCCTTTAACAGGAAGAAACCTCCAGCATAACCAAGCTTAGAGTGCGTTCACATCGAACCCATTTTAGACGTCAAAGCATCGAATTTGAATGCAAAGTCAATGGCGGGGGCAGCGCTGAGAGGTCGAGCAGGCGTGTACGAACTTTGGGAGCGGCGCATCTCAGCATTCTGGCATCCAAAAATTTGAGTGTTTGACGCTGGAGTTTCATTTAGGATTTGATGTTGCCCCCTGGCAAACAACTATAGTCCCTGATTTCTGTAATGCCATGTCTCTGACTATGGAGGTAACAATGATCAGGGTGGTCTTCTCAGTGGATGTGTCACTGAGTGGAGAAAATCGTTTACACATGCAGACGGGTTAGTGGTGACAAGTGGGCGAAGTTCAAGAACTGCGCTTTCTATTTACCATCACCCAACCATTTTTGATTTCTGGCTGTTCAGGAACTGTTGAAGGAGCACTATGTAGATGTTTCCCTGGACTTGGTCTATCCAAGCTGTTAGCTAATAGGCCTGGTCTAACTCCTGGATGTTCAACAGCTCAAAACCAGAGATATTCAATTAAATTAAATTCAGTTTATTTATATAGTGCCAATTCGCAACACATATAAGCTCAAGGTACTTTACAGGTCAACAGATCATACAGTCATATTGATTAAAAATGTTCTATGTAAGGAAAACCAGTTGATCGCATCGACTCATTGACTCGAAGGCAATCCCTCACACTAAGAATGCTTGTAGCGACAGTGGAGAGGAAAAACTCCCTTTTAACAGGAAGAAACATCCAGCGGAATCAGGCTCAGTGTGAGCGGCCATCTGCCAAGGCCGACTGGGGTTCAGTCGGTCTGATATAACAGATATAACAGAGAGTCAGAAAACAGTTTTCGGAGACAGAGAAGGAGGCCATAGAAGTCAGATGCTAGTGGTAGGCTAGCTGCTGTTTACCATCAGGAATAAAAACAGTGCGAACATGAAAAGTACAGAAGTAGACAATGTATTTAAAAGTGCTTCTGTACAGTTAGTATAACTTCAAGATTTTACTGAAAGAGACTTAAGCTCAAAATTAGAGCCAAAGCAACACCACAGGACACAGGTCTACAACAGTCGAAGCAGGAAGTGATGCAATATGCATTATGAACAGCACCCTGTTCAGGAAGATGGATAAAACTCAACACAGGGCTGTAGTCTATTTGGCAAACTTTCAGCTGGGGAAGGAGTCTTAAGATGGACCCTGAGATAAAGTATTAAGCTTATAGATACTTGATTGAAGCACATAAAGCTGTAACTGCGGTAAAATTTGGTTCTACAAAGTGTGGATTAAATACATCTCCATGCCATATTTTAAAGTAATTTTAAGAACAAAGCATAGTTTTTCTTCCGCGCAAGTGTTTCTGCCTTTTTTGTTTTCACCTATGCTTATAAAATAAAATGAGTTATGTTGTAGCAAAAAATATTACAATCTTCAAGGTGGGTGAATAATTTTTTTAGGCAGAGCATCAAGGAGATGCACTGCCTAATAATGCTGTAGAACTTTATTATTTTCACCTCCAGACCGTTGCCTTTCTAAGGATTAATTTTAATGTTCCGAACAATTACCTTTGCCAGAATAGTTGGAATATAAGTCTTCCTGACTGCACTGTTCATCCAGCAGAAGAGTGTCTTCAACGGCCATAACAAATTGTACCATTAATCAGAGCTGTATAACAAGTGCAGTTAATGACATGACAGTGTAGTGGGGTATATGGAATAATGTGTGACAGTAAACCAAAAGATCAAGGGGTTGAATGCTGAAACCCATCTATTCTGTAAAGAAAATGGTTTCCTTTTTCCTTTATGTCCGTGAAGATTCATTTAGACAACTACGACGTGATGTTTCCTCAAAAATGCTTATTCTACAAACACTTAATCTTATTTCTGTATCTGCTGCCTTTAAACTCTGAGAGATTTAGACCCCCTACTGTTAGAGAGTGGATGGCATTTCTGTGAAGATTATCAGTCATCCTGAGTGCTAAACAAAGCAAAAAGGACATGTTGGGTTTACCAATGGCAAATCCTTTAACTTTCAGGAAGCTGTTTTTATAGCAAATGGGAGTAAGGTGAGTCCTTAGCATCAACCTCATGTGGAGTCATTAGCCCATCAAGGTCATGTGTAAACTGCTGAAATGCAATGTTAAGGTGTAAGAGGAATGCAGCTTCCTGACCAGGAATTTAACGTTTTCTCTGTAAGTCAAAAAACTTAAGTGTTGAAATTTCATTTGTCAAACTGAACAGGCTCTTTTTGGGCAAGTGAATTCAACAGAATTGGATAGTTGGAGCACCTGAAAGAGCTTTTACTACCACTTTTGATTGATCACTGGCCAAGAATGTTAACCTGCCAGCATTAACTTATTGGTCTAAAAATAATTATCTGTGGCTCTTCAAAATAATCCAAGGTTAATGGAGAAACTATTCACTGGTGAAAGGAAGCAGCATGTCGATGAAATAAACAATTGCAGGTCATTCTAGCTGCTATTTTAAGAGCTCAAAAAAATACTGACAAAACTTACTGTATGCAACAGAAAAAGGTGCATGAAAAGGTTGAAAACTCAGCTAACATTTGAGGTATCTGGAAGGTATGGGGTATAGTGTGTTGGTCAACTGTATCGGTCTGGCAAAAAAACTTCTCTCTTTTGCTATTTTTCATTCATTATGTCAACAATATGTCTGACCAGGTGGGACACTATTATTGGTCCATATTCCCAACATCCTGTATCTTCATAGCCACCCCAAACCTGATCTAATTTTCATTGACGATGCCCCAGTGTGACCTAAACTGAGATTATACCATGAAAAAGGAAATGCACATTAGATCAAACGTCAATAAATAAGATGTATTGGTCAATAAAAAAGTTGGTTCCAGGTACATCAACGACTGCCTCTTTTACACAGAAGCCCCTTTCACAACATTTTAAATATGTATTTCATGTATTTCTGTGGATTATTGTAAAAGAACAGACATTGACAGTTTCCAAATTTGATGCAAATCACTGGAGCTTCATCAGAATAGGTGATTGAAACTAGAAAAAAAAGAGAGAAGGTATCACATGACACCATTATTTTTTACAATCAAAAATATGTGTCACCCTGTTGACCACTTAGGTCTAATTTGATTATGTCGATGCTAGAATGATTTTTGAAAGCTAACATGAGTGTAGTTATTGTTAATGTTGTTGTGATTGAGGAAGAGCTGCTCAGAGAGGGTCTTTTCTTGAAAGGTTTTCAATTTAACTAGTTCTTTGTTGTTGTATTTAGAGAACAGTGAGCGAGATTTGCAAGTATATTAAATACACCATACCAAGTAGGAGGAAGGCTGAATTTTGTTCTGCTTTATCCTTTCTTTAACCTTTCTTTAACTTATAACTTTAACAGTTCATCCAGGAATGTCTTTAAAAAATGTCCTTGTTTTGTTATATGTATAAATACCTTGTTTTACAACAGTTATTCTCTAAGCACCCAAATATAAGTCTTCTCTACTTCTGTTGATACCAATTAATGCCAAATCAGCCACATTCTGAATATCAACATTTTTGCTTTAGTAGGTTGTGCTTTATGAATGACTTAAGGGTGCAGACTATTTTAAACTATCACCCTGTCGCATTAAAGGCCTTATAAAATCCCTGCTTACTAATGTTTAAAGATATAGAAGCCAATCTTTAATTTCTGAGTGGATCATCTAAATAAGTGGTCCTCCTAACTGTCGATAATTCTGGTAATACAGTATGTTTACATGTACGTAAGGCTGCCACACATGCTTGTCACGTTACCTATCTGTCGCATGTGCACTTTCAGGCTTATATCTCTGGTGAGCTACGGTTTCAGACACTCCTTGAAGCTCACCTTTCTCACCGCGGTTCTTTGAAAAAGAGAAAAAGTGTCTATGAAGTATATGAGAAGAAAACAAAGGCCTCAGAAGAGGCAGATATGTCCCAGAATGCTTTGATGGGAAAGCTTTCCTTGCAAAGCATTATGGTACTTGCTGTCAAAGCGGCCCGCTGTCGCCATAGGCTGCCGCTACCCGACAGTGGTGACTAATAACAAAGATGCCGCAGGCAAAGCACAGTGGAAAAATGGGGAACTGATCATGTGATCATCTGTCTGAACGGTCAGTTGACTGAGTTCACTATAAAGTCAGTCTTATATAGTGATTAAGGGATTTAGGGGTTGGGGTGGATGTTCGGACACAGTAAGCTTGTATGAGCTATGAGAACAGCTACTTTTAAACAGAGTGCGCACGCGGAGAAATAGGCTCGTGCATGCTCTCACAAGTGCATTATTTTTTTTTAAGTTGAGGGTATGGGTCTTTTAAAACGTTTGAGAAAATCCTCCAAAATACCTTTAATCAATTTCTGTTTGCCCAATAAGAGGGCATATAATATGATAGTTACAGGTAAAGATCAAAATTGTATAGGTAATATGATCAGTGTTTACTTTATTGCGCTGGATAGCATAAACCTTGGTTATGATTCCCTGCAGACACCTAAATATGGTGTATAACATAACTTTGAATGCTTAAATGCAGAAAATATGATGAGTAAAGTAAGATCAGTGTGTTTGTGTTGGGGCTCATTTTTTATACCTATGGAAAATTACATTTACCTCTCACATCATAAGACGAGCAAATATCTAAACTTTATAAAAGCATTTGCATTTAAACTCTTCAATGCATAATGCAGTGCTAGCTTTCAGTGTGTCTTCATATAAATGTTTTAAAACAGTACTGGAAAGCTGGGTACTGGACCAGAAAAAAAAAAGATTTCAAAACTAAGAATATCTTGCACTGTGAGTCATTCTTTTACAAATGCAGAAAGTTATGTGGGGTAACGATTACAGATTCCCTCCACTTTCTGAGAGCAGTCCGTGCACACCCACAAATACACACACAAACACAAATATGTTCTCATTGGAAGGCCTATTTAATTACTCTGCTTTCAGCCTCCAAATTACCCAGCAGCACTTGGAGTTAGGCGAGCTTAGAGAGCAATGCAAGGAGAGTGATGATGGCATCCGCCGAATTCCCATGATGCTTTTAGAGCTGGATCTCTTGAGCCAATTTTCGAGAGGGGATGTATTGTGTAACTCAGTGGCTTCCAAGCTCCATTTTTCAGCAGTGAATGAGAAGCACTGGGAATGTGTTCATGTGGGATATTATGATTTCTGACAGCAGAGAGAAATGAGAAAAAGATATTGGCAAATGAGGAGTAAGGGTTAGGAGTTGGGTGGGAGGTGAGGGCAGCTGGTGAGGAACACTGATAGAGGGAAATGAGAGAAATAGGAAAATGAAGGAGTGCACAATGCCAATCGCTGTGGGTGGGTTGTGAGGGGGGGGAGAAAATTCTCACAGCTGCAGTGATTTATGCTGCCGTCATGTCAGGAGACAGTGGGAGTCAAGGCTTTTTGATGAAAGAAAAATGTAAAGGTAAGGCCTTTCATTCATTCTTGATGAAGCATAATAAATGCTTTGCTGAGAACCACTGAGTCTAAACAAGGTTCAGGCCCGGAGCATTGACTTCACCTAATAAAGCCTGTAATAAGCCCTTTCACCGCTTCACTTCTCTAGACTTAAAGAAGCAAACAATCCCTCACACGGTGCAACACACTGAACGTCACACCGAAACAACTACTTGAAAAACTGCACACCGTTGAATGGTATTGAAATAGGGAAACAGATGATGTACTCTTCTGCTTAAAAACTAGAGGAGTGTTTTTGAAGAAGTAGTTTAAGGTTAAATGCTCATATTCGCTTTAACCTCTATATACGCAAATGCTCTAGAAACAGCATATTCTTTTCCTACATTTACATGAGGAAAAATTATTTAATCTGTTCTCACTCTACAGAAAAGATTGGGAGAAGAATAGTAGGCTGTTATGTTTTTGTTTCATTAATTTACTTGAATGTTTACTGAACTTAAGACTGGACTGGATTTCAGAAAATATTTTGTTGCATTTTTTTATTGACTGCTCTGCTATATGGAGTCTGTCAACTTGTGGCAACCGTTAACAGGTATTCCAGCTCAGTAAAACAGAGCTTGTTTAGTAATTATTTTATTACCCAGAATCTGCATCTGTTTTTTTTTTTCTTTCTATTTGACGTACAAGTTTCTGTTACATTGAAAACAACTTTATTACCACTAATGTTACAGAAAATTAGCTCACCTCCTAGGGTAGTTACTTAATGAGAGATTTTGCTTTATTACAAGGGATTAAAGGTTATTTAAAGCACCTTTAATAGTATGAGCTAAAAGAAGAGCCAATAGCAGGTACGTTTTACAAGAAAGCTTAATAGGTTGATTAATAGTGGTGCTTCTATGAACAGATAGGTAATAACATTCAAGCTCACCATGCATCCACATGTAAGCAAATTGAGGAGGCTTGTATATTTAGATGGACTGTATTGAAGCCTAATCCAAAAATCAACGCAAAAGACTCTTTATCAGCTTCACCTGGAACACCTGCTGACATAGCTCCATCCAGTTTCAGCCAATAGACAACGGACAGCCCCTTCTCCGAAAGCCAATGGTTTCTCAAGATGGTCTTCATTAGGACAGTCCCAGCTTCCCCATTCAGCATATCAGCTGAGCTTTGACCCATTTCCACCCTCACTCTTAAGACTATTCTTAGACGCTCTCAACCTCTGGCTTATTCAACCACCAGTGTCCGGGCCCCGGGGGAAGTCAACTCTAATCCCCTTCCTCAGGTATTCCTCCAAGCTCCTGTCATTTTACACCATCATGTCTTCTGCCAGGGTCCGAGCGCCCTATTTTATTCATGTCAATAAAATCTTTCTAATCACTTCTTTTCTTTGTGTGAGTCTCTCCAGGTTGAATTATGCATGTATACTTAAAAGCACGCATACATAAAAGTTAAGACATTTAATAGACTTAGTTCCTTAACTTTGAGCTAGTGAAAAATAATCTAAAACAAGCTGAATTGTTTCAGAAATTGAATAAAGGTGGCATCATTTAACTGCATAAAATTAAGTCCTTAGTAAAAGTCTGTTTACTGTACTACATGTGTTAATTTGGTAGACTGTCAGAAAAAGTACTTTAGACATAGTTTACCTAAAAAATACTTAATTCATTTTTAAGAGTATTTAAGATTGAATATATACAGTAGATTAAAAGCCTTAAATGTAACTGTTTGGAACAAGAGTTTGTATTAAAATGCTTAATTTTGAAATAAATAAAATCCATTTGTAACAACGTTCTTAAAATAAAAATGCTTCTTTTCTGTATTGTCAACAGTTTTAAGGCTAAGGGCAAAATCCTAAGCTTTAAAAAAACACTATAAACCACTGTAAAGAATATCAACATTCAGAATTATAATTTAAATGAATTAAAGTATCCTTTAAGTTTATATTTTTCTCACATCTTTCCTCTATTTGTATTTTACTCTGATTTGAGGAATGTTCAACAGTGGTACAACAGAATGGATGCCATAAAGCTCTAGGGAAATGACCGAATGCTTCAAATGCTAACAGGCTATTACTGACCTTTGGTCTGATTGTACTTCTTTTAAATGAACAAAGTTAAGGGATTGATATTATATAGACCAAATTTGGGAAACAACAGGCCAGTTTTGTGAAACCTCATTATAAATTTGTCAACGTAAGGGTGAAGGTTGGTTGAGGACCCAAATGCAGAGATGAGGGAGGCAGGGATGAGTACTTGCAGGTTTAACAAAATAAAGGTCAAAAGAAACAAAATCCAAGAGCAGAATACTAGAAACCAAAAACCAGGGGAAAACACACACGATGAGCAAATCAGCAACAGAGCAACAAAACAACAAGAAGCCAGCAATGAGGAACTGCAGAGGTGGTGTATATATAGGGAACAGAACAAAGAATGGGCCAATGAGCTGATATGGAGCAGGTGTGAGTGGAACTAACTAGAAGGAATCTAATGGGGGAGGAAATGGGAACAAAGTGGCAACAGAGTGTGACTCAATACAAAACTACATAAATATAGCACAAAATGGAAAAGAAACCAATGAATAAGAAAACAGAATCGCAGAAAAAAAGTGGAACCGGAAACTTTAAAAACCCCAAAGTCAAAGTGGGAGACATCTCCAAAGACGATAGAGAACGATCAAGCCAAGATCCTGTTGGATCTCCAGATACAGAGGGACCGAATGGTAATGGCAAACCAACCGGACATTGTAGTGGTGGACAAAAAGCAGAGGTAAGATGTTGTGGTTGAGATAGTAATACCAAGTGACTGCAACATCAGGAAAAAATATAATGAAAATCTAGGTAAGTAACAGGGGCTCAGAGAAGAGCTGGAGAACACCTGGATAGTCAAGGTATCAGTGGAGCCCGTGGTCATTGGGGCACTCGAGGCAGTGACCCCCAAACTTGAGGAGAGGTTACAGCGGATCCCTGGAAATACATCAGACATCTTGGTCCAGAAGATACTGCGCAGAACCCTCAAGCTTCCAGGCTTAAAGGACCCGAGCTTGGAGAGATTTCTTTTTAAATATACCTATATATATATATATATGATGGCATTTGTAACATCACCCATTACAGCAAGGTACAGAATCATTATTTTCTAACTACCTCTTTCTTTAAAGTAGAGATTTTTCATGTCTCTTTTTGTTTCAGATAGGAAAAAAAAAATCGACATTTATGGGAGGTCAAGGTAACACTTGATCAGAGAAACAGCCAGAGGGGGAAACAAGGATGTTAATGGGTGCCTGTGATCAATGCGACCAATGATGGTTGGAAGGTATTCCCCACTAACTAACAACTAATCAATCAAACGGACTCAGGTTCTCAATTGTCTTTGCAGCTCCAATTCTGCTGAGGAGACATCTTTACAACTCCTCTGTTCCTTCAGCCCTCCTTCTAACATCCAATTCTCCTCTCCACTCTGCCCAATGAGACAATGACAGATTGATGAGTTAAAAGGCCATAGATCAGGGAGGTACTAACGTCATAGCCTGATAGATGGACTCCACCCCGTATCTCATGGCAAATTCATCCACTATCTCCTGAGACACGTCATCAAAGTAGACCTTCCAGGCGTCGTCCCCTTTCACCTGAGGTATCTTCACTACGCCACTGTTTTTCACTTCAGTCAGATAGTGGAACAGGTTCTGTAGATTCATAGAAGAATAAAGAAAAAGAAAAATTGGGTTTAAAAGTGTGATCATGCCATGATATTTTTGTTTATCATTGCCTAATAATGATTGATCAGAGAAAGAGCTGAATTCAACAGGGACAATGTCACCTCAGAATCGCTTAATTACCTCATGTAAACAAGTGTACTGGCCATGAGGAGGCGCAACATTCTCCTCCCCTTTCATCTCAACGCTGATCTTGAGTCTGATGGCACCAGATACTGCAGATTTGTCAGTTCTCTTATCTGTTGCAGAAGAGAGAGATGAAGAAAGTTACCTGATGTCATTCAAGGTAAACAAAATCACAAACAGGATCTTGTTAATGTAAGGCTTCTGTTTTAAATCACCCAAATGCCCTGTTTTTTAATTCAAAGTTGCATCAATTTAATCTTAGGATTTGATACTACAATACATAATACGACAAAATATAACCAGGACAGCTGCACGTCAAGTCCTTACACCAGGGGTGTGAAAGTGGTTCCAGAAAGGGCCATGGGGCTGCAGGTTTTCTTTCTAACCAAGCAATAGCACACCAGACTCCAGTCATCTTATCAAGTGAGTCCAATCTGAACACGATGACTTGATGAGATGACTGGAGTCTGGTGTGCTATTGCTTGGTTAGAAAGAAAACCTGCAGCCACACGGCCCTTTCTGGAACCACTTTGACACCCCTGCATTGCACATACTCATGCACTCCTTTCGTCCCTCTGCACTGTGCTTTCCTGCTTCCTTTTCATATCACTGCATTTTATACAAGGGGTATTTCAAATTTTTCTAAAGAATTTAAAAAACGTGTAAGTTTTAAATAATTGTGTTATTATCTCAAACCTTTGTATAACACGCGTTTTATTTATTTTGACTGATCTCCACTTACCCAGTTTTCTCAAAATATATGACCCCTGATCAAACCAAAAATAATTCTAATTGGCTTTCTTATGACAGATAAGGAACAGACAGATTTACTGAAACAAAACAACAAGTGTAGAATTTAGAAAACCACTCGAGGCATTAGTTGTACAAAACATTCCATGGCAAAAATACAAATTGATGGCATGCTAAGTGTTAAAATTCTTGTAGTAAAAGGAATGACTGATACCCAAAATCACCAGGCATGAAACAACCAAAAGTACTTAGGTAGGAACTAAACCAACATACAGCACCACATAGGTGTAAGGAAATCATTTTAAATAAAAGAAAAACAGGAAACAAAGTAGATGAGAAAAACAGATTTGCATTAAAACAGTCAGAATGGTCAATTGTAATTAGTGCTGATTAAGTAATCAACACTGAACACACTTTTCAGCACAAGGTTTTACAATGTTGTCAGAATGCTGTTGGCAAAATAAGCTTGTTTCCTCTAGAAGTTCCATATCTGCCGAGCCCTTTTGATGATGCCAGTGGTGCTTTAAGACCACATATGAAGATTAAACACTGGTCTATTTCAAGTAAAGTCTTTGCTAAATTTTGTCTTCATTTAGTGCCAATCCATTACTACATTTCTCACCCTACTCCCCTTTCTTATTGTGCAAAAACATTATGCAAATATGTACCTTTACTTAAGCATATCAGTTCACTTTGGTTGGGAAAAACTGTGCAAAACATGGTCATAAAAACAAAAGTTTCTTAGATATATATAACTGAAATGAATTGTATATTGTTTCCTATAAATTAAGTATAATTATCTCCCTGTTGGCTCTAAACTCTGTTTGGAGTTGTTAACTCTAATGGATTAATCCAATTGAATCAAAATTTATGATATTATGATTTTATGATAGACATGCTGTATGTAGGTTTTCTTACACCACAAAAGCACAGGATGTAGACAATTATGTTTCATTATGAGCCATCCTTGAAGTCCCTGATGGTAAAAGGTTATTTGTTATATAGGAGACCTGGGTTTGAATCATCAGGAAGGGCACAATGTGTAAAAACTCTGTTAGCGATTTGTAATGAATTGCTGTGGCAACCTTTGCATAAGAGAGCAGCCGACAGGAATTATCATCACCATTAGCTGTCAAAATGTTTTATTTAATCTCTTCCCTGTGGGTAAGATTTCCCAATTGGTCAGGTAAAAAAAAAAATAAATCCTGCATGATAAAGAACCATAATGGAAAAAACATTACTGTAGGTACAAAACAATGAAGGCACAAAAATTATTTGCTGCCATTACCCAGGAGACACCATTCTACCATTTTTCAGAAATAAATTGCAATTTTGCTGCTTGGAAAAACGACAGAAACAGTGTCCCTAGTTAGAGAAACGATGGCAACTGCTTAGCAGAAATGTCTCCTTGCAAATATCAGCAAGATTAAAATTCAAGTCTCCCAATGTCATGATCTAAAATCATTAAATGGGATGATGGCATCATAAGCTAAAACATCTCTGCTCACAGCTTTGCAGCTTTAATCTACAGACACTTAGTGTTTTGGGAAGCATGGCAAATATAACGACACAAACAAATCCACAAATGAAGAAGTAAATACACACAGATCCCACAGCTTACATTATCACAACTGTGCGGGCTTGATATGCCCCTTAGACCCTTTCCTCATTAAATGGTGACATATACTCTAAAATAGTTAGTCAAGAGACAGGAAAATGAAAAATAATAGTTTTGAAAAGTGAGTGAGAATAGCACTACAAATGCAAAAGCTCCAAAATGAAGAGGAGCTGAAGAGGCTTAGAGAGGAGGGCAGGTGGAGGGGTGGGCACCCATGACAGCAATGTCCTGTTTAAACATTCATTGTGAACATTTAAAAAGGAGCACAGCAGCAGTGTTGGTTCAGGGGTCACTATAACCACAAATTGCCTCCTTTCAACTGAAGAGGCAAACAAAGAGAGACAGCCCCCAGTCATAGTACTGTAATGGAAGTAGAAGAATTCATTATGATACAGCTTGACCTCATGCAATACTGTGTGCAAAAGAGGAAAAGCAACCACTGATGCTCGAATAGCTAAGCGGGATAATGGTGCATCACAAAATGTTAGGATATCACTGGAAAATGTATTTATTTCAATTCATTCCAAAAGTTAAAGGCACTTATATAGATCAATTGCCCAGTATAAGTTCCTTTTGCTGAAGGATGATGCAACAAAAATACAATAAATCACAAAATGTTCATAAGCAACAATTAACAGGAATTTTATTCAGAAATGTTGTACTGAAAAAGATCTGTAGGTACTGTACACCTTGTAAATTTATTTCTTGATCCGTTTGGATGAATTACTGCACCTACACAGCGCAATATGGAGATTATAGCTGGATCAGATATCGCATGAATGATGCAGATCCTGTATTCTGATCCATCCATATCCATTTTAATTGATTTCATACAGAGCAATAAAGTTACAGCGATCTAGTGACTTTCATGTTATGATTCCAAAACTGATCATATTATTGCAAAGCGCCACAGAGCATCTGGTGATAGTCTATATTTTTTAAATTGTTAGCTTTTTTTTAAGGGGTTTTACTCAAACAGAATGCCTTTACTCACATGGAAAGTTGAACAGTTAATTTATTAAACTTTAGTTTGATTAGTAACATTGGATAAACCATACGTTGACTCAATGTATCGGTCTCGGATTGGATCAGAAGAAAATGGATCTATGCTTGTTATCTACGGTAACTTTTAACTGGAAGACAGTATGGAGTATTGCTCAACTTTTTTAAATAAAATGCAATTCCTGGTCACTATGGAACAGTAACTGTACATCCTCTCTTTCTCAGCCCATTAGAAACTCTTTTGATGGTCTCTAGTTCAGGAGTGGCTAAACAATAAGGTTGTTAAAGTTGAAGCCCATGTACTGGAGGTATCTGAGAGATTGGATTCCATATGCAGACGAAGCCTTTAAATTTCCCCTTTTTTACAATACCCTCAAGGCTGAAGTTATCCACATTTATTTCCATCCACTCAACTCGCCCTCCTGCTAGGCAACCGTAAACAGCTAGCTTCATTTGTAGTGACCCTTGCCTTATGGATTAAAAAAACCATTAAAAATATTTAAAAATCTTTATATAGTTTTATATATCAAATTTTTTCTGGATATTACAAGTTTTCATATAAACTTTATTTTTGGTTTGTTACAGACTAAAATCGTCAAAATTCAAGAAAAGTAAAGGCCTATAAGAGATCAGCTTGTAAAGTCATAAACTGTTTTCACTTTCTACCTTAACAACTGACATTATTTTTAGCATTTTGATAATATTAATATTTTCTTCAATGTTAAAAAAAATGTGAAGGAAGTAAAAAGTATTAATTTATGTAGGTCTAAGCAGTTAATCAGAGAGATATTGGGTGAAAAGTACAATATATTTTGATATATTCTATTTCCATGTTTATTTTCTAAACTTACAATCAGCCTGTCCTTACAAAAAAAAATTATGTAAGTTCCTATTTACCAATGAAACAATCACTTTTAGGTTTTAAAATATGGACAATGTTTTAATTGATTTTTAAGGTTTTCTGTATTGGTAGAAAAAACAATTTAGACTCCTATTTTTAAAAGCCCTGATTTAAAATTTATATCATTAAGTAATTTAACTTAAATAAAACAAATCTGGTGCTGAAATGAGTTATTACCACTGAGTTGGTATTTTTAGGTACAGGATAGATACATCTGTATATACAATGTACTGTGATTTTTTTTTTTTTTTTTATAAATCACACATGTATTTATCAGTAGTTCAGAGTCAAAAAATGTAACATACCCAGATTGTACCAAACATCCATCTCGCCGCTGAGTGTGCGAACCTCAATGATGGTCTGCCCCAGGAAATCGTCTGACTCACGCTTGAAATGTTGTTTCACCCGTGATTTGATGTCATCATCTTCATCCCAAACACGCACCTTTATTCGGTCAGTGGCATTGTGGCATTCGCTGTAAGATGAAACACAATTTCCCTGGTCATCTCAGCCACAAACACAGCAATATAAACTCAGCAGCACCAAGAGTCACAGTTTATCATGGTGTAATAAGCAGAGGAGAGAGAGGCCGTCTCAACTAAATCACAAGGTCAGGTCTGGGCACAAACTGACAGCTTTTTGAGAAGCATAAAAAAAAACAATAACTTTAAAAGCACCCTTTATTGGTCAGCTTTATTTAGAAAACTATTTAGACAGGAAAGTCCTTAAAACGTATTCACACCCCTTGAACTTTATCACATTTTCTTATGTTACAACCAGTGTTGTTTTTGACAGCCATCTTAGATTTAGTCTTAGTTTTAGTCCTCAGGACGAAAACTATTATTAGTTTTAGTCATTATGATATGTGTGATTTTAGTCATTTTTAGTCAACCAAAACTTAAAAATGTTTTAGTCTAGTTTTATGTTACAAAGAAAAGTTAACCTTTATAATTTTGGATAAAAAACAGATTCTTTACCAGACTAACAGCTGTAGCCTAGATTGTACAATAGCTGGGTATAGAATGCTGCCATGCAGTTCTTCATTGCTGTTGGGCAAAAAACTTTGATTTAGAATTCAAATAAACTTTTTATGCATTAATTCCCTACTTTTTGAAAAAGTGTGTCACTAAAGTAGTAAAAATAGCAGATCTAGTTCTGCTATATTGGTTAATATAGCAGGCAGACAAGCTAGCAAAATGTCCAATAAAGGAATGGTTTTAGACACATAAGGTTTCCATCCCAAAGCAAACACTTACTGATCTACTATGAATTATGCATTACACACAGATCAATAAAATCTTCATTGATCCAAACAAGCAAAGAACAAAAACATTCTTCTTTCTAATTTGGCAATTTTGGCTTTATTTCTGAGAATTTACCCCTTGGTCACTGCTCCTCAGGGGTCAAAATAGATTTAAATACACAGGGTTTTGATTGAAAAAAAAATAAAGAGAGACCCTCTATAATTGACTTGTAATGCCATGGCAATCTAGACCTAATTTGAATGAATATGCTAACTAACATGTTGAAATATTTAAAGGAAACAGAGGAAATGTTTTAATAATAATACAAGGAAACGTTCACATCAAATCTAAATAGATAGAAACAAGAAAAAAAACTAAACAGTATGCAAATATAGTATGTATATAATTTAGGGACTCTTTTTGGTAGAAATTAAAGAATGTTTAGCATCACCTCATGAGCTGGAGGAAATAAAATATTGATAGTTAGAGAGGGTTTTTTATGCTTGGCACAGGATGATCAGCCACAGGGTTTATTAAGTAGCGATAGAAGAGCCATACTGCTGAGAGCGAAACCATCAGTGTGGAGAATAGAGTGAAGCAATGCTAAGTGCCCATTTCTGCACAAGCACAAATAGAAGTTTAGTTTGTCAGAGTTCAGTGCGCAGTACCGGTGTTCTGTCTGACACATGAACTATTCTGTATTATTTTCACACCGCTGCTGCTGCCATCACCCATCTGTGCTCATGTAGAATGAGCACCGCTGCACGGCAGGAGGACTGCATGATCAAACAGGACGCAGCAGCAGGCCTGTGACTGCTTGGCAGATTACAGTACAATAAAGCAGTTCAAATGTCTGACCGACCACCCGCTTATTTTTATTTAGTCATTGACAAAAACACACACTAATAACTCAAGTTTTCGACAACAAAGATCCTTGTTTAGCTCGTCAGTTCCTGTAATCGTCATGAAAAAAAAGGAGCGTCAAGTGATTTTGTTACGTCATCGTTGACAAAAACAACACTGGTTACAACCAAAAACCCTCCTGGTAAATCAGAACATCCCCAGGATCATACTGCCACCACTATATTTCAACCTGTCCATAGTTTGTTCAGGGATATTTGCAGTGTTAGATTTTTGCAACACAACATCTTGCATACGGGTTAAATAAAGTTATTGTCTCATTAAAGTTTTAGTCCCACATGACTGGAGTATCTTTTACCTGTTTGCCGTGTTTTCTATATGACTTGTGGAGTTATCTCAATAATAATTATAACAGTTCTTCCTAAAGAACCAACTAGTGCTTCTCTGTAGCTCAGTCAGTTTTTTATTTGTTAAANAAAAAAACTAAACAGTATGCAAATATAGTATGTATATAATTTAGGGACTCTTTTTGGTAGAAATTAAAGAATGTTTAGCATCACCTCATGAGCTGGAGGAAATAAAATATTGATAGTTAGAGAGGGTTTTTTATGCTTGGCACAGGATGATCAGCCACAGGGTTTATTAAGTAGCGATAGAAGAGCCATACTGCTGAGAGCGAAACCATCAGTGTGGAGAATAGAGTGAAGCAAAGCTAAGTGCCCATTTCTGCACAAGCACAAATAGAAGTTTAGTTTGTCAGAGTTCAGTGCGCAGTACCGGTGTTCTGTCTGACACATGAACTATTCTGGATTATTTTCACGCCGCTGCTGCTGCCATCACCCATCTGTGCTCATGTAGAATGAGCACCGCTGCACGGCAGGAGGACTGCATGATCAAACAGGACGCAGCAGCAGGCCTGTGACTGCTTGGCAGATTACAGTACAATAAAGCAACTCAAATGTCTGACCGACCACCCGCTTATTTTTATTTAGTCATTGACAAAAACACACACTAATAACTCAAGTTTTCGACAACAAAGATCCTTGTTTAGCTCGTCAGTTCCTGTAATCGTCATGAAAAAAAAGGAGCGTCAAGTAATTTTGTTACGTCATCGTTGACAAAAACAACACTGGTTACAACCAAAAACCCTCCTGGTAAATCAGAACATCCCCAGGATCATACTGCCACCACTATATTTCAACCTGTCCATAGTTTGTTCAGGGATATTTGCAGTGTTAAATTTTTGCAACACAACATCTTGCATACGGGTTAAATAAAGTTATTGTCTCATTAAAGTTTTAGTCCCACATGACTGGAGTATCTTTTACCTGTTTGCTGTGTTTTCTATATGACTTGTGGAGTTATCTCAATAATAATTATAACAGTTCTTCCTAAAGAACCAACTAGTGCTTCTCTGTAGCTCAGTCAGTTTTTTATTTGTTAAAAACGTGGTTCTTCTTTATAATTATGCACTACTTTGTGGTAGTCTATAATAATAAGATCAAATTAAATAAACTAAAGTTTAAAGATTGTGACTAAATGTCAAAATGTTCTAGGGGTATGAATATAATGTTCAATTCCGTTACACAAGTCTGACTATACTGCCCTTCTGACACCAACTAAGAACATCTTAGGAGAACCGAATTGTCTAAAGCAGACTCAGAAGGGTTTAAGCTTACGTACTTAAGAACTGAAACCAACATATTACATCTTCTACTATTGGCATGTGGTGTTTGACATGCACAATATCTGCAGTGTTTATTTTGAGTAATCTCATTGTAGGGAAAGAGGAGGCTGCTGCAGCACTGTGGCAGGAGTCTCTGCTAAGCACACAGTAATGTATTGCTCTATTAATCTACATCCCTGTAGTAAAAGGAAAGAGTTTTATTACAGCCACCACAGGAGTCTCTTTACAGGCATTGAGCCTTGCCTGCAAACATTCAGAAAATCTCTGTAGTATACAACCAAAAAAGGAATGCAAAACTGACCATCTTCTGTAGACAAAAACTCTCAGTATGACAGGCTACGGGAAGAGTCCATTGCTGGATATGTTAAAAAAAAAAGAAGGAAGATCGGCAAACATAATTACGTTCAAGACGAAGCTTCACTATTCTTGCACCCATCTAGACCAGTAAAATCATGCATTTGTTTTATTTGTTAATTTGTTTTTTTAATTACTGCATTTGAACTAACCTGAAGGGAATAACTAATCAGTGCTGTGCTGGAGATTTAGATAGCAAATGGAGTTGAAGGTAAATTACTTTACACGCAAAGCCTGATAAGGCATTTCATAAAAAAAAAAATCTTGTTTGTCTTTGTCTATACATTTCTTGTTGCATTTTAGTCAACAAAAGCAACATCTATTGAGATCACCATAGCAACCCCTTGAAAGGGAATCGAACGCCTCTGCTTTGGAGATCAAAAAAATGTTCAAAGTTGTTTCCTAGAAACTTGTTTGCAAGATATTAATTTAAAACCCACTTCTTTTAGATAAGAGAGAAAACTAAGCAACCCATTTAACAGCACCCGTACTCTAATAGGTTGCCATGTTGAGAACTACAGAGCAAAATGAAAAGGAATGTGAGAATAATTAATGAACTGTGTTAACTAAACACATATCAATTAAAATGGCCTTATTAAAAAATAAAAAAATGTGCTGTAGATTCAATTCAGAGCCTAAAAAAACATCTTTCTCCATAATGTAAAGGTATTTGGCCTATAGTTGATATACAGCTAGAGAAAATCTGACAAAAATTCAAGAGGAATAAAAAAAACGCTTCATGGATATGGAAATATTAGCCTTCTGAGATGCATTGTATGTCCATGTACAGTTTAGTAAATGCCCTTAATAATTGGTTAGGACTACTGCATCAATGCAACGTGGCAAGGAGACAGTCAGCCTGCGGTTCTGATGAGGTATTAAGGAATCTCAGGTTGCATTAAAGAGGCCTATTTATCATCTCTGACTACAAACATATAATTATTTTTTTAATGTGAAAATAGCATTATTAAGCATTATAAAGCATTATTAATTAAATCAAGCATTATAGGTGATAGAGCTTACTTCATCCTTTTTTGCCTAAAACAATTTTTGCACTTGGTGCCATAGGCACTAATAAACGTTTAATCGTCATCATCATCTACCAGCTGCTCCCAGAAAGGAAACAAGAGCAATGTCAAATATTTTTCACATTACATTCTGTATAAACTCTCAGTCACCAACACGAGCCTAGGAATAGCACTGCTATCATTAGTATCAGCATTAGTAAGGCTGTGTATTCAATCAGCATCCATCAGATTGCTAAGATTTGAAGGCTTCCACAGCTTTAGCACCAACCACTGTGAAAACCAACATTTATATTGTATTCTGAGTGTTACTCCTGTTTTATCTTTCTTGGCATCCAGTATTTTTTTTTCTTTTTTCTTACTTGTTCCTGGACTTTTTCTTTATCTTTTCACACCTCCACTAGTATTGCTAACTTGCTTGACTCCATTGATTCTCTCATAACAGCTGAGACAGAATACATCAAATTATTGCTCCTGGATCCTGATCCTTCACCTTTTGTGGAGTAAGAAATCCATCAAGTGTAGGAAAGGAAGTCCAGACTGCTATGCCAATTTTGGCAAGCCTTAACTATCCAGAACTCACCATGTTCTGAAAAAACATGAGTGCTAGTCAAACAAAAATGAACTATAAAAAAAAACAAAAGTTGCTCAGATGTAGAAAACAGATTGAGCTCTCCATTGCAAAAATTAAAACATGAAGGTAGACACATTTGCTTGTCACAAATGGTAAATGGGAGGCAATAATGCTTTTTTGTTAATTTCCGCAAGGTGTGCTGTGCAAATGTGTTATTTCACACAAGGGATTCTTTTTAGCTCCTTAGCACCAGTGAGGGACCTTGAAATCCCTCCATCCTAAAGGAACTATGATAAGAAGCATACAGAAACCTTTACCTAACTCCCTTCTTATTGCAAACACTATTCATTCAGCATTTATAATGGCAAACACTGAGACACACTTTCGCTAAAGAGTCCTTACCAGTCTTATGTATTCAAAATCAGCCAATGTGTATTCTATCACATTTTCTGGATTACTAATTACCTTAAAATACTCATTTCTGGGACACCAAAATACTATTTGAAACAATAATTTGTGGGCGAGAAATATTAAATTGTGCCAAAAAAAACCTATTTCATGTCTGCAAGCACTGATCTATGTCTACCTACCTATTTATGGCCACAACATATATGATGTGCAGCGGCACCAGATTCAGCTGAGAGGTGGGGAACTTAACAGGGCAGTTATTTGGCTTTGCCCAACAATAACTGCCAGGCGCATGCCCGTTTGTTATGCATTAAAGTTGCTTTCTATCACAATAGAAGCATTTTTGTTTCTTGAAAAACATTTATGGGTTTAGTCTAAAGCTCCTCGCTCACAATTTATATCACAAACACCTGCCGACTGGCAATCATGGTCACTAAAGATACAGGCAGAGGAGATGGAGAATATATATGAAAATATATATAAAATGATTTGGAGGCAAAGTGGCTTCTAGATCATTTCCTGTAGAGCTGAGTCTCATCAAGTCTCAAGTGGTCAGTTTATTTCCAACTGCAGCTGTGCATTTGGCAAACGGGGCTTGTTATGCTGTATTACACATGATCAGCTTACTGATTTGCATCCATTATTTCTATTACTATTTTAATGCTATAATTTGTAACTTTTGTGGTCATTATTCTCAACCTTAGATCTGTGATCTCAGCCTCTGCCCTGACTAGCGTTTATTTTTCAATCTGTTACTCGGTTGCGTAATGGAGTGCATATTTACACATGCGGAAGGCTGACTTTACAGTTGTTCCGTGTGACTAAATGCTTTGTTTTTATTGTTTCCATAGGTTTATATGGATAACATACTGCTCCATCTTTAACCCATTAGTAATAGGCCTAAAGGATGAAGCCTATATGTTATAAAGTATTGATTATGATCGACCAAGAGAAAAGGAGAAGCCATAAAAGCTCTTGGCTTGAAATAAAACGTGATCAGTGCTGCACTGCGCAAAATATGGACTGCATGAGTGCAGAGGTTAAATCCACTTTTTTAAGTCGGAAATTTGAAAAAGAAGATTAGACTGGACCCCCAAATATCTCAAGAACATAAAACTTCTCCTATTGTGATTGAAAGTGAGGAAATTTAATGTATAAAAAATGTTCATCAGCCAGGCAGTTATATCAGGCCAAAGCAAAACAAGTGCCTCATTAAGCCTCCCACTGCTCATACATTATACCAATGTTGTGTGGCCACAAACATGTATGAAGTACGCCATGGAAATGGATCAGGATTTTGTGCCAACATCAAATATATTTTATGCGCACAATTTAATATTTACTGCACACAAATTAAAATTTCCAAGCCACAAAATAGTATATTGTTGCCATAAATTTGTGTTTTGTGGAAAGTTTTTTTTTTTTTTTTTTGTACACGCATCTTATCTGTTTTACTCCAGATATGTAAATTCCCAGAGTCTGTACTCTCCTCCATATTTAGCTATGTCCACTTTTGTCTGAGCCTCTTTGCTCTCCCCATCCCGTTCCCCGCATCTCTTTTCACTTTTCCTGGTCTGGTTCATTCCCACAGGCAGAAATACAGAGACTTCACCAACTCCACTCACTTAAACGACCACCTTAAATGGCCAAATGAGATCATCTAAATCTACAGTGAGGGGAAAAAAGGGGCTGTTGCATGGATGTTATTTAGCAGGGGTTTTATTTATTCATTGATTACGTTAATCAATATTTTTTTAATTTTAAATGAAAACAACTGAATTAATTCAAACTTTTGAGACTGGTATGACAGCTTTTAACAAGCCAGAATGTGTGAGTTGGCCTAATGGGTTTAAGTTTTCAGTTATCTATCTAATTTGAAACTACATTACCCAGAATTCTTTCAGGCCAACTTTCGTTCAATAAATTCAAAGCTTCATTCCAATACAATTTCCAAAATGGCATGCCATATACAGTATATATACACATAAACATATAGAAAGCACTCACAAGTGGAACTTTTCATCCCAAACAGGGTTAAGATTGCCAAAGATGGTTTTGGTCCTGCGTTTGGTCTTCCCCACCTGGACTGTGACATATGGGTCACTGGATCCAGTTTTGTCCTTGGCCTGTAATCCCTGTGCACACATTACTGAACAAAAGACAGGAAGAAATCTTTTCAATACAGCAATCAGCAAATCTATACGAAGTAAGATAATATTTTTAGATATAGAGATTGGATGAGTAGTTAAAAGAGTCAAAAATAAAAGGACACTGGTTGAACCAGAACAACTGGTTTTTCCTAAATGCCAGAGACAATCAATGTTTCCATCACAGCAGAACAGAACCAAAGGCTGTTCTCCATCATGGAATGGTGAGTTGATGCAAAAGATATCTGATGAAATGCAGAGTTCTTGTACTAATGCATAAGTGCTTTTTGATATATCGTTGTTATTATATTTCAGTTGTGTTTAGTAATTACCTGTATGTCATACAACCAAAATTAGAAATGAACACATTGAAATATATATCTGCATGATGTGAATTCATATCAGTTTTTCATTTTTACTTGCATTACTGAAATGAGTCAGTGAATAAACTAATTTACTGAGATGGGTTTGGACAATGAATGCATTGTTTCAAATCAAGCCACATAATTGTAAGTTTTTTAATATGCCAGCTGTGTCTTACTGACCTACAATCCATGTCTGTATGACCCACATACAGTAATCAGTCTACCAGAAAGCAGAAGGGCAAGAATTGCACATTTAGGTTGCTTATGTAACAACCACAATGATTTCCAGCTATTCTGACATGTTTATTTATTAAATACAGTAAAGAATATATGTAAATACGACTATTATATATGCTAAGAACTTTAACATAGCATTTGTCTGATCTACTAAGTATAACTCAGCCACTAATTATTTTATTACTTAAGTATTGATAAGTTATTTTATAGATTAAATCATTTTCATTTACTTTTTTATTCATTATTATGAAATATGTCGATGAAGAGATTGGTAGCAGATAAAATTTTAATAGGATTCTAATAAGCGATAGAATAATATTTAAAATCTAGGCATTTTTGGACAGCAGTAGTGTAGAGAAAAACAATGATTGAAAAACAAACCTGTGCCTTGGTCATCTTGCTAGATAAATGCATATATAAAAAACAAGCAGCCCTTGTTATTTTGTTAAACTTTAATTCATAGTTCACTCTTTCTTTAACTTAAACATTGGGTTAAGGTAGGTTGCAGCCTTATGTACAATCCCACTGCTATAATGTGTAAGTGCTGACTTGGTTCTTTGTTTCAAACAAAGAGCGGTGATTCAGAATAGTAGGCAAAGTAAGGGAAAGACTGTAGTATTTCACTAGCAACATAAAAGGGAAAAAGGACACTGCAGCATTAAATATGCATAAGTTAGTCTAAATTATTCAGGGTACATATATATCATTCAGCACAAAGCTGACAGAAGTTGGGGGAAAGATATAGTGGTTTGGGGGGTCTGCGACCTGCTTGCTTCCAAGTTTCAAATTAAACTCCTTAAAAAAGGTGAAAAAGTGAATCCTGTAAAAACAAAGTGTTAGGATACTAAAAAGAAAAAGGTTGGATTTCCAGCAATCTCAACAAATCAATCCTTTCCACCAAAAAAACGTTCCTTTTTGATAAAGCTTATAGTTAGAGTGACTAAGGCAATCCGAAGCTATGTCTATAGTTATGCTGTGATAGGCTGCTTCATTCTATTAGCTTCTATTGTCCCATTCTGCAGTATTTGTCTGTTAATCCCCTAACTTTATGTTCCCTTTGCTTTTTCTCCTCATTTTACTTTAAAATGATCTGTTCCTGTTTGGCTGTGACTCCATCCTGGAGAGAAATATCAGCTGTGCTGCTGCCATCAACATTTTTGTTTAGAGATGATAGCCTGTTTTTTCATAGTGTTTAGTTCTGTTTCTCTCCTACACATAGATATGACTAAGCCTTTACAGTGACTAACTATATGTGCTCTCCCTCATCCCTTTGAAAAGAAAATTGGCTCAGAGATCATCAGCTTTACTGTTTTTTTTTTCTTAGACAGAGCCAGCTGTGGAGCTAATTTACCATAATCTTTTCAAACATAGAACATATACATTGATTGGTGCTTCTATGCTCCTCCTTTATGTCTGCTTCTGTCTCCTTGAACCCCAGTCGGCCTCAGCAGATGGCCGCTCTTACTGAGCCTGGTTCTGCTGGAGGTTTCTTTCTGTTAAAAAGTTTTCCTTTCCACTGTCCCTTCATGCATGCTTTGTGTGAGGGATTTTGGTCGACAACAAAATGCAAGCAAATACTGTATGTATCGAGTATCTGCTGTTACCACATGCTCATCCAGGAGGACCGTACCCTACAGGTCAATGATCGATGCAATCAGCTTGTTTTAAATTTAAATATTATTTTTTTTACCAATCTGGCTGTATGATCTGGTTGAACTATCTCTGTAAAATGCCTTGAGATGATATGTGTTGTGAATCAGAGCTGTTTAAAAAAACATAATTAAAATTGAACTGAACAACCAGTAATTTTAGGTATGAAGGAGTCATTTATTTAAATAAAAAGGTCAAATATGAAATTCATTGCTAAACCTGTTTGTAATTTTATTTTTCCTATAAATGTATTTCTAATTGTTATAGTTAGATAATAAGGTTATCTGTAAAGTAATAGCCTAATATGATAATTTAAATAAAAAAACTCAAAAAATAAGCAAAATACTTTTTTATTTGATTTATAAATATATTTATACTTTTAACTGTGACAATTCCATTAAACACTAGATAAACAATATGATATTCTATTTGGTTAAAGACTGAAAAAGTAAATCAACAGGTCAATTTATACAGCATTTTGCTTAACATCTACAAAACACAAATTTGTAAATGTCAAAGAAGGCTTGACATACCAAGAAGGCAGACAGCTGCTAAGCCCGCAGTTACCAAACACACTGCTGGCTTATTGATTTAGTCAAATGCTGAATTTTTCATTTAGATATAAGAACATCAAAAACTGCCATTGAATTCACATCAACTTTCTTTGATCCATTTACACCATATTATTCAACACCACTTCTTCACAGTGGGTAATCTTTTTCTAATCTGTTATTGGACACAGACTGAAATTCACAAAGCCAGTGCTGAATAGGCCTTTACCTTCAGGAAGAGATACCAAATAAAGTATAAATTACCCTACTTATTTCCACAATTTTTGCCATTAAAATAGGAAACTAAACCCAAATCTAATGGGAGAATACCCCCCTTTTCATGTGTGATCTATATATTTAATTTCTGCAATAGATTTAAGGTTTACACTTCAATCCACATATGCACCACAAACATGCCTAACAAGTCAATAAGCCAGCTTCAGGTTCTGTTGTGGTGCAACACTTACTAAATATTTCAAAGGGTAATGTCTTAAAGTACGCTCAAGACTAACATTAAGATTTAAAAAACAGGAATTATCTTAAGGCAACATTACAAATAGTAAAAATAGTAACAATTCTTCATTTTAACTTGATCATTAAAAAGAAGATGGACTGAATCCATAAAAAATAATCAGAAAATATAATAGTATTTGTTTAAGGTAATAGGGGTATGTTTACTGTAATAGGTTCTTACATGTATTGCTAATTTATATTTATCTATTTATTCAGAAAAAATCAGAGACCTGTTTTTTCCTGAACTTGATTAAAAACATTTATTTACATAATAAAATAATAAAAATAATGGGTTTTAGGTTTTTTGTTAATTGGGAGTTGTGCCTGTGCTGACTTGCCACAAACACCCATACTTACTTCAATTCAATGTAATGGGCAGGAATTATAACAATTGACATAAATATAACACGTCTCTCTCCAACATGCATGCCTAAACAAACACAATGCTTGTCGTTTGATGTGTCTGTTTATTTCAGCCTTTCCTGTAATTAAACCATCCAACTGCTTATCTTATATCTGTTAACACAGCTATATCAAAATTTCATAAAGTCCCACTCCTATAAAAAAAACTGCTTAATTAATGTAAAATAATTAGAAATAGCATTTATCAATCATTATAAAAAATGTTTGTCATTTCAGATCCCTGCTGGCATTTTTCATGATTGAAAGAAGTAATTAAAAGCTTATGTTCAATGGGTCACGTACAGCATCATTAGGGAAAATACATACAAAGGCATGGCTAAGCACAAAACATTGACTAATAGTCTGAATAGTGAGATTTAGTTCATTATTAAAGCAGGCCAACCTGTTATGGTGATTTTGGCAGACCACTTGGACGTTCCATCCAGCACAGCCTGTTTGGCTGTCTTCAAATGGGAGGTAAATTCTTCTTTAGAGACCTCAAACATCTCCTGAATCACCTCAAACACCTCAGGTCGGTTCTTCTCCCTGATCTTCATACGCTCCTTCATAGCCATGATGATATTTTGAGTCTTGTCTTCTGCTCCATGCTTCGAACTTTTCTCCACGGCCCCTTAAAAGCGGTCAAAAGCTTTTGTGAGATAAATGTCTAATCCACGTTGTTAATTTCAATCTCAATTTCTTAGTAATCTATGCAGGTGTGTGCTCTTTAGAGAGCAGTTTATCAGATTTAACGTTTGTCTAGATAATTTATTCTTCATAATAATGCCTATGAGAAAAAACAGGTACATGTAAAAATAGCCTTATAATATTATCTGATCAGAATATTTTATATCAGATGTGTGGTAATAAGAGAAGATTGGAGTAAAGATAAGGATAATTCACAGCATAAAACATTTTGTACTTGTATAAAAATATATAAAACCAAGAGTTTTATAACAGCCGGGGTGAGGATAATCCACTTAGAGCGTGAGAGCATTGCTGAAGGGACCATCCTGAAGAGTCACGTTGTTCATAGTGTGTAGTGTTCTACCCTGTAATAACAAGATAGTGCCTGAAAGACAAAGCTGGCTGGATGCTGTAAAGAGTGGAGTGGCTCACACTGGGACAAAAATGCAGAAAGTAGCAAAGGGTATGAGATGTATGTATTGCATAATCCAAAACAGCGTAGATGTTTTGGATTATGCGGTACATAGATAAGAGAAGAAGTATGTAAAGATGTTTAAGATGCACCAAGATATCAGCTATTGCTGTTTGTTGCAGTTTGATAAATCACAAACAACTGATTGACCAGTTCCAAACTCAAAAATCTGAACCTTTTCAGGGGAGTATGCCAAACCTGAGCAATAAATAGTTAGTGGCAAGGACAAAACTTTGGTTTGGAAGATGGTAAAAACACTCAGTTACATAATTTTCTATATCAGTTAGACCAAGGGTCTAAAACCGGTTTCAGAAAGGGCCGTGTGGCTGCAGGTTTTCTTTCCAACCAAGCAATAGCACACCAGACTCCAGTCATCTCATCAAGTCATCATGTTCACATTGCACTCATGACGTGACTGGAGTCTGGTGTGCAATTGCTTGGTTGGAAAGAAAATCTGCAGCCACATGGCCCTTTCTGGAACCGGTTTGAGACCTCTGAGTTAGACATTTAAAAATAAATCTGGAGAAACAAAAAATCTTTAAAATAATTACATTTTTTAACCTCCGGTCTGTTGCAGTATAAAATTAAATAACTTCTTACTTTGTAAACAATCTGCATTGAGCAGGTCCTGGCACTTCTCATGGCATTTAACACCACACTCTGAGCAACGCATGCCCTGGCGGGCGATGCCCCACAGCAGACCTTCACACTCATGACAGTAGGTGGGAGCAGTTGCCGTCCACACCTCAAAATTGTGGGGTGTAGTCGATGAAATTGGGTAGATCAAGGCCTGGAGAGTCTTCTTGAAGACATGCAGTTTCTAAAAGTGAGAAAACAGAGAAAAAAAATTAGAAGTGATGGCAGTGATAAAAAAAATAGGTCTAGGAGAAACAGAAGGGATTCGGATGATGTCAATAAACTCCAATGGCACCCTGAGCGGGGGGGAAATGTGTTTCATAAAACTTCCTGAAGTTAATAAAAGCAAGTAGTAGCTAAAATACTATTTAGAGATCTGAAGCATAGTGTCAAACCTACAGTATTTCTCAGGTCGAGAAAAGATGAAAACAAGGAAAGTAGAGCGTGCTGATTTTCGAACAATAAAGTTAGTTTAACTTTTCTTGAGTCTAAACACAAAAGCATTTTAATAGCTGATTTAAAAACATACATTTTCCATGTGCCTCAACTTAAACCTTATGCCCCATTTACAGTGATAATCTGAAATAGATCCATGCCGAGCTTGGACCAAACTTGGATCAGTTAATCATGCTGAGTTTGGTTCTTACGACCATTTACACATAACGCTAGCACAGTTCCTCGCCTCCTAGTGGCGGTCCACGAAACTACAGCTCTCAAGGCAGGAATTGCACAAACAAAAATAGCGGGACCTATAACATTCAGGAACTTGTGCCTGGATAGCGTCCTCTGCCCAGATTTCAATCAGAGCCTCGGTCTCGGCATCATCCCAGGTCACACCACGCTCTTTTGATGCCATTTATTGTAAATAGGCTGAGAAAAAAGTTTATGTTTTGAACAGGTGAAGAGATCAATGAACTATAAAGCCAGACATGGCGGAAAACCCACGGAATGAGTCAGCTGACTGTAAATAGAAGATGACACGGTCTTCTCATGCACTGTTTGTTATCAGTTGTGTCTGGCACAGTCGAGTTCAGTTGCGTTCCATTTACACTCAAGTTATAATTATCTCGTTTACTGTGCTTGGACCGTTCTCGGCAGGGTTTCAAATGGGTAGTGTAAATGGGACTTTTAAGCCTGAATGCAAATATTTTACATATACCAAAGATTTCAAAATCTTTGATTTAAACCCCGGCCGTCACTGTCTTGATCTCTATGTCCTTGAACAAAATAATTCACTGTATGTTGATAGTAGTAGAGGGCCTTCTGGCTCCTGTGTACAAAAGCCTGATTTCTATCCAAGGCAGCTATGGCTACAATGTAGCTTGCCACCATCAGTGTGTGAATCTACTGTAGTACAAAGAGCTTTGGGGGGGCCTTGGTCTTGATCAAACACGTGTGGGAGAGAAGATTTATCTCCTTACAGATTTCTGTTATTTTTGCCTTATTTAGTTTAGCTGCCTAAGAATGCATCACTTAAATCATTTAAAACATTGTAGGCCTCTAAATTCCTCAGTTAAAACCAGGGTTCATGATCCAGTAATCCTATATATACTCAAAGAGATTCTCAAAACCTATGAGTGTAAAGCAAACACAGGTTATAAGAAGAAAACACAGAAAAGAAAGAAAAAAGGTCAGACATGATGCAGTGATGATTTGGTAGTACTTTGGCACTTTAAAACCTGGAAAACGTGGATTAACTGATAGAACCATGACTACTACTCTTTACTAGAAACACTGAAAGGATAACTGGCCATTGTAATGCTCAGGCCTGCTTTTTTATGCAGCAAAAAAAAGTGTTTTTGCCTAATCAGAGGATTTGTGGTTGGAATCCCTTTAATGTAGTTGAATTGAAACACCAACTTCAGAGAAGCAGGGTATTTTTTTTACACTATGATGTAAAAAATACAAGCTGTTGGTCATACTTGAAGACAGTTGGTTCTGCCTCAAAAGCAGGGCTTACACTGTGCGAATTTCCCAATTGTTGTACGCACCTACAGGTTTCGTCGTACAGTCTGAGTTCACAGCTCACAATGTATGTTCTCACACTTAGACTCGACGTCCTGATGCAATCGACCTGCACACACTATACGTCTAAAAACCACGTCGGACTCAGCTCTGCAGTGAGATGGCGCTAATCTGACTCGTCTATCCAGAAGCCAAATGAGTATCAGAGGAATAAGAAGCTCACTAGAGTGAACTGCGCTCCCTTGGCAGTTTGTACAATTTTGTGCTGAAAGCGCTAAAAAGAAAATTCGATTACGTATTTGGACAAAGACCTGGCTGATAAAATGTAGCTACTACGGTCTGTCAATTTTACAGAAAAAGCTCCATTTCACTTTCACCCCCACCATGCTTCTGTGTTTACATCTGAGAGGAAGAAGAAGAATCCGTTTTTGCGAATGCCCACTGAGCGATTTCCCCACGACAGTCCCCACCTCACGATTCCTGATCGGGAGGTGGTCGTGAGCGGCTGATTAAACCTTGTTTACACTAAACGATGCACGATCAGGCTGTAAGTTGGGCAGATCGGAAAATTCCTGCACGATTGGAAAGTCTCCCTGAAAAGGGCACAGTGTAAGCCCGGCTTAAATAGGTAAACGCTTTAGGGGGAAATCTCTTTTTCACGACTGCACAAGTTGATTTTTGGAAATCGTTACTGTTAAAAACTGAGGTAATCTTTCATGATAAAACCCCTTTGATAATATGAAATATTTAAAGGTGAAGCAAACATAAAACACAGAAGAAATATTGTCAGGCAAATTCTGTTTCATAGCCCAGTGCATTTTCACTCTACCTTCTCTTCAAAGAAGTGATCTTACAGATAACTTTTTCGAACATAACCTCCAGGGGGCTTCAATGGTGCTTTCTTAGTGTCTCATCATCGATTCCTTACATTAGCTCAGATTAACAGCATCTACTGTTTGCAGGCTTTGTCTCAATTGAGTGGTTTAGTGACTAAAGCAAATAGTAAAGTCCACAAGAGACATGTCCAGACTAATTGCTGCATAACAGAAGAGCTTTAATTGAAAGTTTCTCTGCAGCACTTTTGCCATCTACAATGACCAGAAAATGGACACAGACTTGCCATTCCTTGAAGGCAGAATCAATGGATGTTGTAAATAAGGTTTTTAAAAGTGGGCATTATCTAGATTGGGAGGGCAGGCAAGAAAAAGAGAGAGAGTGAGAGATCTGTGGAAGTTAAATCCATCTGCAAGGGACTCTTTCTTTACTGTTTCTGACCTTGTGTGCTCACCCAGACCTCTGTCTTCTGCTCCCTACACACACTCACGCACAATTTGAAATACCCACACTTGCAGAGATGATTAAATGACATGGTGGGTACAGTAAATGGGCTACAGTAAAGCTTTGCTGACACAACAGACTGTCCAATGCATAAGAATCTCTAATAAAACACAGAGACGGGGTGACAGGGAGATTCCATATTTAATCCGACAACCAAGAGATGAGCAGATGTCAGAGAGATTCAGCAAAGATAAGCACATATGTGTGACTACGGGGCCGCATTTGGAAGTGTACTTCTTCCTGAATGTTACGCTGAACAACACTGTGTCCAGAAGAGGAGTAAATTAAATGAGTTTGGAAAACATGCAGTACTCTAAATTTCATAAAACAAACTGTTTTAGTCACTGTGTGAACATAAGCCCTATGTTAATGTGTCTTTGATCACTGCCTGGATAGTGTTTTACTCTCACAGTGTGATTTTTTTTTTTTTCTCTCACTCCCTCTGTTTCTCTGCTGTGCAACAGATATGGGGAGAGATTTGCATGTGCCAGTCTGATGTGTTATCCTGTGAGGTAACCCTGGAGAATCGTGCAAAACACTGCTAGACATAGACAGCTGCAGCTTGTGCCTGAGAGCAACAAGACAGAGAAAAAAAAATCTCATCTCCTCCTTTCCAATTTCGCCACCTATTGTCCTTGTCAACCACTTCATTGACACTGCTAGTCTCACCCTGTTTCAGTCGTCCACATTAGGCCTTAACTTTTTTGCAGTTTTCTCCATAGTTAAATGGCAGGGCTTTTTGTTTGCCATCACTTGAACCGCATATAAGAACATCACAAAGACATTAGCATTAAACAGGAATGTTCGGTTTGTATTAATGGTACCAATGATACTTACCAGCGAAGAGGTCTCTTATGAGAGGTTAACAGATATTAGGCTAATGATTTCAATTGCCCAACTTTACACTTACAGATTAGGGTGTTAGTTATCCTAACCAAGCTAACCTAGTTGATATCAATACAGAAAGCTAGAAATATATATATTATTATATATTGTAATCTTCATCGTTCTGTTTTGTGTTAACTGTGAAAAGACAACAACATTGTTTATAGATGTAAGGGAAACCAGGTTTTATCACTTCTTATCCAAAAAAGCAAAAACTCAGTCTGGATGGTTCATTTTTAAAACACTTAATTTAATTATCTTCATTGATAGAGGGACAGTTCACAATAAAACTACCCTCAAGGAACTTTAAATATTCAATTTAAACTTATTGTTTTTTTTTATGTCTTTGGAAAGCCAATAGATGGACAGTTAACACAAGCTAGAGACCACATCTGGGTCTCTTGAAAAGATTACATGTCAGTTAACAATTTTGTTCTTGCATTATAAGGTAAAATAAACAGAGGCCAATGGAAGCAATGATAGACAATCAGCAAAAAAGTTTTCCTCAGTAAAAGGGGAAAACATTTGGAATCCATTGCAAACAGATTTCCATCCTACTTATTATCATTTTAAAAAATGAGGCATAAAAAATTGAATGAAACAGAAAACAACTTGCAACTATTGATTTCCAATCAGGCAATTTCCAATCACAGAAATGTTGTAGTCGTAATTGACTCTTTATTTTTATTTCATGTAGCAATTTACAAGGAAAGTTCACAAGCCCTTTTTTATTTTCTAATATGCTTTTCTCTTTAATATGTTTAACCATGGCTGGTAAACATTGCCCTGCAGCAAGAAGGTCTCATTTCTGGTGTGGGGTTTTTCTGCATAAAGTCTGCATGTTTCCCTGTGCATGTGTGGGTTCTCACAGGGTACTCCGGGTTTCTTCCACAGTCCAAAAATATGCCTTTTAATTGGCGTCTCTAAATTTTCATTAGGTGTGTGTCTGTGGGATGGTTGTATGTCTCTGCATTGCCCTGCGACAGACTGGCGACCTACCCAGGGTGGACCCAGCCTTTCATCGACAGACTACCAGGGTTATACACCGGCCCCACCGGGACCCTGACTGATATGCGGGAGAAGCGGGATGGATGAATGTATGTTTAACCAAGACCATTAGGCTAATGTGTTTTAAAACTCATTGATAAATGAACCAATGATTAAAAATGTAGCTAATGGAAGCAAATAGTGTGAATTCTGACAAGATCACCTTTAGAGTACTGTTCTTACATTTGCTTAGCCTTCACTGAGAACTCAGAAATACATATAATCAGGTCAATGCTTTACAAAAATGGAGATCATATACTCTTCAGATCTTTATTGTGGAGTCAAAAATTCCTGACCCATATTATTTCTACTGCAAGCATTTTTGTCTCAGCCTGGCACATTTTGCTGCTAACAAGATGTCTGATAATACGTGAGCAGACTTACAGGAGCACATCGCATCTTATTTTCAGACACTCGTTGGCTTCTGTCAGGTTGTAGCTTCCTTCCTGCTCTGGGAAAGTCAGTGCCTTGCCTGGGCAGGTAAACACAACCTCTCCATATGTTGACAGGCATTGTTAAAAGCCTGCTGTACTCACGACACATGCAGCTCATAACATGGAGTGGACACACAAGCAGCTATTAGGCCCCAACAGGCAAATTCCCTTTCTGCTCTAAAAGGCTGATGCAGCGGAAACATGACAAAGAAATAACATAACATCAGAAGATTTGTCACCACATCAGTAATAAGGGGCATTTCCATCACATTTTCTATACAAACAATTTGATATAAACTGAAGATAAAGCACCAAAGCAAGCAGCAGTCGAAGGAATAAAGCACTTTAAAAAGATTCAAACATTAATCCAAGGACGGCTGTTTGTTCAACATGGCTGCCGGTGCAGAGGCACAATAGCCAGGGGGTGATGATGATAAATAATGTTCTGCTCTGCCTTCTTTCATTCTCTCCTATTTTTTGTATTTTTCTCAATACTCTTTGTTTGTTTTTTCATACTCGTCGCCTCCCCTTACTCCTTTACAATTAAACAGCATGGTTTCAGTGCATTCTCCCAGCTCTCACTGAGAAACATTCTGCTGGACTTAATGCAACTGATAAAACTCTGACATCTGCTTGTCCTACTTACCAAGAGCACACAATCTAAAGCTTTTCTCGGAAGCCCGTTTGCCTCAACCAATTATAAAACCACTTCCTCTCAATGCTCTAAATCAGAATCCCTAGATGTTAGCCTCTTGGTACAGCACAGACACCAAAAATGACCAATGGGCAGCCTTTTCAAACATCAGATGAGAGCCTACCTAATGCACATTGTTTTTGCTTTATCAGCCTTTTTGTACATTTCCAATATTACCAAACAAGTAAGCACTGTGGTATAGATGGCACAATTCCTGAAGTTTAGCCTATAAATATTAGATCAAGTGTGATTTAAGCATACACAGATGCGATTCAGTTTACACAAACTAAAGGACACATTGAGATCTCATGAAGAGATGAAAAGTGTGCAGTATGTACAGAGCTCATTTAAATCCAGTAATCTTGCAGGCTTAACCAGCTGCTTGCTGCATATCAGCGGTTATGAAATTGTATGCTTCTTTTTCCTACTGAAATGCCGCTTCCTCTCTCACTGTTTGCCTCCTGTTACGCCATCTCCCCTCAGGGAGGGAAGAATTGCAATCAATTAATGCTGAGATAGCTTTAGAGGTCAACACAAAAGTGTCTCACACCATCGGCTGAGACATTCTGCCCTTTCTCCATTGCTCAGTCACCCGCACTGCACAGTTTTTGTCAAGACGACACACCATTGTGTAAATAAAATGTCACAGATTAATTTCTGAATTCAGCCAAACTGTTAAGAGCACGGGGGCCAATTTAATAAACTGCAGCATTTATCTAGAATCAAGATTAAGAAAAAGGACAGAATTATTGCCTAAGTAATTGGGACACTAGCTTTTACACACCAATTGACTTTAATGACATCCATTCTAAGGAGATTGGCATTTAAATAAAATAATATAAACGGTATATTTTAATCTCTAACAGCTTTGGCTTTTCTGAAAAAGCTCACCCCAAGCTTTAGCTTTTAAAATAATATTTTACCATTCATGCGAAGCATTTTTGAGGTCTTATATTGATGCTGAAGGAGAATTCTCAACTGAACTTTATCCTGCATTGCATCTTGCATCTGACTTAAAATGTGCTTATAGGAGGAAAATGATCAGTGCCCCAACTGCAGGTTGCTCTGGTGTGTGCCAATAGAACTGATGGAGACTCCTGGATATGTGTTGAAATTTGTAAAGGAAAACTGACAGAAAGTCTGGCTGCTTCCAATTTAAACATGTTTTCTTGCTGTACCCCAGAGGATTGAGAATTTTCACAGTCATTTGTCCTATCTTTGCACAGTGATGTCAGGAAAGTAGCATTATTCTTAAAAACATCAACACCAAAACCACCCATCATATTCCCAGTGAGGAAAATGTTATTTGTTACTCAAGACCACAAGCCTTCAATACTACATGGTTCAGTGGAGCTACTGTGTGCTTTTTACCACTATATGAAACCCTTAGAACTGCATTTAGTGAGGCAAGGTTTAAATACAGCTGCATTGCAACAAATAATATTCAATAAAGCAGTTGACTTTCTCTTCTTAAAGGTATAGAGGACAATCTTTTATTTTCTGTTGGATCATCTAAAATAGTGGTCCTCCTACTTGTCAATCATTCTAGTGATATGTTCACGTAAGGCCGTCCTATGTGCTCATCTCGTTAGCTATCTTTTTGCGCGTGCGCACTTTCAGGAGTATATCTGTGGTGAGCTACGGTTTCAGACAGTCATAGAAGCTCACATTTCTGACTGTGGTTCTTTTAAAATGGCTGAGGGTCGTAAGAGAAAAAGTGTCTATGAAGAGTATGAGAAGAAAAGAAAGGCCTCAGAAGAGGCAGATATATTCCTTTCCTCACAAAGCATTATGGGATGCTGTCAAAGCAGCCCACTGACGCCATACTGTTGGCTGTCGCTACCGACAATAACAAAGACGGTGCAGGCACCGTGCAGGGAAGGAGGGATTACGTGACCAACCGGCAAAAAGTATTGATCATCTGTCCGAACGGTCAGTTAACTGAGTTCACTATAAAGTCCCCACTCTATATACTGATGAAGGAATTTAGGGGTTAGGGAGGTCGTTTGGCCACAGTAAGCTTGTATGAGCTATGAGAACAGAAACTTTAAAACAGAGCATGCACGAGGATAAATGGGCTCGTGCACACTCTGGAGCGCGTGAAGAGGGCGGGTCTTTTAAAAAAGTCATGAAAATCCTCAACAATACCTTCAATATAATCTGAAGGCCTTCGCTTTAAATATCTGGAGACATTGACTCTATAAACATATAGCAAATCCTGCTAACCTGTGCACAGTTTCCCATTTTGTACTGATGGGTTGTTAATTCTTGTATTTGCTTTCACTTCTAATGATATCGCTGAAATTTGGATATGTATAGCTAATTAGTAAAATTATTCTATTGCACAGCTATCTATCACAGTATGATGTTTCAACTCACTTCTAAGAGCAGGCCTTTTTTTGCTGTCCTAATGGTTTTGGTATTACTGTGTTCAGTGTGTAAATAAGTAATTATCTTTGCTTTTGTTAAGCCAGTGTCTATAGGAATTTCATTAAAAAATGCGGCTGTTAAAGTTAGCCAATATTAGTGGCACCTTAATCATGGTATAATAAGCGTAGCCCAATGATTCGGGACTATAGGACTATTTCTATAGCAAGAGGGTTTTGTTTTTGTGTAAAAACAATTAAAGTGTTCTGCATGGCACGAAGATGCTCTGTTTTCTCTAACAATGCAAAACCAAAACTGCTATTGGGCCTAAATGGCAACTCTCACCATGCCCTTTGTTTGCCCTGTGTTAAACTAAGGACCTGCTTATGGTGTATCAACTCTTCAGCAACACGGTAGATTAAATAAAATAGTGGTTTCCATATACTCACCAGTTCCTCGTTGTTCAGTGTTGATCTGTTCACCAGAGCAAACGAGATGCCTGCCTTTCGAGCAGTGAGGGTCTAAATAGGGAGCGAAAACAAAGAGAAAAATATCAGGGGCCACTGTTGACATGGTTTGATGTAAATTGACTTGTTATTGATTTTTAAAGTTTGATTTAAAAAAAAATAAAACTATATAAAAATGATTTAAGCCACAGAAAACTACCAAAAACTTACATTTAATTATTCTGTAAACGAAAACAAGTGTTCTTACCAAAGCCTGGGATTTCCAAGTGTTCATAAACAGAAATTAAAAACAAGGAAAGAGATTATTTAGACAAGGTATATATGAAAAGAAATGAATGAAAGCACAAACAGCTGACAGAAATTACTTTTAGCCCATTATTATTAAGCACAAACGTGTCTTAACTGCCATGCAGGACTGCTGGTTGGGGTATAGAGCTCTCTAGGACAATTTGGCTATCCATAAAGTGAAATTATCCAGCTTTTGCATTATTGTTTGTCCCCTCATGCAGTGGACATAACTGTGCTGCAGTCATGCTTGGCATTTCTATTCATTTGTCTGTTGGATGAAGCTTCGATAATATTTTCTGCTGTCTGCTCTGTGCATTAGTTTGACACAAACAGAGACCCACAAGATGCACACATTTATGTATGGTTGAAGCCAGCTGTACACACAAACATACTTTCAATAGACACACACACACACAGTGCTGTGAAAAAAGGACTCGCCCTTCAACAGATTTTCCTCTGGTTTTGTTTTTCTGTCTCACTTCAGTGTTTTAAACTTTTATTGCATGTTTCTTCAATGTTTTTATCATCAAACAAAGATAATCATTCAAAAATAAATCACAGTTTTTAAAGCAAATGTAATTATATGATAATGATCATAACGTAATTATACCAACAGTGTAATAATTGCTTTTAGAGCAACAACTTCCACTAAGCTTTTAGAATAATTGGTAAATGACATTTTTACATTGGAAGAAATTTCTTCCCACTCCTCTTTGCTTATTGCTTTAATTAAGCAAAACTGAAAGGTTTTTGTCAGCATGAACATTGAATAGGCAGCTCCAAAATCATAATCCAAAAGTGCCTGAACTTGAGATTGCAAACTGATGTTAAAAACTGTTAGAAAGTCTCCAATAGGATTTTTTGATTGGGAGACATATCAATGCCAAGTTTACACTGAGGTTTTTTCCAAAGGTATCTGCAATCATGTTATGAAAAATTTAAGAAGCACTACAAAAAATTTTAATCTAAATAAATCATTTCTTCTTAAAATAAGTGCATTTTTCTTGAATTGGAGAGGTAAGTGAGAAACTTTGCTAATGAAGCAAGGCAATTTACGTAAAAAAAAACGATTGCATTGTCTTATTTAAGTGCATATTATCTAATTATCTTATTTTAAGGGTGAATTTTTTATTTATTCCTTTGGCAAATAATCCAAATAATCTTCCATTGGTAAATACTCTTACTTTAAGACATTTTTACATTTTGCAGTGACTTTTTTTTCTTTTATTTTTGTTTATTTTGTTTTTGAGGGGGATCATCTTTTCATGCTAATTTACCAACATCAATTTTAAACTATGCAAATGAAGTCTGCAGTGAAGTCTCTTGTATCTATCAATCACTGATATTTATACATTTTCCAAGAACACCACTACTTAAAAAGTTGCTCTATGCTCCATATTTTCTCCAAATATAAACAACATTTCGGACATTTCTGATCATTAGCCCCATTAGAAGATCATGTTGCTTTTTGAGATCTTCAGCCTACTTTATGTTGTTGGACGAAGCCCCATTCAGTGACCGCTTACTTCTAGGCATTGGTTGTCTTGGATAACTTTCTTCTCATCTATATGAAATCCTCATTTGAAAACATCATTTTGTATGGATCAAGAAAAAATGCTACCCAAGTTTGATTATCTTTGTGTGACAATAGAATTTAACTGATCAATTGAGAAATTAAAGTGCAAGATAAAATCAAAAACAGAAGAAATTCATAATTTGGTTAAAACTTTCTTACAGCAATGGGACATATATACACACTCTTCTACCCAAACAGTTAAAAACTTACTCTAACGTGTACCTGTACACGCCCAAACAGAATATACATAGATCAGACACACACACACAGACTGATACACATATGTTAATTTATTATTATAGTATATTGCACTTGGGTAAGCATAGATTAATAGGTCCCAGACTGAGGGAAATTATATAACAGAGGAATGCAGACATGGACAGCTTACGGTACTGGATTAGTCTTTACCACGACCCTCTCGTCTACAAACCCCAGCTATGGTAAAGATCCATGGTAGCCATGGAAAATGTAGGAGGGATTGTGACCTCTACATGAACTGTGAGTGTTGATGTAAGTGTATCAACATGCACCAGCAGTGCTGAGGTTGCTGCAGGCAACACAATAAGACATGTGCATCCAGAGGTAATCTCTCAGTGGTTTGAAAATGGATGAATAACTGTTTTATTTTTTTTTATGTTGTTTGGTATTAAATTTCCATCCCACCATAAAATCGGGAAATCCCTGCTGACCATTCCAATCAAAAACGCTGTTTCTGCCCTGAAGCAATCACACAGCAAATGGGGGACATTGACAAAGGAGAGGCATGAAAGGGGGACCAGTTTGTTTGCTGACTACTGACTTCATCACACGTGTAAAAGGCTTGCTCATTGTCACTTTTACATGATTTAAAAGCCTCACACAGTTAAATCAGAAGTCAATGAAGTCTCTCGCATATATTTTTGGGTTGAGTTGTCAACATTTCAAGAGAAATATCCCATCCTACCCCCCCGCCCGCCCCAAACACCTGCAGAGCAGCAAAAGAAAACAGCTGGTGAGAATCACCAAGGCTGAAATCTGACAACTCACTGAAAAATATCACCCATAGCTTTTATGGGTTGATGTAGGAAATGGCAAATATACACGTAATCCAAGAAAAAAAAAAAGAAAAAAATAATAATAATTTGAAAAAAAACGGCAACCCATACTTACCAAGACATTGTTGGTTATTAAATTTAATGAGAGATATGAACAAATACAGCATCAACTCATGTTGTTCACTGTGGTATAAGCATTCAACAGCATTCATGTGTTTGACATCAAGCTGCATTATCATCTGCATAAAAATGCGTTTTCTATAATTTCAAGTGAAACTAGAAAAGATTGTCAAGCAGATCTAATCAAAAAGTCTAAATATTGTTTGTTTTTCCTAAAAACACACAAGATGAGAAACAGACAAGTGTAAGACAAACACATTTTGTGGCATGTACAAACAGTTACAGACAGAACAGATATGAACCTAACTGGCATCATGACAGTATGTTGTCTCTTGGAAAGAGTAACCATGTGGCATAGTGCTAAAATGGGCATCTCCAACAAGCTTCTCTGTGGGATATTTTATGACACATAATGTTGCAATAAAAACAAATGGTGGAGCATCACTTTGATGAAACATCTTAAATACTCATTATGGGCTAATTAATCAAGCAACAGTCACACAGCTTAGGTTTTACTTCAAATTCCTACACCTATGGAGCATATAGTCTCTGTTTAAACAGAACCACTTTAATCTTCACCTGACATTTTGTATGGTTAACATTGTACATTATTTAATTTATATTAGTTTATATTCAGAACTTTAGAAAGTGATCCATTTCTTTTGATTGTTTTTGTTTGCTCTCAAACAGTTATTTCTTTTTTCATAATGAGCTCATTTATATATAGCAGGGGAAGCTATTCAAGCCATATGCAAAAACGTAATTGCTCCCTAAACTTAATGACTGGGACTACCAGGCTTAACGGCAACATGTGCCAGTAAGCATTTGTGATCATTAGCAATGAGTCTTCTAAGTCACTGTGGATTAAATTTGGCCCACAATTGTTTTGTAAAAATAGTTCTGTTCAGCAATACACCATAGGAAGGTTGAACAGCCTGAACAGTCATGCCACATAATTTGATTTCAGTTTCTTCTCATAGTTTTTCACTCTTTGTCGTTTAAAGATGAACTTCTTAGGGGACTCCAGATCATAGTCTTGTTTTAGAAAACTATGCCAGAGCTTAGCCTCACAAAAATAATGTTTAGATGACATTTGCTCTCAATATGCTTCACTGCTGAACCCAAATGCATGGTACAGTAACAGCCACTCAAAATGGCCCTTTCTAGTCAAAAGCCAGACGAATGGCAACCAAATATCAGCAAAATCCCCTCCAACTTCCAGCCACTGGACTTCTAATGGGCGTGCATATTTTTATACTCTGACTCCACCTTTTCACTGAATTACAAGGTCTGACCACTACTGTATTATTTATCATATTTACATCTCTTCTTCTTTATGCTGCAACATGATATTTCTCTTGGAAAATCTTATAGCCTGCTTAATGTTTTTAGATAGGTGCTGCCGAAGTCATTTCCTGTTTCTAAAAGTGTGGCAATAATTTGGCCTGGCTAGTACACTTGAACTCAGCCTCTCAAAAAGAAGTTTATTTAAAATCAATTCATGTAATTTGCATATGGTGAGGTTTATGCATTTAAAGCTATACTTTAAAATTAATTAGTTAATATCTAAAGATTAGAAATAGTAGGATAATTTAAAGCATTGAATAATCACACATTTGCATTATGAAAACTACTTTGTTCTATATACATGTATGTACGTGCATGTCTGTAGGAGTGCATTTTTCAGTCGCTTAATATACTGTCGTATATAGTTGTTGCAAACTAACTTTGTCATATTAAAGCAGACTGGCATTCCATCAAGGTGTCAGTAAAGACATTATTGTGCTCAGCAGAAACCAACACTTACACACTACAGCGTTTCACCACTGTGGTAAAACATAGGGTCACACTGATAGATTTGACATAAATCACATGTAACGTTGTTGAGGCAGATGACTCACCAGGTCTCGGACAAGAGGCACTGTCCTTTTGCGGCGTAGATCTGGCATGCTGTCAATACCATAAAGAATACTGCCAGCCCTGTGGAAGTGGACAGATTTAAGGGGTATTAATATCATAATAATGCCTTGCTGAGCGAACAATACTACTATGGAGAGGGGGCTTGATTTATACAGCCAATAAGAACCATGGATCATGCCTTCTTCTGAACCTGTTGTACCCCATATTCGCCTTTCTTTGCATTGTGCAAACCTCATACCATACAATATGATGAACATTTACTGTGAGGATCCAGTGTAGCCTCAAAATACAAATTTCATTCCCTCCTCTCTGTCTTTTAAGTGTGGTTTTTGTCCCCTGCTCAGTTCTTCTTTCACAGACTTACTTTACTGGCATCACCTTAACTGTCACTCAAAGCCTCTTTAATGACCTCAACATGACATCGAGGCCCCAATGCCTCCATACAGATAAAGCTCCTAAAGCTTTTCTGTCAGCCTTTATCGTGACACACTGAGCAGGCCTTTGCTCTGGGTTCTACTCTTCCAATCTAAGCAATCCAAGCAGCATATAGCTGCTTAGCAGGGGTATAATAAGATCTCCTGCCATCTTGCAACATAGAAATGCAACGACATTTCTTGCAAAACTAAAGACTTGTCCTGTAAGCCCTGTTCTGATTCTTTCTGTGTAAAACATCATCCAGTGAATTGAGAGAGCTAATTCATGTTTGAGACTCCTATTTCAGTGTAAAAGAAGGTCATTTTAGGGTCATTCTCCTAAAATCTGTTGTATTATTTTATTGAAGAAGACGATGTGACAACTGAAGTATTGAACAAAACGAAACCAAACTTTAAATCGTTTGTTTGGTTGCATTTGTAAAACTGGGAATAAATAATTGTAGAGGTAGAAACAACATAGAAATAACATCTAAACTTACTGGCAACGGAGTTAACCATTAGCTGCTAACAACAATAATGTTGGCCTTTGTTTAAGAGATTTGCACCAAGAAAGGAGCTCAATTTCTTAAAACACTGAGATTTATGAAAACTTTTTTTTTCTTTGTTTTTTGATATTTAGGCCATCTTAGACTTTGACAAGCATACAAAAGAACACTATTCAGTATTGACAGATTACTTATGTTTTCAAAGATAACATGATATATATTTTTTTAACTTCACCGTATTTCTAATCAACAAAAAAGCATCATTTTAATACGTATTGCAAAGACTTTGTATTATCTGACCCCAGATGTGTCTCAATATACTTTCTGCTAAGTCTGGGCCATTTGAATTTAGCTAGGCTTAATGAGCTGATTTCTTCTTGTAAACATTTTTCTTTTGACATTTGATGATGCACTTTTTAGGTTCAGTTTCTGCATATAAAGGAGAAATCTTTCATCCACTCTTAGAATATCATGTTTTCATTGCATGCCTGAAAAAAAAGGAGAAAATGGAACCATTTTCATTTCATTTTTCGTGTAAGGTACAGAATTATACTAAGAAAGATTGACTGAGTGTGAGTTATTTTGGTTTATAAACTTGTCTTAACATCTTATTTTTTTTTATTTCTTATTAATTTCTTCCACTAACTTTGAGGATGTTTGACTACCTGAATTGTGTTGCAGACTGTAACCAGTGTAAAATAATCTCAATTTATAAAATTAATGAACTTGGTTCTTATTTCAGCTGATTCAACTCACTGTCTGTATTTCATGAGCTAGAAAAGAGGGACCGTTTGTTACATGAACAGTTTTCCACAGATTTTGAAGAGACTTTTTGTAGATTGTTCCTTTAACGGCTGTGTGTCAGAATCTTCAGCTATAGTTTAATTACTTGTAATTAGCGGTTTCTGTTTTTCTAACTCGAGCCTCTCCTGCCAACACTGACTGGCTGAATAAGATGCAGATCAAAACTTCTAGAGAAGTAGAAGCACTTGTCAAGAGTGCATTTAATTTACAAGAAAAGCACTGTTTTTGGATCCAACAAGGAATAAAATAGGCAGAATGCAAAAAGTTGTGGTCATATTGTTAAAATGTAAACTAAAAGACAAAGATCTTTAACCAATGTTATATTTAATATTTAAGACAGCTTGCTTTTTAAATTCTATCAAAACAAAAAAGATAAGAGTTTGGAAGACAAAACAGTACTTTTACAAAAAGATGGTTACAGATGATCTAGAGAAACTTGGCATAAACTGAATAATGCATTTCCCATGCTCTTCTCTTTGAATTTTTACAGGGCTGCACAATACATTGTGTAGCAGTCATCACAATAGAATTATGTTCAATATCTAAATAGTAATATTTGGTTGGCTGCCAAGTTTGATGTACTTACAAATGAAACTATTATTGGAAATAATACATTTGAGAAGATAAATGCATTTCAATTTACTTATTTGACACTGGTTCTGCTTTCCCTTTAGGGTTTTGACTGTAACACCCAATAAGGGAAAATTCAATGGGTTGATCAATAAATGTTGTTGTTATGAATTCAACAGATAAGGAAGAATTCAAAAGACTATCTTCTTTTATTCAAGCCTGATAAACCAGACTAAATGTGAGATTATATGTGTAATTTAGTCTGGCCCCGATATATGAGACATCGGAAGATTGTTGATGAGAACAACCCACTGTCTGTCAAACCATGTCTGTGCCTATTGGCCAAGGCTCTGACCAATGAGTGCAACTGACTGTGACGCAGTAAGCGCGACAGAAAGCTGGTGGGGGAGTGTAAACAAACAGCCTGTTGGTAAAACGGCAAATACGTCCTTCTTAAAATTGAATGAGTGTAGAGCCTCTTCCTGCTCACGTTTCAAGAAAACCCCAAGTCTAATCCTTCCAAAACTGAGTCAAACAAGAACTGTTCAATAGTTGTTGCCATCTTCCTTGTTGTGCTTTCTCTAGCGTCACGCCCTCAAAACCCGGCCTGCTTTGCATTCAAAAATTAAAAACACATCTCTGCGTTGTGAATGGTCCACCAGTACTAGGACCTTTGCACATTTCCACATTGTGAAGGCATTTATATCTGGGATTTTACTTTCTAATGTGCAACAAAAAAAACGGGTCACATTATCCCTCAGTTAGAATAACTCTTCACTTTCAACATTTTAGTGATGTGTATAAGGGTGCATTACGATAAAAAGTCCCATTTGTGTAATAGTTAACTACTCAGATCATGATTTAAGCCACAACTTACCCTCCAGTCTGCAACCCAAGAAATTTGGGATCCAAAATACTGCGAGGCTGCAGAAATAAGAAACATAGTGTAAGACTAGGAAAAAAAGGAGACCACATGAGATAAAACACAAAACAAAACAGCAGCAAAAGGAAAACATAAAATGTATATTTTAACAAAAATTGGGAAACTGCATGTCATTTCAGGACTGGATAAATGACTAGAGAGGCGTGAGGGCAGAGAGAAAGGAGGGAATCACCACAGGCAAAGTTCAAATTATTTCAAAGAGTGTAATTTGTAGTCTCAAGACTGAGACTTTTCCTGCTCTATATGCTTGAGGCAAGATTTGCCTGTTGTGTAACACCTCCTCACTGGCCAAAAGCCCATTTTAAAACACATACTTAATAAAATGTTGAATAGAGATATAATTAGCTCACAAAGACTAAAAACGGGCACATGCTGCGTTATTTTCAATAAGCACAAATTTCAACATCCCAGATTTAAAAAAAAGAAACACAAACAGTAACAGTTGTACACACTTACATAACAGCTAGGACACAAAGGTTTCTCACCACATACAGTACATCACACCCAGTTACATGCACATGCAAGGGAATTACAAGTCTCCAAATAGCAGTATAAAAAAAGAAAACAGTAAAACCTGAGTATCCAAAGCACTGGTGTCTAAAGAGGAAAAAACATGACAAGAGGAGGAAGTGTTAGGATGGATTAACTATGAAATACAGGCACTTATACAATCCACTTTCCCTGTTACATGAAACTGTTTTATTTCTGAAACAACTTCTGCAGAAATAGAGACAGAGTGAAAAAATGCCTTTGGGAAATTAGCTTTAAAAAGAAGAATACTTTAAAATGAACAGAGGGGTTTTGTAAAACTGGGATTTCGAGGGGGAAAAATGAAGACTTGCAGGATTCAATATTTGTCAGCACAACATCCCCTACTTCCAAGGTGTAAAAGATTATATCTTTCAGTCAAAAAACACTAGTGATAGATCACTGGCTAGTATTTTTACTATACTGTATAACATTAATTTAAGTAGGTCTACTGTACATGTAAGGGGCTAAAAGTTGCTGTGTTAAAATCAGGAAAAAATTAGCAAACATAAAAACTGGAGCATATTTGGCTCACACCAAATGGTAGTAGTTTGATGACTAGGTCAAAGCATTGCCTAAACTGAAGTTCTTTCAGGGTGTTTCTGCTGTACAGTGTACAAAAATTAGAACAGTGTTGAACTGATGACTAGGTCATCGTTAGTCAATCCATATTATTGGTATTGAAGGCAGCTTCTGAGAGAAAGGTATGAGTATACAGAATTATCACTGTTTGCGCATGTCACACAAATATCCAGTTGCTTATGGATGGACTGGCTGGATGTGCTCTCTTTCATCCTCTGACATGGGAGCTGGCTCGGAGCTCGTCTGCGTGGCTGTGTGTATCCTGGAATGGATCGCCTGTGGAGCTAGTTAACAGTTGCCTTTTGTATCTCTGCTTCTGTCTCCTTGAACCCCAGTCAGCCTCAGCAGATGGCCGCTCACACTCAGTCTGGTTCTGCTGAAGGTTTCTTCCTGTTAAAAGGGAGTTTTTCCTCTCCACTGTCGCTACAAGCATGCTTAGTGTGAGGGATTGCATTCGAGTTAATGAGTCAATGCAATCAATTGGTTTTCCTTAGATAGAAAACTTTGAATCAATTTGACTGTATGATCTGGTGAACTGTAAAGTGTCTTGAGATGACATGTGTTGTGAATTGGCGCTATAGAAATAAACTGAATTGAACTGAATTATGCATTATTTAGATAGCATATAGAGAGAGCATATAGAGAGAGCATATAGAGAGCATATAGCATGGGTACACAAAGGGAAGAAAACTACTGTACAGTAGCTTTTAAAAGCAATGTTCTTCTGATGAACTTTCTGCTCAACCATTCACTTGAATGTTACTTTAAAACATCCCATTAACTATAATAATTTCTCTTGTGAATATACATGCTGCCATGTAAACTGTATTGCCTCAGGCCTGTTGTAGCGAGATGGTCCCTATAACAAAGCAAAGCTGGTGTCAGGAGGTGTTTAAGGAGCCAAACAATGAGTTTAAAGTGTTGACAAGAAAACCTGTGCCTTTTGGATTTCTATCTAATGTAGCATGTTATTATCTCCACAAACAAGTTTAGTAACGTTACAGGACTCAAAGACTAAGATAATGGCTGCTCTGGCACATCTTGAAACTACTTACCACTGCATCTATTCACGGGCCAAGTGGAGTCCATAAGGTTCAGGGTGGTTTTTTGGAACAAACATCTAACTAGCCTAATTATTTACATAATTAGCAAAGCCCACACTAATATATTGGGCATAATGCTGGTATAATTTCTTGGCTTATTATAAAGTTTTTATGGTTGAGTTAGAAGCATAAGAAAGAAAATATGAAATTGCTGTCCTGGGTTACCTGTTTTTGTCATAATCTTTTGGATTTTCCTTTTCATGGGCTGCCGCAGCAAGTCAAATGTCTGCATCTAACCCGATCTTCTGTATCTTTATCCATGTGTGACATAAGTCTGTATAATCAGGATATAATGTGTTGCTAAGAGACCACAGCTGCTCACCAGAGAAAGATAAAATAAGGATTCCGATTAAATAGCCCAGCAGGATAATCTTTGTCATTACTTGCTTTATAAACAAAAGCAAAAGTCCCTGTAGTTTTTTCTGTATTTCTATTGTGCTTTATCTGTTATATTATTCTTTATAATCAATAAATCTTTATGTGATAATAATATTGAACCTGCAAGGTTATTGAGAGAGAAGTGATAGTATGTCTATATATATCTTTTTACTATGAGATAACCCAAATGGAAGCGCTATGATGCACAAATTGCAATAAATGTCTCAAAGTATCTAGATTATAGGTACAAATTAAAAGGTTGAGTTTAATAGAGATTTATTTCTATTTTTTTTTTTTTTTATCCAAGCACATTGCATTTTTAATTTTCCTTTGGGATTAATAAAGTATTTTTGAATATTCCTTGTGACATCAAATCTGAAGGTAAGCTCAGGAACTGCATCTCAAGAGGAGATGAGCTGCCAGTCGTACTACGGAAAGTAATCAACTAGGACCCTTTCAGCACAGCCTTACAAGATAGAGGCATTTCTTTCCCACTAAGTCTGGAACAGCAGCAGATAAAGCCAGGTTACAAAGATAGCCTATAGGCTGAGGATATAAACCTCATTTCACAGGTGCCTTAAATCTGTGGAACAAAACTGTAATTGATTGATAGAAACTCTTGGTGTGTGTAGAGGTACATTTGTGAAGGTTTGCTTGTGTTTGTGTGTGTTGTTGAGGTGACACCAGCAGTGGTAAATCCTCTGTGTCGCTGCTGATACACGTGAACACACAGCACACAGATCACAAATCAGTGGAACAGGAAAGCTTCACCTGGCCGCTAGTATTAGCAGCACTGACCAATGCACCTCAACACAACCAGGAGAATGGACACACAAACCTTTTACATATAGATACAAACACACATGTATTTCTGGGGGGGGAAAACTGTGTCTCTGCACCTTATTTGTAATATGAATGTGACAAGTGTTTTTCGTGACACTTTTGTTTGTTTTACAGTTTTTTGGTTGTCATTTCTTTGACAAGGTATGCCACACTCCCAGTCCAACACTTTCAGCGCTTACAGGCACAGAGGTATTTCCAAGCAGCTTCAAAATTACAGGGCATAACCAAAAAAAAAAGGAACATGTTCAATGAAAGTCACAACAAAAAACTGAAGCTATTTTACCCTTAGTTTCTCAATTTAAAATCAAAGGTACACAAGGCCTAAGAATTCCAAATGTACAGTACCTTGCAAACATTCCTTTATTGTTTAAATTTTTGCAGTGATGGTAAAACAACAAGCTTCAATGTATTGCAGTGGGAGTTTTTGGGACAGATCAACACAGCCTGGGACTAAAGGGTTCATGGTTGTTAAACTAACACCGGTGACACCAACTGGCAGTACAACTATAAAGTAAATGGATTCCCATAATGTTAAGTTTAACTTCTGTAATTAATAAATTTGAGAGCTGAGTTTTGTCCAGGGGTTAAGCTTGAAAAGGTTACGTCTAGACAAAGGGATGTGAAGTTTTTTCAAAGACAGTTCGCCTCTCATCCAAGAATTTTCTTCAGTTCTAACTAGTAGTGGGAACCACTGAGATTAACCATTTCAAGCTTGACCAAGACCTGGCTGACTGAGAATCTTCATATCCAAGGTTTAAGTAACCTAGAAGGGTGAACTACTGCATATCACAAAACAATTTAGGGCCAGCACACAGTGCCAGGAAGACCTGCTTGTAGTGTATTTGTAACACTAACTTCAGCGCACAGTTATGAAGTTGAGTGTACAGTGAGATCGCTGCGCAGCTCAAATACGCTTGTTTAATACGTGTGTGGTGCGCAGCTTGATAAACTGTATGCAGCCAAACAGCACCAGCCGCAAGTATAAAAAGTGTTTTTTTTCCATCTTTCAGGATTTTATTTTTTTCAGTTTATGACATTGATATAAAACGTTCTTAGATTTAGATCCAGGTTAAATATTTAATTATTTCACCACAGCTATATAGATAGATCCAGATCAAAAGGCACATAGGCTGTTCTTGACTAGTTTTCTCCTAATACCTCTGTAAATGTTTCCTTATGAAATAAAAAAAAATGTTTTCTCTTTAAAATATTTAAACATTTTGGTTTGCATTTTCTTTAGTTCTGAATTTTCAATGCATTGTTAAGCAGTTTTGGAGGATCTCTAAAATTTGTATTATCAAGCCCTGATGAAGCGAGCAAAAAAGAATAAGATACAGTGCAAGTTAAATATCATTACCTATAATCTATCTATCAATCTGTCCTAGAAGAACTCTTGATGCCTGCTGCCTAGTTTTCTCAACTAATATTACTCGGCCAAAACTATACCAAAGTAACTTTTAATTCTTTCTTCAACTTATAGTAGCAACAACAATTATTTGCAGGATAAAGAGAACAACAGAGCATTGAGAAAAAAAACTATCTGAATGTTGGTTTCTTACAGCACCTGAATTATTTTACAAAGCCATCTATGTTGTGAAGTCCTACACTTTGTTCCTACATGATGACGCACACAACACAATGCTGCCTAAAAAAGTTGGGTCCTGTTTTCTTAACCTGACATTATTCAATTACTATATAGAAAATTATACTACCTTAGGAAACCTTTTAACAAGAAGGAACTTACAAGTATGTTTACTATCTAGTAACTGCTAGCTATGATAGCTTACTTTTTAGGTGTTTAATTTAAAATATATAATTTGTCCATGTTCTCCCCCATACTACTTTAGTCAAAATCATCAACTGGATGGAATTGTGTAATATCCTATGGATACGCCAAATATGCATGTTTCAAGTCCACACTTTAGTAGGAAGTGATGGACTAAGCATAAAGAGGGTCTACCTCTGATGCTCCCTAGAGAGCAAACAACCAACTTTACGAGCATCAGACCTTTATAAATATTCCTAGCAAGGCTGACCTGGTTACAAAATACCCTTGAGGGGTGTAAATTAGCATCTGAATGCAGACTCTGCTGTAGTGGGTTAAAGACAGACGTAAGGGTAGCAGCTCTGCTTGTACTCCCTTCATAGCTCACACTCAGACCTGACAGAACTCTTTGGAGCATCAGCACAAGGGGAACAAGCTGGTAACAAGGGATAAAGGCCTGGATCACATAAGGAGAAGTAAAACAGATGCGTGCATTAATAATTCACTCTTGGAATGTAGTAAAATGGATGCAATTAGGCCTCAAAATCTTCTCATCTCCAGGATTAAATGTTAAAAGTGTATCCATCCATGAAATGTGTTTCTGAATGGAAATAAAAAAGGAGGAAAAAATGATTATGATTTTGAAAATTTTGACAGAAGAAAAGAAAATACCCGTCTTAATCAACAATTTGATGAGGATGATAAAGATAATCAACTTAATTGGTCAACACAAATGTACATTAAAATCTTTTGATCTCTCCATTTAACCCATCACAAGCATCTAGAGAGCTTTGTAAGGTTGAGGATACTCAGGGAGCCAGAATGGCAGGCTGTGAGGCTTTAGCCTGGTACTTACAGCTTTCTTGAAAATGCAAGGACTGTACTCCAAAAAATAGGTCAATCATTGACGTCTGAAGACATCACAACCAACAAACTTTAACAATTTGTGATAAATTCTTTTTCGCTGCCCCCCACTGGTATTTTGATTACATTTGATTTTACTTAATGACCATATGAACTCAAAGCCCTTTAGGTTGTTGTGCATCACTGTCATCACCCTAATATACTCCCTCTGCAGATTCTCCATCATGTTCTCTTTCAGTGACTCTGGTTCTGGTGGGTAAATATGGGTAAACTAAAACATTAGTTCAAACCTAAATCAGACACAAGTTTGAATCTTTTTCAACTTGACTCTGATACCTGTTCAACAAAAATAATAAACTAATCTCTTAAAGGATAACATAAAAACAAAACATAAAATACACTGCATGCAAAAATGTCTACTGCAATGAAAAATACATTTTTATTTATTTTTTTTTTATTGAACTTAATTGATCTCACATTGGAAAAATTCACTGTCTGCATTTAACCCATCTCCTTGGGAAGCAATGGGCTGCCATTGTGCGGCGCCCGGGGAGCAGTGTGGGTTTAAGGTTCTTTGCTCAGGGACGCAGAGTGTCTGTGGGAGTGTGGCTTGAACTCAGAACCTCTGGATTCCAATCTCTATGCTCTTACCACTTGGCCACCACTCCCCACAGAAGCTAAAAGTTTGAAAGTTATAATAGAGTTTCACCATACAGACAAAAAACTAAGAAGTAAAAAGTCTTACCTCCTGCCAGGATCTGCTGCTCAAGTTCAGCCATTTGTTTTCTGTAAGCTCTCAGCGCCGCCTCTTTGAATGTGGGTCGAACTCGTTTTTTAGGTGGTGGTTCTACCGGCTTCTCTTCTGGGACATTTTGATTTTCATCCTCCTGAAGTTGTTCTTCTTCTTCTTTTTCAAGAACTTCAACTGCCTCTTCTGCAATTTCCTCAACATCATCCAGCTCTTCAGCAACCTCATCCATTTCCTCTGTCACATCATTATCCTCAGTCTCATCAGGTTCTTCAACATCCACATACTCAACCATTGCATCGTATTCAGCAGTGTCCTCAGTGAGTTGGTTCTCATAATCCTCACTATACTCCTCTTCATACTGATCATCCAAACTGCAGTCATACTCCAAAACCCGGGTCTCCTTACTTGCATCATAGTCGTCAGGGGTTTCAAAATCTTGTGAAGCCTCATGAACCTGGGAGGCATCATTGTCTTGAGATGGCTCCAAGTCCTCAGACACATCATAGTCTTGAGAAGTTTCACACTCCTGTTCAAGCTCATCGGTTTCCTTGTTGTCAGTAACATTAGTCCTGTTCTCCAGGTTAGCTAGTACCTGCTCCATCACTTCAACATAGTGTGTTTCACTGTCCACAGATTGTTCTCCAATTTCAGCACTAGTATTTTCCTCCTCTGACTTCTTAAAGACATGTTCTGTACAAACATCTGATTCCATTGTAGCAGGGGAACTATTTGCTGTGGAGGTGGAGAGTGTTCGAAAACGCCCCATAAATGAGGAAGACGAATTTGTAGGTTCCTCTTGAGGAGCAGGGGTGCTTTGTGCGCCTGATTTCCAAACAACCTCCAGAGCAGACTTAGCTCTCTGAAGAGTAGATCCAAAGCCAAAACCAAAGGACTTTTCGCTTAGATCTATGCTAAGCCTACTACTCCAAGTTTTAGGAACCTCCTCAACTTTTTCTGTTCTTATCTCACTCTGGCTACGGTACATACTTGAGGACTTGCTCTGGGCCTGGTGAAAGGTATGATTAAGATCAAGTTCAGGGAACTTTTCACTGGGAACTGTTTTTGAGGATTCCTTGGTAGTAACTTTAGAGCTTGATTTAGATGGAACTGTGGGAACCTCAGTTGGAGCTGCTTTAGAAGTCTCGTTTGGTGTCACTTTAGAAATCTCTTTTGGGGCTACATTTGAAACCTCCTTAGGTGGAAGCTTAGAAAACTCCTGAGTGAGTACTTTAGTTGTATCCTTCGGTGTGACTTGAGGCACATCTTTAGGGGGTGGTTTAAAAGCTTCTTTGGTAACCTCTTTAGCAACAAGATTAACAACTTCTTTAGAAATTACTTTCTGGGGTTCTTTAGCAATGACATTTGGGGATTCTTTAGGGGACTCCCTGGGTGTAGAATCTGGGGTCAAGACAGGGGTATCAATTGGGGTTATTTTAGGGCTCTCTTTGGGTGAGTCTTTTGGACTTTCTCTAGGTGTGATTACAGGGCTGTCTTTTGGGATTGCTTTAGAAGAGACCTTGGCATTTTCACCCGAACCTATTTTTGATGTTACTTTAGATAGTTCTTTACCTGTAGTTTTAGTGGTTTCTTTAGGTGTAAATACAGTGCTGTCTTTATGGATAACTTGAGAGCTTTCTTTAACAGCAGATTTTATTGTTTCTTTTTGTAATTCTTTAGTGGATGTTTTAGATGCCACTTTAGATGAAACCTTAGCAGGCACCTTTGCATTTTCTTTTGACAATATTTTAGAAGTTTCTTCTTTAGGGGCAGCTTTACTTGGTTTAGGTGTCACTTTTGCACCAGATTTAGTGGCTTCTTTTGATATTTTTGTGCTTTCTTTTGCGACTGCCTTACATCCCTCTTTTGATTGCCGTGAAGAAGTCTTGACATATTCCCGTTCTGTGATGGGAGGGATGATATGGGTGGTAATAGAAGGTAAAGAAGATTCTCTATCAAGCATCATAAACTCCTCATCTCCTTCAAACTGCAAATCAACTTCCTGGCATTTGGTAATGTTCTCTGGAAAACCAGGAATAGTTGATGGATCAAAAGGGCTGCTGACCTCTATAGAGGCTTCCAAACCAGAATCAGCTCCCTGCTCCAGGTGATGCCAGTCTTTCCATGGAGATAGATCACCTTGTAATGAGACCTGTGAGCCACTGTAGTGGCTTCGATCACCAGACATGCAAACAAGTCCATTGCTAACCCCACTATCAATAGTCTCAGTAGTCTCAACCTCATTATGTTCATAGGTTTGATTATCATGGGGGTGGCTGGGGCTGGCATACCAAGAGGAAGACATGTCCTCTTGTTTTCTCTGCCATAGTTCTTGATCTGATGAAGAAAGCAGGGAGCTACCATTTGCTCGTGTGAAGTATTGACTTTCTGAAAAATCTTCAGAGTATGATTGACAAAGTTTTGAACAGTCGGACTCAGAACGACTAAGTTTTGGAGTTGAATAATCACTTTGTGAAAGCCATCCTGGTGTAAGATCGGAGTAGTAAGCCTTTGCATGCTTATCTGTTTCATAGTAAGAGTCATCAGCATAGTGCACTGTTCCTGAGTAGCCTGCTACCTCTCCCGACCTGCTGTGGTCATGGGATCGCTTCTTCTCTGACTTGGACTTGTGAACTGGCTTTGAAATTACCATTGCATATTTATTCCTGCTTAATTCATCCAGTTCTTTATCACTGTCCATTGAATCCCAGTCATCACTTTCTACAACTTTCTCCTTTCCTGAGACTTTTATATCCATGCTTTCATATGTTTGTGAGGATGATAGTATTTTTTCTTTCCTCTCTTTTCCTTCACTTGTTAAGCTATCAGTAGATACTGTAATCCCTGTCCCTTTGAGTTTGTAGCATTTTTTAAGGACTACGTCTCGGTCTTGTGGGGTTGCAAAAATGACAATAATAGGACGAGGTTTTGCATTAGAACATTCTCTTTGTTGCCCTAACCTATGAGCAAGTTCAATTTTAATTGATTTATGGGCATCAGTGAAACCCATTTTCTCTTTCAATATTCTGTATATCACACTTTCTGTTTTTTCTGATCTTTCTTCTGGAACGTTTAGAAACCGCAAGGTTGAATTATTTGCCTGATGGCTAATCTGTTTTATGTAGTCATGAATGTCTCTTGTTTCCCTTCTGGACTGGACAAATCCTGATCTAAGCTGCTCAATCTCACTCTGAACTACTTCCACGCTGCTGGAGATCTCATCAATTGAGCTCTTAAGGGCATTTACATGGCCACGAAGCTCAGATAGTTCTGTTTCTATCTGACTTATCCCCTGGAGCTCCTTAAAAATCATTTCCATTACATCCTGCGTCTGGCTGATGCATCCTGTTGAGGAAGAGCCAGGCTCCAGCGTAGAACTCTTTTGTTGTCGACCAGCGCGGTCCAGAGATTTGCTGCGAATACCCAAGGTTTTCCTCCAGTTGCTCACGTCCGAGTCTGAGGAGACACATTCCTGGCTCTTTTTCCATTTTCTTAACTTGCGTAGAGCACCCAGCCTAAGTGTATGTAAACTAGAGCGTTCCACCCGTTCACCCTCAGAACTGCCGTCTGAGGGAGCTAAACTGATGAGGCTCTTCCTATTTCGTCTCACTGGCATAGTGTGCGATTTATGCTCATCTAGTCTCCGGACAGGTTTTGTCTCACTCAAGGAGTCAGAGTAACTGCTATCAATCGAAAGAACCTCAGGAAATATACTTTCATTATTATTTAGAAAAAGAGAACTTTTTGGGAGTCCATTTGCTATTGCTACACGATAGCTGAAAGTGGGTGACAAGGAGGAGCAGTCGTTCTTTCCGTCGTCTTCTTCAAGCGAAATATTACGTGCCGAAGAGCATTTGGAAATCTTTTTCACAGTTGTTTTTAGGGTAGTTGAGAGAGTTAGATTGTGTGCTTGCAAATCAGTGGCTAATTTGGGCTCTTTATTTTCACTTCTTTCTTTCTTCTTTATTGGGTTTGCCAATTTCTTTGTAAACATTCCTTTGCAAATCTTTTCAATATAGAGTAACACAGTCTTGATTAGCACAGAAACCATGGATGGCAATCCTGGGGATTGTTCTTATCGACAGGTGAAAGAAAAGGTTGGATTGTAATGCTGTGAAGATGAGCCAAGCATTTTCAGGCCCCGTCTGACAGAATAGAAGCCCAGTTTCCAATCACCAAAACCAGTTTTTGGAGATACTCAAAAACTTTTAGATCCAGTTGCTTTCCACAGTAAAATGAGCATTTCTCTGAAAGACAGAAAAAGAAAATTGTTTATAAAAGAGCAAACATAAATCCATTACAACATCTACTATTATGAGCTCAATATGGCAAAGTAGGACCTTGTGACTGCAGCCTGTTACATTTATTGGATAAGAGGAAATTAGGAATTCAAATTGCAGTTTGCAGTTAGTAACATGCCCAACTGCTGCAGTATACCTAAGATTATAGGGGCACTAAATACATACCTGACCTAAACAAAACCCTAAATCCATAAAAAGAAATAAAGAGGGGACTATCTGAACAAAGCACACGCATATGATGTTTTTGATTTGCCTATAATGATAGCCTTATCATACATTGAACATCCATGTAAAAAGCATGGTCTATTTTTTTCTTTCCTATACTAGATATCCATGATTTCTCAGCTCTATCCAGGTGAGAAACCAAGTTGGTAGGTAAAAACAATCATCAATTTCTTACACCCATGCATCCATCCATTGATCTGTCTTTTGCCATGTATCTAGGCCTCATGGTTGCTAATGCCTACTGTACCACCAACAGTCTAGGTGAGAAAGTATCGGGTAACCCTTGACAGGTACCTGATCTGTCACAGGTCAACGCATAGACATACACCATGTACACACATTCAAACTTTAAAGACACACACTGTACGCAGCTACAGTTCCACCTCTACAATAAAACCGCAGTTTTTAAAAGTGAATAGCTCACGATGTATGTTCTTACACTGTATGGCCCGATGCTCTGATGCGATCAACCTTCTCACATTGTATGTCTAAAAAAATACGTCGGACTCAGCCCCGATAGAAGGCACTGGTCGGACTAATCAATTTAGGAAAAGAGCTCCCTTGTTTGCACATGGGCAGTGTGCAAGGTTTTGGTACATCAGCTCGTAGGAGCTTGTATCTCTGCTTCAACAGCAGGATTGGCATACGAATACCTCACTAGGGCGGACTGAATATCTTTGATTTTCTCCCAACCTTATGATTTCTGGTCAGGAGGTGGTCATGAGAGGCTAATCGCCCCATGTTACTCCCTGTATACTACACGATGCAGGACACATGACAAGGCTGAAACTCAGCCCGATCGACAAAATTCGCAAACGACTGGAGAATCGGCCCAAAAGGCCATTTGGAGTCGCTAACAAAAGAACGGTTCTTATGAATCAAAATTCTGATTAAATTAGGGCTGGACAGTATGGCAAAAACAATTCCCCTAATTTTTTCACACCAAATCTGATTTTAATTTTTTTTTCCTTTTTATTCCATGAAAACAAAATATAAATGACAGAAATTAATTTTAAAAAACTTGCTGTTTTTTGACTTAGGACAGTAGACAACGTGTGACTAACACCAGTTTTGCTGTAGGCAAACCTCCCCCAGCTTACAAGAAGTAGATTAACCCTACTACTCAGCAGCCAGTGGGAAAAAAACAACACTCACCAGTTCAAACTGGTTCAGTGGCTGAATGGCTCATAATCACATGAAATCAAAGAGTAGTGGACACATTGTTAATGTGTTGTCAATGCCTAGATTACGTATTCTCAACACGCTCTTAACATGTCAAAGTGTGACCAATTAAAAGGCGACATGTTGATAAGGTACAAAATACAAGTTAGGGCCGTTTGTTCACATGTCAGAATTCACGTGTTTTGGAAAGACTTGGCTTTCCATGGTTGGAGCTTAGATGTCATCTAGCTTTCAGGCCTGATAACACAAGAAAAATACCCTGTCTCAGAGCAAAGGCCCAAGTTACGTTTTGGGTCTTTAGACGGTCCTAATACAATAGCAGGCATTCAAAATGTCCCAACTTTCCTTAATAGGCCCTTAGCCGGTATTGGCTAGTCCCCTACAATTCCGTGTTAAACATAAATCTTTGTACTAAAATATTCTTTCTGTCATGATTTGTGGACATTAAGATCAAAAGAGAAGCATCATCTCCTGTTCGGACCCTGTAGTTCAGTGAAAGTGTGGAGCCAGAGTAAAAAAATGTGCCACCCAGGAGAAGGAGGGGGTGGAAGTTGGAGGGAATTTTTCTGGGCGTTGGAGGGAAGTGGGCTGCCATTCGGCTGGCGTTTGACTGGGAAGGGCCATTTTGAATGACTGCCATTACATTTAAGTAGTTTAACCAAGTCTGAAACTCGAGTCTCCATTTCTTGTTAGAGTCAACAGTTAAAATGCATTTAGTTCCCAACCTCTTGTAATTGTCTCAAGTTAAGGTTTCTTTAAAACTACAAAAAACCTTTGTAGTAAATGTAAGCAAATCATACTGTAATGGAAATCTGCCTTTCAATTCTTCCTACTGTAAAATGTACAAAAAAACACTCCACTCAACACTAGGTTTAAACATATTTGTTATTTGCTAGAGGAACTGTATTTTAAGAAATCTCCTAAAACAGAGATGTGCGTGTGTGGAGGGTATGAGTGTGCTCCTGTCTTGCCATCGGAGTAAAACTGCTTTTCTAATTTCACTATCAAAAATTAGGGGCCTTTGTGTGTAATATCGAGTATGTATCTATGTGTCACTCAAGGTCTGTACACCCAGTAGCTACATTTATGTATTCAGCTCTTAGAGCAAGAAGCTAGCTAATCATTCTAATTGTTTCAGTCCAACAGAGTGCCTGCAGTACAGAGAGCAACAACAAAATACTGAAGATTATTTGGCTTCATAGAAAAATAAATTACATACATTGCTTGATGTTTGATTTTGTTTAAATAGTGTGTTTCAGCACCTATGTTAACGATATAGCAGAATAAATGAAAAACAGGTATTCTTTCCGTTTTTGATAAAAACCAAGAGACTTTGAGCCATGCTATTTTTAAGCTTTATCCAGCTTGGGATGGCTCAGAGATGTTTGTGCCTTTTTCTAGATCATAACTGGTCAACTGAGTCAGTGATGTTGTGTTGTTCAAAGCATTTTACAGCTGTTCCACATTAGTTCTGGACTTTAGCGCTTGATCTTTCAACAGTCTCATGACCACAGAGACATGCTCACTTCAAATGAGCTGTGAAACACATCTGCACAGTTAGCTGTTATTGCAGGCCTCAGAAGAAGGACTACATATTAGCAGAGAATATACATATTGCTTGCACACTTTTCTGATGAACAAATAAAACAACCACCTTAAGACAAACAGAACTGTATTTTGACAGATTGTTCATTTGATGTTTCTAGAACTAAAATAATGATTTGTCTACAAGTAATGCCAATTTATTCTGAGCTCTTTACTGCCAACAGGAAATGAAATAATTTACTTAAGCTGCCAACCAATTATTAACATTGTAATCAAAACTATGCCAAACAAAAGTCCAAGCCAATTGTTGACACAGCATCTAATAAATTGTCAGAAAACAACTGTCAGGAGATAAAATAAATAAATAAATAAATAAATTGAAAGAGGCTATCATATCTTGTAAGAGAAGTTTCCTGACTCAGTTTACTCTCTGGAATACTGGCATATAGCCAGAGGCAGCCTTTCTGCAGCTGATGGGTCATGATCCATAAAAGTCCACCCTCGAGTAGCATATGTCCACAGTTTGCCTCAACTGTTTCCATCAGAGCTCACAGGGATCTCAAATTAATTGTGTATTTGTTGGACAAACCTTTTGAGTTATGTCATGCAATCATATTGAGATGATAGAAGCCAACCCTAAAAAAAGCCACATTGGGATGACGTTAAATCATTAGTATATTGGAAATGCACATGAAATTGAATGTTTTGTTTCTTGAAAGAGCTTATAATGGTGTGTGTATTTCTTATGCTGCCACAGAAAATGCTGATATCATTTTTACTGTTCTAGTGTTGTAGGACCAGCAGTTGCAATCTACAGGGAATGTGGAACACTCTAAAGGGAATCATGCATACATTTTAAACCATGCTACTTTAAATTCAAATGGATGGAGCTCCCATTGAACATATGAAATTATCTAAATATTTCCATTAGAAAGCTTTCTTTTACTATTTAATACACTAAAAAGTGATAATGCTACAATGTATTTTAGCTTATTTATTTAAAGGAATAGCAGTAAATATCACTATTAAATAAATATAAAACTAGAAAGCAGAATGTTATAGGTCAAGGATGAAAATAAATGGACAGAAACAAAGATAATTGATATATCTGAAATAACAAGAAGTGGGTAGCTGCATTTTCTCAGTTACAGCAACTTTTAAAATAATTTACTTTTAGGATTAGTTGTACTTTACTGTGGAAGATGTTTTAAAAGACTCTCCACTTTAGAAAAAAAATGCGCGTGCAAGAGCATGCATGAGACCATTTCTCCTCATGCAAGCCCTGTTTAAAATGGGCTGTTTTCATAGCTCATAAAAGCTTACTGTGTCCATGTACAGCAGGGACTATATAGTGGACTTTATAGCATAACTGACTGTTCAGACAGATGATCACTGATTTTTTGCTTTGTCGGTCACGTAAGTCCACCTCCACTGCGCAGTGCCTGTGCCATCTTTGTTATTAGTCACCACAGTCGGCCACCGTGACAACAAGTCCCATAATGCTTTGCAAGGAGAGCTCTCCGCTCAAGCATTCTTGGATATATCTGCCTCTTCTGAGGCCTTTCTTTTCTTCTCATGCACTTCGTAGACACTTTTTCTCTTACGACCTTCAGCCATTTTCAAAGAACCACTGTGATAAAGGTGAGCTTCAGTGACTGTCTGAAACCATAGCTAACCACAGATATGGCGTTAAAAGTGCACATTCGCAGAAAAAGATAGCTGACGGGACGAGCACGTAGGGCGGCCTTATGTAAACATATCACCAGAAGGATTGACAATTAGGAGGACGGATTATTTAGATGATCCACCCGGAAGTAAAATATCGCCCTCTATACCTTTAAGTAATATTCTTGTGAGAGTATCACAACTCACACTTTAGTAAACTGTCTTGTACTCTACCCACAAAAAGTAACTTCTGAGATCTAATGAATATAGAGTACAAAGTAGATACTGTTGGTGAAAGTTCTTAATTTATTTATTTCAACATGTATAAATTACCTACACTGAAGAATGGTTTTATAGTTTACACAAAAAAGTGACTAGGAGAAACGTTTCTTATGCCCTGCTTTGTCATTTTGTAATCATGTCATTCATAATTTTCTGGCTTAATACTTTGAAATATCAGAACATCACATGATTTTATGGGATTCTTTATTATTATTCTTTATAAATAACATATATTTTATCTAAAATAACATCATTAGCACTCCTCTGAACTACGATTAGTTTATCTCTGGAAGGTGAGGCAGCATCTGAGGTAGCCATAGAATCTCAACCGGGTCTTGAGTGCTTTGATCCAGTTGAACTTTCAGAGTTAGCAAAACTATTGTCTTCATCTAAGCCTTCAACTCGTATAACAGATCCAGTTCCAAAAAAGTTAATTAAGGAAATATTCCCTCTGATCTTCTTCTCCATCTATCACTGTTACAGGGTTCTGTACCAGAGGCTTTTAAAGTAATTGCAATTAAGCTTCTTGTTAAAACTTATTTACAACTAAATGACTTGATCAATCATAGACCTTTATCTAATTTTTTCTTTCTAAACTAAAATTCTTCAGAAAATAGTTGCCAAACAAGTGTATGAAAACTTCCATGTTTTTAAAGAGTTTCAATTTGGTTTAGGAGCTCATCATAGCTCTGAAAGAGCTCTAGTGAAAGTCACTAATGATAATTTCATGGTGCTCAGATAATGGACTTGTATCTGTACTTGTCTTGTTAGATCTAAATGCTGCATTTGTGATCATAATATTCTTTTGGAAATGCTTGAACATTTTGTAGGGATTAAGAGAACAACACTATGCTGGTTTAAATCTTATTTATCGGACTGATTTTGGTTTTTTCAAGTTAATGATAAATCGTCCTCATGCCGCAATCTCACTGTTTCATCTGATTGATCTGTCTCTGTAAAATGCCTTAACATGAAAACTGTTTTAAATTGGTTTTATAAATAAACTGAAACAAATTGAATTTGATTGCAGATCACTTTAGGCTACCAAATTGAGAACTAATGAAGTTATTGTTAAGTCTTTTTTTATATTCCTTTTTTGTGTTTTTTTTTTTGCCCTAAAAACAACTTTTAGTATTGTAGTGCCGTTAAGCTGCACTCTAAAGACAGAAGGACAACCTCACTCTATATTGATCTAAATAAAATCATTTAATATATCGCAAATTAGATCAATACTTTGGTCAAAGCTTACAGACTGTTGTTTTAAATGAGACAAGAGGTTCATGTACCTGGCCTCCTGGTGGAATTGCTGGTGCACTCTTTGAACTATTTTTAGAGGTTTTATGGATTTTAGAGGCAACTATAGAGAAGGTACACCACTCTTCCCTGTGTTCTGTATTCTGTACATAACACAGTATTCAGGCCTGGATATGGCCTGTGATATTACACTCAGCTTTCCCAAAAAATCTAAACAGCCAAAATAGATCCATGATAGATCCATGATCCATGAAGTCATATGATAACATATTCACACATTTCTTACCCTAATAAGGGACATTCTAACATTACAATAATAATTTTATACTAATTATATGATCATATCCTGATATTCAATGAAACTGTTTTTCTCAGAAAAGCATACACAAAATAAGTATTTTAGGTACTGTATGCTTAAATGTATTCAATTTGACCTATAATGTATATGTTGTTTCATTTTTTTGTTTCTGGGATGTACGACAGTGCAGTGTATGCATGTTCCACTCTACCCCTTGTACCACATTTGTTTGTGATTCCCCTAATTTACTCTAGCAGGATGTTTTACTGCTACTTTCTCTGTCAAGACGGATTGCACCTTACGGAAAACTTGTATTTAATAAGTACAAATCACCAATTAGGGAACTGCCTTTCTCTTTACAAAGCCAGCATTCTGACATCTGCATGTTAAGGTTTGACAAATGAAGCATCCCTCCTCTTCTTCAGCAAGAGTTGATGCTCAAATGACCTGCTAATGCCCATGAGGTAACGCCTGTAACATCCCATTAGAGAGTAATGATGCAAGAATTAAGAAAAAGGAATGACAAATAACTTGATTCCTATGTACACTCAAGAGTGTTTTAACATGAATGTCCAAAGAATTTGCAGCTATGCCTCTGTAAAAAGACTGTGCAACAAACATAGATTAAAGAAGGCAGTTGAGTACAAAATGGAAAGAGGCAGTTCAACATCAGTCATTCTAAACTTATGACAGTAAAAGTAAGTGGAAAGTGAAAACTGGTTTTCCAGAGAATAAGCTAAAACAGTGTAACCTCTATCCATAAGAGAATGAGGCATTGTATAT